>NC_056726.1:10617689-10957689 GCF_019279795.1 Protopterus annectens
GTTTCTATGAGGCCCTTCTGGAGGATGCTTGTGTCGGCTAGAAAGTCGATTATAGTGCCCAGTTTGCAGTCATCTGCGAACTTGGTCAGCCACAGTCCTTCCGTGTTGGCCTGTACCTCCGAGAAATATATACCGAACAGGAGAGGTCCCAGGACTGAGCCTTGTGGGACGCCACTTATAACTGGTTTGGAGTTTGACATGGCTCCAGCAATTCTAACCATGTGGGTTCTGTCCTTGAGCCAGTTTGCAACCCATCTAGTGACATAAGGGTTTATATTTAAGCTGGTGAGCTTATTTATAATGCCCGAGTGGGGTACTGTATCGAAGGCTTTTGCAAGGTCCAGGTAGGCTGTGTGGACCACCTTCCCCTCGTCAATGGCCTTGGTAACTGTTTCAAAGAAATCAACCAGGTTTAAGAGGCAGGATCTGCCCTTAACAAAGCCGAACTGGGTAGGATCCAGTGTCTGTAAGTCCCCAATATCTTTTTTTATGAGGTCCATGATGATCCTTTTCCATAGCTTTGCAGACCAAGCTAGTCAGGCTTATGGGGCGATAGTTTCCAGGATCCGTTGAGGCACCACCTTTGTGGAGAGGGACCACTGTTGCTGTACGCCACACTTTGGGTACATATCCTATGGTAAAGCTGAGATTGAACAGTAGTTTTATGTTTGGGTTTAGCTCTTCTTGGAGTTCATGTAGGACGCAGCCCGGGACACCATCTGGTCCCACTGATGCTGTGTTTTTTGCTTTGGAGAGGGCGGCTCTTACTTGAGCATCTGAGATGTCAGGGGGGCAGCACTCTGCTGGGATAGATATTTGCCCTTTTGGTGGGGAGAGGGGGGGAGAAGTTTGCACATAGAGACTGCGGTGGTGATGCTACTGTAGTGTTGTCGCCTCACAGTAAGACGTTGTCCTGTTTGATTCTCAGCTAGAGTGTCTTTGGTGTGGAGACATGCATAAATGGGCATACGTTCGTTGAAGGTTGTGTGTCAGGGCTGGCAACTCGGCACGTAAAAGTCTACTGCCAATCATTAGCGGACCGGAGTTTCGCTGTGGTGACCCCTAACCGGGAAAAGCTGAAAGACACAACAACATATATATATATATATATATATATATATATATATATATATATATATATATATATATATATATATACACACACACACACACACACACACACATATATATATATAGATATATATATATATACACACACACACACACACACACACACACACACACACACACACATATATATATATATATATATACACACACACACACACATATATATATATATATATATGTGTGTGTGTGTGTACATATATATATATATTTTTATATATTTTATTTATTTTACATTTGTTGACCAGGATAGTCCGACTGGATGCATGTCCATTTTCAGCGGAGGCCCGGGGAGAAAAGCTCCAAGATAATAATACACATTGAACATTTAGTAAATGCTAGTTTCAAGCAGATTACAGTCATAAGCAATACCAGCATTTAGCACATATAGTACTTATTATAAAACACTTTACAAAACATAACATTATTTTCAAAGTTAAACATACATAACATTACATTCAGGTTTAAGACACACGGAGCAGCAGTTATACAATTGACCTTTCCTGAAATGGAGTGGTAAAAAAAAGTTAGAAGTAGTTGAAGGTAAGGCACCTAAGAAAGAGTCAGGTCACTAGCTGGGGTTAGTGCAAGGACATAACCAATATGTATATATTTTATATATATATATATATATATATATATATATATATATATATATATATATATATATATATAAATAAATCTCTCTCTCTTTATATATATATATATATATATATATATATATATATATATATATATACACATACATATACATATATATATATATATATATATACAAGGTATACTTACCTTGCCTTTTTTAGGCAAGGTCCAAATAACAAATTCACCACCATAACAGGAACAGGCATGCAAAAACTGAGGGTAATGCTACTCAATGCTAGAAGCCTAAATCTCAAAATGCATTTACTAGAGGCACTTCTTAAAATGGAGAACATCGATATCTGTGCAGTGAATGAGACCTGTTTCAAGGCTCCAGAGAGCACCCCGGCACTACCAGGCTATAACTCATACCACACTTTTCGGCCATGTAACCTGGACTGAAACACCAAAGGCAGAGGTGTGTCCATATTCATTAAGGATATCCACACCTCCAGGCTAGTTGCTCAGCATAATGCATCCGAGGTTATCCAAGTGCAACTAACTCTGGGCAAAACTGCAATCCAAATTGTAGCTTGTTACAGATCCCCCACCATGCCCCAGGATTCCCACTCCTCTTTTCTTGATGTACTGGAAAATATTAGGGTTCAACCAAACACCCTAATAATGGGCAACTTCAATTACCCCACCATTAACTGTGAAAACTACTTGTGTACCAACTCGTTAGCTCAACGCTTTCTGAAATTCATAAACTCCAATGCCCTGGATCAACTTATCCACACCCCCACCAGGGGCAACAATATCCTAGACCTAGTCATTACCAACATGAGTGACCAGTGTTCCACACCTGAAGTCAACTCCTCATTGGTCCGATCTGACCATAAGCTAATCACCCTTGATATCCACATCCCGCCCCCACCCCCCATTAAGAAAACCACAGTAAAACATTTCTCCAAAGCCAACTTTATGCTTCTTAAGACAGAAGTGGTGAACTTCATGACACCCATGCAGATGGACAATACAGTTACAACTGCTGAAACCTACACAAATGCACTCTATCAGCACTTACATGAGTGCATGGATTGTGCTATCCCAAACAGAACCAAGATGCTTTCCTCCAAAAAAAGGAAGCCAATCTGGTGGTCCCCTGCCATAAACAAACTGTACAAGAGAAGGAAGAACTGTTGCAAAAGAGAGTAAAATCCCATGAGTGGAGGAGCTCCCTGGTCAGCCTCAGTAAGAAGCCGAGATCCCTTATAAGATCCTCCAAAGCTAGCTACGAAAACAAAATCACCACTAATTCCAAGGACAACCACAAAGCATTCTATAGCTATGTCAAGAATCTCAATGGTAACACCCAGATCTGCTCTGAGTTACAGCACAAAGGCAAGAAAATTACAGAACCAACTGATATTGCCAACATCCTGGCAGATAGGTTCAGTGCTAACTTTACCCACCTCTCACCACCTAATGGGCCCATATCTATACAGGAAGAATGCAGAGTCCCTGTAATCACAAATACGCAGGTAAAAGCTGCACTCTCTAAAGCCAAAAACACAGCATCCTTGGAAATAGGACAACATCCCAGGCTGCGTTTTACACGAACTTCAGAACGAACTGTCTCCCCACTGAAGCACCATGTTCAATAATAGCTTTGCATCAGGCTTTCTGCCCACTGAATGGCGCACAGCAACAGTTATCCCACTCCACAAAGGGGGAAGCCACCAATGATCCCGGGCACTATCGACCTATTAGCCTGACGAGCTTGGTCTGCAAGGTCATGGAACGTATCATTATGGAACTCATAAACAAAGACATTGGTAACCTCCAAACTCTGGATCCCACCCAGTTCGGGTTTGTGAAAGGCAGACCATGCCTCCTGAAGCTGATCGAGTTCTTTGAGGCAGTCACCAAAGCCGTAGATGAGGGTAAGATGATTCACACAGCCTATCTTGACCTCACCAAGGCTTTCGACACCATCCCCCACTCTGGAATTATAGCTAAACTCATTAAACTAGGTATAAATCCCTACGTCACAAGATGGGATACCAACTGGCTCACTGACAGAACCCACACTGTAAAAGCTGCAGAATCCAAATATGACCTCAAAGCAGTGACAATGGAGTACCACAGGGTTCTGACCTGGGACCTTTCCTGTTTGGTATCTACTTCTCTGATGTACAGGCTAACACAGAAGGCCTCTGGCTAACGAAGTTCGCAGATGACTGCAAACTAGGAGCCATAGTCAAGTCCCCAAATGATGTGGACATCCTACAGAAGGGCCTCGCTGAGACAGATGCCTGGTGTCAGAGCCATGGCCTCAAGCTCAATGCCAAAAAGTGCAGTGTCATCCCCTTTGGTAAAAACTCTGTACCCATGAACTAGCACATAGGTAGCAATTTACTTAACACCGAATGTCTGATAAGAGACCTTGGGACCCAGGTGGACAGTAGCTTTGATAGTCACATTGCCACAGTAGTCAGGAAGTCCTTCTACATGGCACACCTCATTATAAAAGGGTTCGCATCCAGGAAAAAAGAGGCCATTATTCCCCTTCTACTCAACACTCATTAGACCCAGTATAGAGTACAACGCCCCTTTTGGAATGTACCTCACAAGACATCTGCAGCTGCTAGAAAGGCCACAGAAGTACCTCACAAAGAGGATTACTGGCCTCAAACAAATGCCCTACACTGACCGCCTCAAAAAACTCCAGCTTTACTCCATAGCATATCGCCTACTCTGAGGTGATCCCTGCCATACATATAAAGCTATGTCAAACCCAGAGCCGTTGGACATGCTACACGTAACGAAATCCCAATCCCTCCAAGCAACACGCTCTAGGGACCTAAACTTTGTCACCACAATAAACAGGACATGCTGGAGGGATAGGTTCCTGTCCCAGAGACTTCCCATACTCTGGAACAGGCTACCCATCTATGTCAAGCAAAGTTCTTTATTAGCACTCTTCAAGAAAATCTTGATGAGTGGATGGGAAATAGGAAATACACCCCGGGGATCACTTCTGTGGCACACGAAAATAACTTTCTTGGGTGGTGTAAGCCAGGGAACCTTGTTGGCTAGGCTTACATAGGCCCTTGGGCCGACAGCCTAGTACCTACCTACTATGAACCTATATATATATATATATATATATATATATATATATATATATATATATATGTATATATATAAAATCAAAGAGCAGGTACTAGTGCAAAAGAACGGGTATAATATTGGCGTTTCAGAGTTGATAACTGTTCAAGCACCCAAGTCCAAATCTGTTGATGCAAATTCGTTTATTTAACAAATAAAACACGGATAAGCGCTTTCACTAAAGTTAGCTTCTTCAGATCCTACAGACAGGGAATCAGGACGACATATTTATAGTCAACGTAATGAAGTAATTACAACAATTAAGTGAGTTAATTAAAAACATTTAAAGTGCAATCACATAGACAAAGCAAGTCTGTAGGATCTGAAGAAGCTAACTTTAGTGAAAGCGCTTATCCGTCTTTTATTTGTTAAATAAACGAATTTGCATCAACAGATTTGGACTTGGGTGCTTGAACAGTTATCAACTCTGAAACGCCAATATTATACCCGTTCTTTTGCACTAGTACCTGCTCTTTGATTCTGTTTTTTATTATTTGGTACATGTGTATTTATCCTTTGGACTGACTTCACTATCGTATATATATATATTTATATATACACACATACATACATACATACATACACACACACACATATGTAGATATATATATATATATATATATATATATATATATATACATACATACATATCTACACACATTCCATTTTTTTCCATCAGTCAAAATACAATACCTTCACACTATAGTACATCAAAAAGCAGGTTGAATAAATTAGTTTTCTTTCATTAATTACAGTTTTAACTTTTAGTTAAGTAGAATGACTTGAGGTGGCAACAGATATCGTAAGCATGTTGCATGCAATATGTTTCACATATTCTGTTGCCTGCTTTAGTTGAAGATGAGTTTGCAAAAAAAAAAAAAAACCCAGAAAAATGCAGAAGGGCCAATAAAATGTCTTTTTTAGTTTATCATCATTCCAAGCATTTAATACATTTAAATAATTAACAGGAATAATTTGTACTACAGGAATTTACTATATTTTACAAAAGATGTATTGTAGCATAGGCTCTAAGTTATGTACTACAAGGGATCACACCTAGCAGAAGAAAACTAATTTCATATGTGAAGAATGAGCAGGTAAAGTAATAACCAGCTGCAAAGTAGTCACTATCTTCAGTAAAAATATTAAAACTATTAATACACTTTTACAGTCTTGGTCTTCAAAACTGTGATAGGATTCCCACACAAAATTCAGTTATTGATGATGATAACTGAAGGTGGACATGCTGCAAAATAAATACAGTGACTGACAAGGTTATACTTTTGAATGTTTATGCTCCAAATATTTACTACTAACCTTCTGCAAAATCTATTCAATTAATTACCTAAATTCAGTCAAGACTAATGTCTTGTTTATTCAGCTATGACCTGAAGCTAACACATACACAGTAAGAGACAAATGAAATCCAAGAGCTGAGAAGAAGAAAAGAAAAAAGCACTTTTACAGAAATATGTGAAATATTTAGGTTTAGCAGATGCATGAAGAAAAATGCATTTTGATGTTACTGAATATACTCATTAATTTCAGGGAAACAGATATGATAAGATTTGCTGATATGTTCATATGAAGTTACGTACCTGTGCTATCCCATATTTCTGACCTAGGTAGCTTATGAAAATAATGTGCAAGAGGCTTTTCTACACATCCTAGCTGTAGAGTATTTTCTATATCCTTTTTCCCCTGTGCCTGCAGACCACCAAACCTCCCCAATCAGATTCAAGCCATTCATTCCCCTGTACAAGGTATTCCCACCATAGAGGCAACAGCCATTCAGGGGCCCATACTTTGGGTCATGCCTGCTATTCCACATGCTTACTCTAAGTGAAAAGTTGGCCCTTGTCCTACTGGGCAAGCACTATGTATACTACACAGATGGGCTCTAGGGAGACCATCTTAGTGTCCCACAGCATTGAAGTACAACGCACCCGCCTAACCAAAAAGGCGCATGCTACACAGGCATTTCTTTTATGGCTCCACCCTTGCCCACTGATGACTGACATGAGTAATTACATCACCACAAGGACCTCTTATACCATTCCTTGACCATGCTAAGGATACCATCACTGGCTTCGGAGCACAAACTTACTGATTGGGAACCACCAATCTTGTCCTCCAGGAAGGGTGAGCTGAAATAAGACACTCACTCCAACCTTCCCCCTACTTAGTTCTTTCAGTACTAGAACCACTATTTGAACTGAACCATCTGGGTAGCAATTGGGACTTAGTAAAACCCTTGACAAAACTCAATCCTGATAATACTTCTCATTTGCAGCTCATCTCAGTTTTTTTAATAACTTTTTCCCTGTGCCTGCCAATCATCAAACCTCCCCATGACCAGATGTTTCACTGTCCAAGAGGGAGCTGTTATCCAGGCAGCCATAAGGATGCTTTGTGCTTCTACAAGGCATGGGATTATTTTTCATTTTATGACCTATCTTGCTTCCTGGTGGTAATGTGAGAAAGTACAGTTGTATAAAACTTACCATAACAGTAGATGTCCTTCTCTTCACTGTTGCAGTATTCCTCACAACAGAGATCCCCTGCCAAGGGCAGTCCGACGTCCAGTCTGTATACAAAGGCTTAGGTTACTAAGGGTATGGCGTACATCAAATGTATGCTCCCCATGCACAGCTTAGGGCATAAAGGTGACATCCATACATACCATCATCAGAACTGACAGCTCCAGTAGGAATGGTAGTCCAAGGACTAGAGAGGTAAAAAGCACATCCACAAGGGAAAAGTACCAGAGGGAAGAGGGAGGGAGTGAATACTGCAACAGTGAAGAGAAGGACATCTACTATTATGGTAAGATTTTACCATGTCCGTCCACTTCACTGTTGCAGTATTCCTTACAATAGGGAGAGCACAAATGCTCAGGAAGAAGAGAGGGAGGAGGAGGAAGGACCAGCAGAGCCCTCTAGGAACCCCTTTAGAATGGTTGTAGCAAAACCAACTCTATGCCTGAATATCACATCCAACTTATAGCATTTGGTAAAAGTAGCACTGAAGTCCAAGTGCTTCAAGAATAGTTAGCATCTAAACCCTTGAAAAAAAAACATTGGAAGAAGCCGCAAACCTAGTAGAATGAACTTTAACAGAAGATGGAAGGCTCTTACCATGAAAAGAATTACAAAAAGAAATGGCTTTAGATATCCAAGAAAAAATTGTTTGCTTGGAAACAGTCAATCCTAAAGATCTAGGATGAAAGGAAACAAAAGGCTGATCAAATTTGTGAAAAGCTTTGCTCTTACGCAAATAAAATCCGAGTTCTCTATGCACACCCAAAGTGTGCAAAGCCTTCTCACTAGCAGATTACATGAAAAAGGGAAAAAAATGGGCAAATGAATGGACTGATTCAGAAACAACTCATTCAGCACTTTGGGCATAAAAGAAGGATTATTACAAAGGGACACCCTGTCCTTATGGAAAACTAAAAAAGGAAGAACAGCCATAAGGGCTTGAAGCTCAGATACCCATTTGGCAGATGTAAGGGCGAACAGAAGAACAGTCTTCCAAGAACAATGCTGCAAGGAAGCTGAAGCCGCAGATTCAGAAAGAGCCTGGGTCAATTTCAATCTCCAAAACAAAATTAGGATCTCAGGAAGGATGGACAGGCTTCCTGAGAGGTCTAATATGAAGGATGCCTTTAAGAAACTGTTTAGCCTCCATTTTAGAGGCTAAAGGGGGTGCTAAAGGCAGAAAAGCAGAAATAGCTGATAAGTGAGCCTTAACAGAAAAATATACCAACCCAGCATTCAGCAGTTCAAAAGATAAGAGAGAAACCAATGAACATCTACAGAAAGTGGATCCAAGTAATGAGAACGACACCAAACAGAAAATCACTTCCATTTGGATAAGTAGGAATTCCTAGTAGTGGGTTTCCTGACTTCCTGCAGGACCCTAAGCATGTCCTCAGAATAAAGGTGTCTACATGGAATCAAAATCTAGTCATCCACAGCATCAGGTGAAGGATGAACAGATGGGGATGGATGAGAGATCCCTTGTCTTGTGTGAGTAGGTCCACCCTGTGAGATAGTTTGTGATGACTGACCTTGGCTAAATGCAGAAGAGGGAACCAATGCTGTCTGGGCCAAAAGGGAGTCACCAGCAAGATTTCTGGGAACATCCTGCTTTATCTTGAACAGGACATTTGGAATGAGAGAAAGGGGAGAGGAAGGCATAAAGAAATATCCCCTTCCAGGAAAAAGAGGGTGTCCACCTTCCAAGCCAGAAGACATGAGGCTCTGGCACAAAAAAAGAGGAAGTTATCTCTTCAGAGGGCAGGCAAGTAGCTATACTTGAGGAGTACCCACTGGTGGACAATGTCCAGAAACACGTCTCTGTGAAGCATCCACTCATGGGATTGTGATACGGACCTGCTCAGAGAGTCTGCCACAATTTTTTGACCTGAGGGAGTGTAAATTGCCTGAAGCGTTACTTAATGCTGGAGAGCTAGCTCCCACACTTAAGTGCTAACCTGCAAAGGAGAGAAGATCTTGTCCTCCCTTGCTTGCTGACATACCACATCACTGTGGTATTGTAAGTACCTTGAGGGGCCCTGGAGTGAAAAGAGGATAAAATGCCTGAAGAGCCAACAGAAGAGCTCTCATCTCTTTGGTATTTATGTGTTTTTTCTTTTGTTGAAGAGACCAGAGGCCCTGCACTTTTAGAGAGTCGAAGGAAGCCCCCCATCCTACGTCTGAAGCATCTGTGAACAGCTCCTGAGAGGGGACTGGAGATTGAAATGGAAGCCATGGATTGAGAGACAACTGCAGAATCTAACACTGAAGTTCCAAGTTAAGGCATGAAAGAAGAGTGACTACGAAATCTACAGGATGAGAGTGCTGAAGCCAAACTGACTTTAGAAATCACTGAAGCTTTCTCATGTCGAGTTTTCTAGAGGGAGCATAGGAACGGTGGAGGACATGAAACTCAAGAGTTCTCAGAAATTCTCTGGCCATGACTGAGGCCAGAGGAAGAAGGGACTGAAAGAAGGCAATGAGATTTAAGGTCTATGGAGGAGTCAGGGAAGCCAGCATTGGAATAGCCTGGATCCTGCAACCCAGAAATACATGATCCAGTTAAGGAGTCAGAAAGGACTTTTGTGAAATTTATAGTGAACCCCAGGCTTTGCAGGAGAGAAATGGCAAAGTGAAGATGCTGCAGTACAATTTCTGGGGAGGAGGCCTGAAAAAGTGGGTTGTCTAGGTAGGGAAAGGTCTGTAACCCCCTTGGCCTGCAAAAAGCAATCACAAGAGCGAGGCATTTGGTGAATACCCTTGGGGCAGTAGAGAGGCCAAAGGGCAAAGCAAAGAACTGAAAATGCCAGGAAGCAACAGAGAAGGCAAAAACTTCCTGAAAAGGGGAGGAATAGGGATATGAAGATACACATCCTTAAGGGTCTAGAGAAACTAGAAAAGCCCGAGGAAGCAGCAGAGGAAACAGTCTGAAGGGACAACATCTGAAACGAAGGGCCTTTCAAAAAGGTGTTTAGGTGAGAGAGAGCCAGAATGGGTCTCCAAGTGCCCTCTTTCCTGGGGACCAAGAACATTCTGGAATAAAACCCTTTCCCCTTTGAGAAACTGGAACTTCCTGAATAGTTCCCTGAGTCAAAAGACCCTGAAGCACCTCTGGAAAAAATGCTGACTACTTCTGAGGGGGCTGAGGAATGCCCAAGAAAGGGGGGAGAGATTTTCAGACCATGTAGTACCCTTGGCAAATAATGGAAAGAACCCAGGAGTTCTGAGTAATCTTTAAACAAGAAGGGACATGGAAAGAGAAAGAGGAATGTGGCTGAGGAGAACAGGACAGTCAGACAGCACCTGGTTTGTCAGGAAAAGGAGCATTCTGAGCTAAAGTAGTCTGGGTAGTCTTAGCAGGACTCTTTCTACCACCCTTATCTTTGTGGGGATGGCAAGACTACCTATGAATAAAGGCTGGCTTATTAGGGTAATTCCTTTGGAACTTAGGTACAGGAGAAATAAAAATATGTTTTAGATCCTGTAAGGCCTTACCCTTTTCCTGTAGAGACTTAAACAATTTTTCAGCAGCAGCATCAAACAAATGCTTGCTATCTAGAGGTGCATCCATCAACTTAGCCTTAATATCACCAATGCAAAAGTTGAAGCCAAAGCCAGTATTACCTCCTCAACATAGAACCTAAAGCAGCAGCCCTAGATGAAGCACCTGGTTCATCGTATAAATAAATTATGTACTCACCATAACGTTCCATCTGAGTAGTTCTACTTCATTTGTCTTCAACCTGTGGGTCCTCTGATCCATATGAGATCTGACACGGTTGCATTGTCCAGCTACGGCTCTAAGCTCCATGCTCCTCCCCTTACCCATAATGCTCCTATCTCCCTTCTCTCTTCAGATCAAGTTTGCTGCCTAACAGGTAACAGATACCTGACCTAATAACACCTTATCCTCCAACACAAACATCACAAATGAACTTTAGCCCTGACAGAACCAAAGATTCCAGCAATAATTGTCTGTACAAAGGACGTGTCATATCCCAAAGGATAAGATTAGGGGGAAGGAGGGGGGGAAACGGATGAAAACAAATGAAGTACAACTACTCAGATGGAACATTATGGTAAGTACATAACTTTTTTATCTGAAGTAGTTTACTTCATTTGCTCTTCACCCTGTGGGACAGAGTCCCCAGCTACCTAACTCTTGGGAGGCCCTCATGGAAGGATATTCTGGAGCACCACAGAACCAAAGGATGCTCTACTCCTAGAGACCAATTAGAGACCAAATCCAGTTTATAATGAGAAATAAAGGCATGAGATGAGGCCCAAGTAGCAGCTGAACAAATCTCATCCAAAGAGACCCTAGACAAAAAAGCTGCTGACATAGCCATAGAGTGGGTCGAATGAGCCTTCCCTCTTCCTGGAAGAGACAAACCTCTATCTGAATAAACTCGGTCACTGCATTGTGAAATCCAGCAAGCAATAGTCACTTTTGAGACAGGTTACCTAAGAAGGGGTTGGCATAGGACACAAAAAGCTGATCAGACTTGAGTAAAGGTTTAGTCCTGTGCAGATAAAACCTCAACTGCCTGTGAACGTCCAATAAATGTAATTTGTATTCCCCTTTGTTCTGGTAGTTCGGAAAAAAATACTGGTAAGTTAATAATCTGATTAATACTGGCCTCTGAGGCTACTTTAGGAAGGAAGGACGGGTTAGTGTGTAGCGACACTCTATCCTTGTGAAAGATCATGTAAGGAACTTTGATAGAAGAGCTTGAAGCTCAGACACCCTTCTAGCGGATGTAATGGCAACCAAGAAAGCAGTTTTCCAGGATAAAAAATATAGATCCACAGATGCTGCAGGCTCAAAGGGAGGAGAAACCAATGCCTGCAACAACAAAGTGAGGTTCCACAGAGGAATGGGGTCCTTAACCGGGGGTCTGAGAAGAAAGGCACCTTTGAGAAAGGTTTTACATAGTTTAGAAGAAGTCAATGAAGACATGTCTACCCCAACATGAAAATTAGAAATGACGGCTAGTTTAACTTCCACCGTTGAGGAACTAGCGCCTTGATGAAAAATGCTAGCTAGGAAATCTAAAACTGCTGAAAGTGGTACAGTGAAAGGGTCCAAAGACCTCTGTATGGCCCAAACAGAAAAATGTTTCCATTTACTGTGATGAACTTTTCTGGTGGACGATTTATGAGCCGCCACAAGAATGGATTTGACGGGAGATGATAGACCGGGAGTCCTAAGAATCATGGGAACAGCAGCAGCCAAGCAGTGAGTTTCAGACTGTCCAGATCTGAATGAGCAATCCCGAGGGATGTAAAAGCAGATCTGGGACTGGATCCAAGGTCCATGGCAGAACTAGGTGAGACCTGTGTAAGGAAAACCAAACCTGTCGAGGTCAGAATGGGGCAATGAGAATCACAGTGTTCCCCAGCCTTCGGGCTTTTTGCAGAAACTTCGACATGAGGGGAAGAGGAGGATATGCATAAAGAAGCCCCAGAGGCAAAGCATGGATCAGAGGGTCTCTGGGAGCATCCCCCAGTGGGGGGTTCAGTGCGAAAACTTCTCTGCATTTCGCATTGGAAGGAGATGTGAAGAGACTGCAGCAAGGATGACCCCACTCTAGGAAGATCTGTTCTGCTACTGAAGGCTTCAGAGACCATTCGTAAGGCATCAGGATAGATCTGCTGAGCCTGTCCGCTAAGATGTTGGACCATCCTAGGATTTGCATTGCCACCAGAAAACAGCCGGTGGAGATCGCTCATTCCCACACTCTCATGGCCTCTTGACATAAGGAAAAAATCTGGTTCCCCCCGTTTGTTGATATACTAGAACACTGACATGTTGTCCATCTGAACTGCAATCATTCTCAGAGGAAGATGAGCATGGAGGGCTTGCAACACAAGAAGAACCGTTCTCATCTCCAGAACACTGAAGTGCAGATAGGTCCCGGAAGGAGACCACGTGCCTTGGACTGTCCTTCCCGAGCAATGCCCCCCCCCCCCAAGTAGGGAGGTGTCCGTGGTCACCGTGGTTTGGGGTAAAGGAGGTTGAAAAGGACGTCCCTTGAGGAGATCCGGGGGCTGAATCCACCACCAAAGGGAGCCCCTGCACGCTTTTGAAATTCTCACTGGAAAGAACAAGGGAAGGTCTAACAGTGACCACTGAACCGCTAGAGTCCACTGTAGTATTATCATATGAAGGCATGCCATGGGGAGAAGATTTATCATGGCCGCCATACAACCTAAAACTCTTAACACTGCTTCGGCTGTTGGTAAATTGGTCTGAAGGATGTGTGAGATGTGTATCCTGAAGCTGCGTATCCTGTCTGAGGTGAGGAACACCTGCGATTGTATTGTGTCCAGCCGTACCCAAATTAAATCTAGAACCTGGAATGGTTGAAGGGCAGACTTGTTCATATTGATCATGATGCCCAACTTGTTGGCTAACTGAAGGAAGGAGTCCATGGCCTGACATAGTAGATGCTCTGAGGGGGCGGTAAAGAGCCAATCGTCCAGGTACCAAAAGACCTGAATGGTCTGAAGTCTCAGGCGAGCCGCTACCACTGCTATTACTTTAGTAAACACCTGGGGGGCTGTGGTGAGACCGAAGGGGAGGGCTCAAAATTGGTAATGATTGGCTCACAGCCAGAAGAAAAGGAACCTCTGGGATCGCCTATGCATCTTGATGTGAAAGTACGCATGCTGGAGGTTGATCGAGCACATCCAATAGCTGTCCTGTAGATAAGGCAGGATAGATTGAATTGTGACCATCCCGAATTTTGTCTTGGTTACTGACAGGTTCAGTTGGGACAGATCCAATATTGGTCTGAGGTCCCCCATCTTTTTTGGCACTAAAAAGAATCTGGAATAAACCCCAGGGCCAGACTGGTCTGGGGGGACCAGTTGGATGACTCGTTTTCTCAGCAGTGAGGCAATCTGCACTACTGCTTCCTCCCGCTGCATGGACGGAACTTTCGGGAGGGTTTTGTTGTAAGAGGGTAAACCCTTGAAAGGGACAAAATATCCTCTGGATATGACTCGCAACACCAACTGATCTGTAGTGATGGACCCCCAATGCTAGTGGGTGAAGTGACAAACGACCCCCGACTGCCTCCAGAGATGGACAGCCGGGCAACCCCTCAGGACTGCTGTCTGGGTTTAGCCGAGAAAGGTTCTAGGGACCCAAAATTCCTAGGACCCCCTCTGCCTCTAGGGCGGCATCTGTCGTATCCCCCACTGTCTTTCAGGGAAGGTGAGTCCTGAGCATACCAGGAAAACTCCTGAGACTTGCAGAACCACATCTTCTTCTGGCCTTGTTGGTTCCTGGAAAAGGGCCTTTGAGGCGGTGAGAAGCGGACCCCGATGGCAGACAGTGTCTTCCCATCCTTCTCGCTCTGGACCTCTGGCCTAATGTCTCACTGACTGTCTTCCCAAAAAGGGAAAAACCATCAAAAGGGGCGTTGGTGAAAGATGCCTTGAAGGACTCCGAGAACTGACATAAGTGGAGCCAGGTGTGGGGCCAGATGGCAACATGGCATGGGAGAGCAAATGCATGGATATGCTGGCTACAGATTTTAGGGTGGCCATTCGTGTATCAAAAGTCTTCCTGTCCTCGGCCAACATGGACCCTGGGGTTGACTCCTTGACTTCCTTGACCAAATCTCTCTGGAGTTGAATAACATGCGCCATGCAGTTCAGCTCCCTCATGCAGAAAGTCGCTGAAGCATAGACTCGCTTCCAAAAACGATCCAACGTCCTTGACTCTCTGTCAGGCGGATGGACTGTAGAACTCTCCTGGGTGAGTTCCTTCTTGGTGGCTGCCGCCACCATCATAGCATCTACAGGGAACCCCTTGTGCCAGTGCATTTTATCTGCAGGAAGGCTTAAGACTTTGTCCAGGCGCTTGGGTACTGGCTCTACAGTGTCCAGCTACTTCAATGCCCTAGATGTTATCAAATCCATTAGTGGATCGGCAGGAGGGGACACCCAAGAGTTAGACAGGCCCGAGCCGAATGCCTCCCTATACACGGACTCGTCAGCTCTGAAACCGCGGGTTAGATGCGAGAAGGAGTGATAGGTCTAAATACTGGTTGCAAGGCACCCGCTCCGGTGGGAGAAGGCCCTGGCAAGACCCCCATCTGGATTTGAGTGAGGATAAATCTCTGCATCATCTTGTCCATCTCCGCTTCAGATAGGCTCGGGGTAGAGCGGGAGGACGCAGCCAAAGTGGGCCAGGAGAGCTGGTGGGGAGAGGGCCTAGGGGGCAACCAGCTAACTATAACCTCGGGCTCAGGGGAGAACCTTGGGGAACTGAGCCAAGGTGAAACAGGCCTGGAAACAGGCTTAGTCTTCGGCAGGGGGGCCGGCCTCCGACGAATGTTCAGCGAAGTGCTTGCGAGTCCGTTCCTTCTTGACCTTATCCCCCCTTCCCCGGGCCTCTTGGCGGGAAGGTGAGCCCCAGAGACTGAGGAAGGGGGAAGATGAAGCAGCAGCCGCTGCTCTCTTAGCGGGGGAAGGTGGGACGTCCGTCCCAGCATTGGAGGGCAACAGACCCTTGACAATCAGTTTGTCCCGCCTGTCCTTAAGAGCTCTGGGGTTAAACGCCGCGTAAATAGGACAGGGGGACTGGAGGTGAGCCACCCCAAACAAACCACATACAGAGTGAGGCCATCCGCCGGGGAAAGCTTATGGTCACACTCTGTGCATCTTTTGAAATCAGGCTTTGGGGCATCCACCATGCCTTAGCCGGTTCAAAGCGTGTGCACACACACACACACACACACACACACACACACACACACACAAAACCACGAGGAAAGAGAAGAAAGGAGGAGGATGGAAAAGCCTATAAGAATCAAACTACGAAAAAAACACGAGGAAAGAGAAGAAAGGAGGAGGATAGAAAACCTACAAGAATCAAACTACGAAAAACCCTGTGAAGGTATAGAAAAGATTAGGGGTGAAAAGGATAGTCATAAATGTATCATAAGTTAAATTTTATGCTTTAACTGCAACACTACCACAATGGAAATCGGACCACGCTGCTTCCTCTTAGGCAGCAAATGAGATCTGAAGGGAGAAGGGAGACAGGGGCATTAGGGGTAAGGGGTTGAGCATGGAGCCCAGAGCCGAAGCTGGAAAATGCGGCCATGTCGGATCCGATAAGGATCCGAGGATCCACAGGTTGAAGAGCAAATTAAGTAAATTACTTCAGATCTGCATTTAATAGAATTGTGAGCCACATGGGAAGAAGTCCCTAACAAGAAGAGAGCAGAAGTCTTCCCCTCAGAGTCAGGAAGGTCAGAAATAACCTGAAAGGCTTGAGATAGAAGAGGAAAAATATATTTTGTCATACAAGTCTGATAATTTACAGCTCTAAAGGCAAGGGTAGGAAAAGTATATACCTTCTTATCTAATTTTTCCATAGTTCTGCTGTCTTTATCAGAAGGAAGCAACCTTATAGAAGACAGTAACTCTGATGGCTTGTCAGAAGCCGCAGACACCACAGTAGGATCAGCAGAGGGGCAGTTATAAAAACACTTGCAATCATCAGGCACTTTAAAAAAATCTATCACCTTTTTTGGAAGCAGGTGGCTGGGAATCAGGAGCTTGAGATGCAGTAGAAAAAGCACCTAACAAGGCGGCCAGAACAGGAGGAACAGCAGGAGGTCTAGGAGAGTCCATTTGCAGAAGCTCTTAACACCTCTTCTAAACCTCAGACACCTGGGCACAATCCCATTTGAAAAATTCCATCATTCTGGAAATTGTGCTCTCAAAGGAAATCTCCTCAAAAGTAGAGTGAGGACTAGGGGACTCCTCTTCCTCACAACCACAGTCTAAGGGAGAAGGAATCATGGAAAAGCAGGCAAGGGATTCCTCACCCGAATCTTCCTCTTTCTCAGAGGAATCTTGTTCTTTAGGCCTCTTAAGAGGAGTAGAAGACCAAGGAGGAGCTGGAACACAAACTCCTTGAGGAGGCTTCAAAGCCATAAGGGCATTAAACAAACCTCAAGTAAAATTCTGCCATACACTCTGCGTCTCCTTGGGAGCAGGAGAAACATGTTTAGTTTTTTGTTTCTTCTTTAAAGGGACATCAACCTTGTAAAACTTAGAAGGCTCAGAAATTGCATGACATTCTATAATGGTACCTACCAAATCTGAGGAACAACCCTAGGCCCTTTGGTAATAATCACTCGTGGTTCCCCATGAACATCCAAAGTGGACATTTGCAAGGCATGAAGCAGGATCCATGTCGGCCTCTGAAGTAGTCACAACAGAGGAATCCTACAAAGAAATTGGCAATCTTCTGGGCTTTCACTAGCCTCTAGTGAGAGAGAGACATCTGGTGGAGGTGGCACAGCTGAAGAATCAGACCTAACTTTCTTGGCCTTCTTCTTCATGGATCGTTGACCCCTGGAGTGAAGCTCCTTCCATGGAATCTTTTACCAAAAGCTCAAGACACTGGTTTCCTAAATATATGGCTAAAGAGGAAAGCCGACTATGCAGTCTTCGGGACCCAAGCCAGGATGTATGGTCGTGGGAAGCACCATGACAAAACAAACACTGCTCATGACGATCTTTAAGGGGAATCTGTCTCCAGCACTGGCATTTACCCTTTCTGGGCAACATGATCCCCACAAGCAACAAAAACAAAGGAAAAAAGATAAGAACAAAACCTCAATGGGGCACTTATCTGAAAAACGGCTTGGTGAGCCAGCAAATGAACTGAGCATTCAGACTGACAATTGAAGATGGTATTTGGACTGGTGACAAAGAAGTTCTGAGGATGGTATGTCCGGATGCCACATTTATGCCCTACTGTGTGTGCGGAAAGCATACGTGTGATGTACAGTGCACCCTGAGCAATCTAAAGGCTTTGATATACTGGCCAGATTTTGGGCTGCCCTTGGCAGGGGATCTCTATTGTACGGAATACTGCAACAGTGAAATGGAAGGACATCTTGTGTCACCATAAAGGCTACTCAATCTTCCTTTTCTCACATGTGCAAGATCTCTCACATGTGCTGAGTTTGGATACTGTCAATGTCTTGGACATCCATGCCCAGATGTCTCCCTGGCACCAGTTTCCTGCATCATGATGGGCCTCTGATCTTCAGCAAAGGCTCTGTCATCAGAGCAGTGATACTAGTCAAGCATGAACCACTGCCCTCCTCCGCCAGGATGGGCAATCCACATCCTCCCGGTCTGCAGTGTTAAGCATAAAGCTGCTAGTTGAACTCTGGTTGCTTGGGTTGTGATCAGGGTTTCATCCCTCTATGCCTCTGTGCAGTCTTGAACCATCTAAAGTAAACCCACCTTAGGAAAATACTTCAGAAAATCATCTATATTCAACTATCACAACGTATTAAGAAAAACAAATCTTCTGTTCCCAAAAAGATATTTTTTGTATGGTTGAAAACACAATGACTATTCTTTGGACAATTTCTGAAGAGATATAACTTAACATGGATAAAGGAAACCTAACTTGTGCACGTTTTACTGGACTCACAACAGCACATGATATACTACACTAACAAATCTTGTGTCAAAAATAGGAATCAGTCCAGATAACACCACCTCATTCAAGGACTTTTGGATCAACAGACTTTTCAGAGTTTTAACTGGAGCTTCTTAGTTCTCTGCCTCTGCTCTTTCAAAGGAGACCCACAGGGTTTTATACTTGACCCCTACTGTACTCAGTCTTCATTAACAAACTACTTGATGACCTTCATCACTCATTCATACCACATGCATATACAATGGTAACCCCAGCTCTATGACATAAAGGGATGAAGCTCTAAGACCCAGATGACCAGAGTTCGACTAATGGATTGGGCACTGGAAGAGCTAGATGGAGGAAGGTGGGAGTGAGTGACTGATGCAGGCTCACTCATCCTAGGGGTATAAATTGTTGGTTCCATTCAGCCCATTGCCATCATGCAAGTGGAGGTGTGCAGGCAATGAACATGGACATAGCCTAGAGATGTGAGCTTAGTCCAACTGCACTGGTGATGGTAGCCCTCTGCAGCAAATGTGCGAAAGCACACACACACACACACATTGGGGAAGGTACAGCTGTACCTTCTGTGGTGACAAAGGTGCTCACATCACCCACCAGAGGTGTGAGGTTAAGGCAATAAACAGAAAGCCCTCATGGCTTTGCAATTTGCTGTCACCTCTCAAGGAATGAATGTGCAGAAAACAGTCCTCACTCTTGGAGGAATAAATAGGTCAAAAGATTACAAGGAGCTGATGGTCAGCAGGCAGCAGGGAATTAAAACATGGTGATTTTCACATCAAATCTCTCACACTCCTTAATACAAAGCCAACTGAAAAAATGACTTCCACACATACTGGTTAACCAAGAAAACCTTCTTTGAAATTCTGTAAAATCTAAAGTCATGTTATTTGCAGCTCATCAAAACCTTGAAAGGCCCCCAACACACTAAAAATGAAAGATCTTAATGACGCATGAACTGCAACTGCTACATAGCTTTGTAGTTGATTACTAGGCTAATGAACCCAGGGGCCTTTGTAAGCTTAGCCATGCTTCTCAAATGTGAGACTCAAACCCTCTACCATATGTATGCAACACATTAATCATTATGCTAACCTCCAATGTATGCATAAAGCTTGACCAAATTCTAAACTTTCAAAATCACTTAGAGAAAAACAGAACAGGATTTACTTTCTTCTGTTCTATACAAGATGCATATGATTTTGCCAAGGTAATCCTTTTTGCTCAGCTTAAATATTGCCCTCCCTTAATAGCCACAGTCTCGATTAAAATATCAGTGTTCTACATAACTACATAAATGCAGATTTATCACCAACTCTCTTAGGCAAGACCATAACTGTCAAACAGTCAAAGTAAAGATGGCTACCAATTAATCAAAGAGTTGAACTCTTGCTAAGATCAATGGCTAAAATCAGAAACCTTCTTGCCTCTTAACTGCTAAAATCACTAAGAAAATTCCCTCATTACAGTCTTAAGAGAACAGTCTCACTCTGGACCTGTTTTCAGATCCTAAAAAAAAAAAAAAAAAAACTTTAATGCGGAAACCATTTTCTCTAGTACAGCTTCAAAACTATGGAATCACTTTCTCCACTCTTAAACAATAACCTTTTACACAAAATTACAAACTCATTTAAACAAACACAATATAAGTTGCCTAACCTCTTCCAGACTTTCCATTGCCTACCAAAGTACTTTAAACTATAGACATTTTCTCATTTGAAAAGTTCCTTTGCCAACTACTCTTAAGAACTCAAATCCACATATTTGTCCCTTTCTAGAATGATACTGTAAATACTGTATACAGATCTTAGGTCAATGTGCTATACTTACTCATTATGACAAGTTAATGTCTTCATATTTTGGAAGCAAGTTGATCTGCATTTATCCAGACACAATTAATTATTTAATAATTCAGCATTTATGTATTAATATTCTCATGTTTGTGCATTCACCTTTTACTTGTATACTCCTGAGCTAATCACGGTGAGCTATACAGATCACCTTAAAGCCCCATCTCTGTACAGACTGCAGAGAGGTGATCTATGTCTGGCATACAAGGCATCCTTGGATCCTGCTCTGATAGACCTTTTAAACACACGCAGAACAATCAGCATCAAAACTACAAGACCTAAGGCTCTAAACATTGCTTCCAACATAAAAGTACATGTTGGAGGGAAATGTATGTATATGTATGTCTCTGGAATGCGCTTCCAGTTCATGTGATTAGAAGAGCCCTTCCCTAACCCTATTCAAGAGTAAAATGAACTAGTGAGTGGGAAACTGAAAATTCACCCCTGGTCAGGCATGCATGTCTCTAATGGACAGAGGTAAAATTTAATTATGCCCTAGCTAACATAAACCCTTCAGAATAACCTCTAAGGCACAGTAACTCACGGGATATAATTGGGCTACATGGCTAGGTTTATAAAGGCCCTAGTAGTCATTAGCCTAGTATACACATACGAACCTATGAACATCAGATGAAAATGGTCCAGTGTGATTACAGCTCTACCCTGGTAGACAAATCCAAATAAGTAAGCCCCAGTGGTATACATGTATAAAGCCCTGACTATGACTCAAGCAACCCGAGTTGAATTATTGGCTCAGGAGATTCCTAGTGCTGATGTTCAGGAGGACAGGTGTAATGCAGCTTAATTGCCTCTCCTTTCCTTGGGAGAGAGGTGTGGGAGAACATGCACTGAATACATTGCTCATAGTTGAATCTTCAACATATGACTACATGGAAGCACTGGTTTCAAAATCAAGGCTGTCCTAAAGTGTTACCTAATTCGTAGAAGCAGGTGACAGACCCTTAATAATGTCCTTTACATGCCCAACTGAGTGTGTTACTGGGCATATGCAGTGGGGTTAGGGAGGCAAATAGCAAAAAAATAAACAGAACCACCCTTGATGACTGCCTCATTGATGGCCTTTCTTGGTCAGAGTTCAACCTATTGATGGAGAATGAGTAGACCATTTGACCAACAGAGGAGTCTGATGGTCAGCAGGCAGTGGGGAAACACATAAATACACAAATAAACAAACAAATAAATAAATATACAATAAAACATTGCTGAACCAATCCAAGGCAGAACAAATACATCCAAAAATCAGTCCAAAAGCATTTAAACGTTTATTGTGTGAGCACTTTCACAGTTCCTCAAAACTGCTTCATCAGACAACATTCTACTAACACAACAGCCTATATAAAAGAAAAATCAACCAATGAAAACACTTACATAATTAATGAATCTACAAATGACATCACTAGTTCTCAATCTAAAAATAAACTTACATATAAAAATGTAGCGTAAGAAAATGTTGAATAAAGACTTAAAACATCATGAAAACTGTATATGAATACTTATAAAATTACATCTTTACCTATTCTATTGCACTTCCAGACAAATATATATTTGAAGAATGTAAAAAGCAAGTAAAGCACATAAAAATAAAAAATATATGGTTAAAACATACTGCATTCAGGATTTAGGTAGGGGCCTGTACGTAAGTACTGGCTTAATGCATATTTTATCATTAAGCCCTTTACCTTTATTGGCCCTCATCCTAATAATCAATTTAAGCTCACAAGTCTCTGCCTTATGTCTTAAATCTCCCCCTTGCTTGTCCTGAGAAATAACCTCTAGAACCATGAACCTAAGCTCATGCGTACTGTCATTGTTTGCAATAAGTTTCGCCAAGGCATTCGTATGTACAGAATTATTAATACAAGTGTTCCCTGATACGATTGCATATCCTCCTGTCTGTCTTACCTATACAGAAAGAACGACACTCTTGACAGACAGCTAAATAGACTAAATGACATGTATTACAGTTGGCTAAAACTCTAAATTCAAGTTGCTTCCCTGTGTCAGGGTGTATAAAGGCTCCAGTACTATCTAAATATTTGCACCAATTACAGGGAAAACATGGATGGGTGTCATAAATAATTGCATCGTGTCTACTATTAGTTGTAAAATTAGAATAACACAACATTTTTTTTAAGTTCTTTTTATTTTTATAAACAAATGACTGCTTGGTTACTACTACTTGACATACTTCAGAATCCATCATTAAGACTTGTCAATGTTTCCTAAATACCTTCTCAATTTCCTTAATATTACTTGAATAAGTTAAAGGTAAATGAATGTATGTATCTACTTTATGTGGTACTACTGTCCATGGTCCATCAGAAAAGTATGGTTTACCATTCAGACTCCTCATGCCTGTAACAGTGTTCAATGTTTTCTCAACCTCAGAAGCATTGTACCCTCTCTCCAAAAATCTGCTTTGCAAACTATCACGTTCAACCTCGATCTTATTATAGTCTACATCAGTAGAATTCAGTCTTGAATCCCTGAGGGCTTGACCCTTAATAATATTTTTAAATATGTGTGTGTGGGAGGTGCATCTAAAAAATCAAGCTTCTCCTTTGAACTATTCAAGGTTGTTGTTGTGTCTTTCGGCTTATCCTGGTTAGGGGTCGCCACAGCGGAACTCCAATCCTCTAATGTCTGGTAGTGGATTTTTACGTGCCGAGTTACCAGCCCTGACGCACAACCTTCAACGAAGGCATGCTCATTCATGCATGCCTCCAAACAGAAGACGCTCTAGCTGAGAATCGAACGCGTTAAAGGTAAACTTCAAAAATGTTGTGGTGTTATTAATATGGTGACAGAAATCCTGTAATGATTCTTCACTAGCTTCCCAAACCAGGAAAAGGTCATCCACAAACCTCCTATAAAAAAACACGTTCTGAAAGAGTCCCAGAATATGTTGTTCCCCCCAAACAGCTAACACCATGTTGGCATAGCTATGGGCACATGATGTGCCCAAAGCTATGCCATCTTTTTCTAAGTAAAAGGAATCACCAAAAGTAAATGCATTATTTTCCAAAATCAATTCCATGAACAGGAACAGCTCAGTAAAATTCCTGCTGAAGTCACTATGCCTATTCAAATATTCCTTTAACATTTCAATGACAGTAGAATTTGGTATGCATGTGAATAGAGACTGGGCATCTAAAGTGACAAGAATATAATTACTGCTGAATGGCCTTTTACAAACAAACAAATACCGATTACACAAAAATTGTTTTGTCTCTCTTAATACATATACATTTCTATCAAGTACAGGTCTCAAATGCGCCTCTGTAAATATAGACAGACTCTCAGTACACCACCCCCTCCCAGAAACAATTGGTCTAAGAGGTGGTTTCTGGGGGTCTTTATGTATCTTCGGCAAGCCTTGTATAAAATAAATGACTGGCTCTTCACACACTGAGTACTTATACAAGTCTAATTTATTTATTTTTATTTATCATTTGTTGACCGGGAAAGTCCAACTAGGTTCCACAGAGCCTGTTTTCAGCGGAGGCCCAGGGAGAAATGCTCCAGATGCATGTCTTTAGAAAGCTAATTTCTAATGAAATATCACGTCCTAACAAACAATCTAATAAAGTGCTATTTACGCTCAATACTATAGAGTTTAATTCAATTTTAGTTATTTTACTATGTGTCAGGAACATTGAGTAACTCATGCACAGATTGTTCATAGAATTCACGATCCATTATAGCCATGGGATCCCCCTTGTCAGCAGGTCTAATGGAAATAGTATCATCTCTCGACAGATCCATCAGTGCATCATATTCAGCTCTACTCAAGTTTTTAAATTGCTTACCAAGCCCCCTTCCACAAAACAATTTATAAATTTCATCCTCACAGAGTATCTTAAAAACTTCCAAAGTGGCACTGTTAATTGGAATGTATGTGTTAGGTATTTTAAAAGTATTGCAAACTTTAAGACTGTCATCAACAGGGGATTTATATTGTATTTTCAGCATAACATTACGAGTAAATGCTTTCAAGTCTATTAGACAGTCAGTTATATTAGTTCTCTGGGCTGCAATAAAGCTCATACCTTTGTTTAGTAGTGACACTTCACTTTCTGTCAGTACTTTCTTCGAAATATTCCAGATTGAGGTGTTACTGTTCTTTGCCACATCTTCTTCAGGGATTGATGGTGGACATCGTCCGGGGATTAATTTTTCTCTTTGTTCTCCCTCTGCTCTGCAACCTCTGTCGTGTGACTTTGTTTATAGGCAGAGGAAAAGGGAGTACATTGTTTTTGGAGGAAATCGAGGTATTGCTGCAGGGCAAAATAAAATTGTTTATTCCAGCTACACTCTCCATGGACACGGATGCTTGATCCCGTGGTCTCACTTTCCTTCTAGCTCCTAAATCGTTAGTTGCTCTTAAATCTTGCTTCTCTGAGTTCAAAACCTTTGAACCCACAGTCATATGAGTATCATCCTCGCCGACATTACCTACTGAAGCCGTGATGACATCAGATGTGGGCAGGCGCTGTCTAGGAGTCCCATTCGCAATTAGCTGCTCAGATAAGTGTTGTCCCTCATTCTGCCCCGTGACTGGTTGTTAGGACAGGTGTTGTCTTTCCCTTTTTCTCTCTCTCTCTCAGTTGGTTGCCTCTCCATCCTGTTAGCTCTTCTCGGCCAAGTAAACACATGGCTAGCAGCAAAATCAGCCATGCCTTCATCAAGTTTTTTCTGCTTTTGCAATATTCACTTGCACTCGAATATGAGTGCAGAGTCCAAAATATTAGAGATTTTAGTGTCTAACACCTCAGCTGGATATTTGGCATATAAAGCATTCTGCACAGTCATAATGGAGTGCACAAGCCGATCCTCCTCTGGCTTGAAAATGTCAATAAGCAACTTTAAATAACTGAAACTTAGGTCTAAATTCAGTCTTTGTCATTTCACGAGCAACTCTTCATATACATCACAGTACGTTGGGCATTGTAAGTACCTTTAGACCCCGGGAATCTCCTGAAACTTTAAACATGCTTCAAAATGGTAGCGTTGTGTTTGAAGATGTTTTAATTTAAACAGTTCACTTTGTAATTGAAATAGGTACTTATGTATTATCGCAACCACATTCTAAACTACTCTGTGACTTGACGTTAGGATGGTAGACACTGACATTGGGTACTCCCGATCTTTGACTGGTGTGTAGCAGCCATCTGAAACAATGATCCGGTCACAGATACCTTTTTTTTTTTTTTTTTTTTTTTTTTAAGTTTTAGTGTTATCCAACATTTTATTTGATGGCTGGCTGGAGTGCTCTACAGAAGCAGGATTGCCTTTTTGTTTACAAAGTGAGCCAAGTGGGGTACCGACTTAGAACACTTCCCAAGGGTTGTCATATTTTTACTGTTTATCAGAAAGGCGAAAGCAGCATTTGGAGCAGTACCTAATCGGGATAAGTTGAAATACAGATTTTCCTTGTTTTGTCCAACAACGTACAGTTATTCCTGCCTGTTTTTATCAGTTGTTTTATTACTCCCTTCTGTCCACGGCAGCTACCTTGACTGTCATCTAAGAGGTACAGAACTGCGGTGTAACAAAAAAAATGCTGGCATCTTTCTCATTATCAGAACGACAACATTACAGTGAACAAGGAAAAAAAAAACAAGAACACAATGTATTTATTTGATTTTTTATTTCTTTCACATGTCTTTACCATGAATGTCCAACTAGGCAGTGAGTAACCCTTTGCCAGTAAAGAGCCATGGAGAAAAGCAACACAATGAGATAAATTTCACAGTATTTTAATTTTTTTTTTTAATTTTCCGTAAAAGTGTAACTGTTATCCAACAAAGTTTTATTTTATGGCTTCATCAACTTGTTTACAGATGCGGGATTTGTTTTCTGTTTAGAAAATGAGCCAAAGTCAAGACAGAGTAGTTTAGAATGTGGTTGCTATAATACTTAAATACCCTGAAATTGTTATTTTCGCAGCAATAACGCATCATATTCAACCAAAGCATCATTGTTAGTACTAGACTGAGTATAAAAGAGTAAAGGATTGTCATTCTGACTTAAAAAATTAGATAGTCTCTCTGTCACATTGGTACTTAATTTATTTCATGGAGTATAGTTCAATTCCAATGCATCAGTGATTCCCTCTGCCATGGTCCTTTCTTGCTATTTAAAATGCAGATAATCCCAAGAAACAGACTTAGCAAGAGCAGTAAGTGGTTCACCAAGCAGTGCTGCAGAACACAGCAATAACACAGATAATCCAATAAACAATAAAAGAAAATTGCTGAACCAACCCAAGGCACAACAAATACATCCAAAAATCAGTCCACAAGCATTTAAATGTTTGTGTGAGTGCTTTTACAGTTCCTCAAAACTGCTTCATCAGACAACATTCTACTAATACAGCAGCCTATATAAAAGAAAAATCAACCAAGGAAAACACTTACACAGTTAATCAATCTACAAATGACATCACTAGTTCTCAATCTAAAAATAAACTTGCATCTAAAAATGTAGCATCAGCAAGTGTTGAATGAAGATTTCAAACATCATGAACACTGTGTATGAACACTTATAAAAATTACATCTTTACCTATCCTACTGCACTTCCAGATAAATATATATATGAAGAATGTAAAAAGCAAGTAAAAAATATACATATGAAAACACACAAAGGCACATAAAAATAAAAAAAATATATGTTTAAAACATGTTGCATTCAGGATTTAGTTAGGGGCCTATTCTTAAGTACTGGCTTAATGCATATTTTATCCTTAAGCCCTATACCTTTATTGACTGTCATCCTAATGATCCATTTAAGCTCACAAGTCTCTACCTTATTTCTTAAATCTCCCCCTCGCTTGTCCTGAGATACATCTATAACCATGAACCTAAACTCATGCGTACTGTCATTGTTTGCAATATGTTTCGCCAATGCATTCGTATGTACAGAATTATTAATACAAGTGTTCCCTGATACGATTGCGCAGCCTCCTGTCTGTCTTGTATTAAGGGTCGAGCCCTCAGGGCTTCAAGACTGAATGCCACTGATATAGACTATAAGACTGAGGTTGATAGTCTGCAAACCAGATTTGTGGAGAGAGGGTACAATGCTTCTGAGGTTGAGAAAACATTGGACACTGTTACAGGCAGGAGGAGTCTGAATGGTAAACCATACTTTTCCGATGGACCATGGACAGTAGTACCACATAAAGTAGATACATACATTCATTTACATTTAACTTATTCAAGTAATATTAATGAAACTGAGAAGGTATTTAGGAAACATTGTCAAATCTTAATGACAGATTCTGAAGTATGTCAAGTAGTAGGAACCAAACCGTCATTTGTTTATAAGAATAAAAAGAGCTTGAAAAGAATGTTGTGTTACGCCAATTTTACAAGTAATAGTAGACACGATGCAATTGTTTATGGCACCCATCCATGTTTGGCCTGTAACTGGTGCAAATATTTAGATAGTACTGGAGCCTTTATACACCCTGATACAGGGAAGCAACTTGAATTTAAAGTTTAGCCAACTGTAAAACATATCATTTAGTCTATTTATCTGTCTATCAAGAGTGTCGTTCTTTCTATATAGGTAAGACACACAGGAGGCTATGCGATCGTATCAGGGAACACTTGCATTGTATTAATAATTCTGTACATACAAATGCCTTGGCGAAACATATTGCAAACAATGACAGTACGCATGAGTTTAGGTTCATGGTTATAGAAGTTATATCTCAGGACAAGCGAGGGGGAGAGTTAAGAAATAAGGTAGAGACTTGTGAGCTTAAACTGATCATTAGGATGACAGCCAATAAAGGTAAAGGGCTTAATGATAAAATATGCATTAAGCCAGTACTTAAGAATAAGTCCCTACCTAAATCCTGAATGCAACATGTTTTAACTATATACTTTTTATTTTTATGTGCCTTTGTGTTTTCATATGTACATTTTTTACTTGCTTTTTACATTCTTTATATATATATATATATATATATATATATATATATATATATATATATATATAGAAGTGCAACAGGATAGGTAAAGATGTGATTTTATAAGTGTTCATACACAGTTTTCATGATGTTTTAAATCTTCACTCAACACTTTCTGATGCTACATTTTTAGATGCAAGTTTATTTTTAGATTGAGAACTAGTGATGTCATTTGTACATGGATTAATTGTGTAAGTGTTTGCATTGGTAGATTTTTCTTTTATATAGGCTGCTGTATTAGTAGAATGTTGTCTGATGAAGCAGTTTTAAGGAACTGTGAAAGCGCTCACACAATAAACGTTTAAATGCTTTTGGACTGATTTGTGGATGTATTTGTTGTGCCTTGGGTTGGTTTAGCAATTTGTTATTGTTTATTGAATTATCTATGTGTTGTGTTTTGCAGCACTGCCTAGTGAACCACTTACTGCTCTTGCTGAGTCTGTTTCTTGGGATTATCTGCAAATAAATATATTTTATTTCCAAACAAAATACAGATAATGCTGCAAAAGAAAATAAACCAAAATTTAAAAATAATGAAATTATTCTCAATGCAAATTTTAATAAACCAAAATTTAAAAATAAAGATTTCATTGTACAACAGAAGTAGGCAAATAAAATCATCATGACTAACCTGCCTGAAGAAACAGCTCACCATTATCTAAAAACAGCTGCCATAACAGCACTAGTTGTTGTTGTGTCTTTCAGCTTTTCCCGGTTAGGGGTCGCCACAGCGGAACTCTAGTCTGTTAATGATTGGCAGTAGATTTTTACATGCCAAGTTACCGGCCCTGACGCACAACCTTCAACGAAGGTACGCTCTAGATGAGAATCGAACAGGACAACGTCTTACTGTGAGGCGACAATGCTACCGCAGCACCACCACCTCCATAACAGCACTAGTACAGGGGAGAAAAGTTTGGAGACCTCCTTGCTAATAAACTTAAGGTTAGAATGAAACATGGCTTTATTCAATGGTTAAAAGAAAAAACAAGCCATCTTAAATTACATCCAAGTGAAATAAATTACAACATTTTTTATCACAGCATAAGTGCAGAAATTCCCTGTCACAGACAACACTATATAAGTACTTCAACAAGTATGCCACTTACAGATATACTTGCTAGATCTATAGCAGAAAAAAATGCACAAAAAATAAATAATTAAAATCAAAAGGAATAAACCCAGGTGGCTTATCTGTGGGGCTAGTATATAACATTATAAGGCAGCTGATGTCTGTCTACATATTTTCAAGATATTTATTCAAGGGGTGAGATACTGCCTTCTGCCACTCATTCAGGTATTACATTATTAACTTCAAACCTATTTTTTAACTTCGAATGTATGTAGCTACTTTTTCTAAATTGTCTTTGTGTTGTTTTACTGTTAACCTTGGAGCTTTACTCCCCGGGCCTTGGCTGAAAATGGACATATTTCCAGTTGGACCATCCCGGTCAACAAATGAAAAATAAAAATAAATAAATAAATACATTTTTATTTTATTTTAATTGGTTTACTGTGGCAGTGCACTGATAAAGAGAGATCAACTGCAGGCACAGCCTGAGTGAAAGATTTCTCAGTGAGCAGAAGGCAAAAAAGCAATAAAATATAAATATAAAATACATACCAAAAATAAGACAACATAACAGATGTACCATGAATACATTCAAAGAGCAAGTTGAACATGACTCAAAAGATGCACTACAGACAACACACATTTTACAAAACAACTAGCAAGTAAAAAATTTCAAATGATATTGAGAGCAGAGTGAAGGCTGTAGCTTTTGCTCAGTTACAGGGGAAGTGTGAAAATATGGGAAGAGGTCAGTATACATAACGACAGTGACAAAGGTTTAAATAACAAGAAACCAAGTAGAGGACAGGGCTGAAAGATTTTGTGTGAATACTAAGTTATATGTGAAAAGAGGAGCTAACAAACTCATACCTTTCATACTTGTGATTATACATAATACCTAAGTTGATTTTGTAAAGGACAGATCTAATACTAATCACATCACAGCCTTGTTAAATTATCCTCATATAAGTGAGGATATTTACATACGTCTCCAGTGATTTAAAGCTATGTGCTACCATGCAATGGTCTTATTTATGGTTAACTGTCAGACAGACATGACGGAAGTGAAATGTAAGGGCAAACAGGACACATTTCTCCCACATGGCAGCAAGCTCTCCTCATGCAGAAGGCTTTATTTCTCTAGTCCCTTACTAATATAGCCAACTACAAGGTAAAAGAACTTTGGAGGATGTTCAACAAACTATTATGCTGTTGAATCAGAAATGGTTTAATAAAAACATAATAAAAAATAAATCCCACAGGCTTTTATTAAAGGTGTGACAGCTATGTATACCAATCCAGGTACTTCTACATATTCTACATGGGGCAGTAATACAACAGCATAAACTATATCCCTTGAGACAGGGACCAGACAAGATTGTTTACTTTCTCCATTGCTCTTCTTAATGATCGATAAAACAGTGGTGAGCAAAGTAAGGAAATAACAATAAATTAATAATGAGTAACAGAAGATCTGTTAAAATCAGATTATTTACAGAGAAATACCTTATTACAGCTATATCTATTATAGAGGCTATACCTACTATAAACTGAATCACAAAAAAAGTTTCCAGAGGTGTCTGGTCTCAGAAGTAATCTGATAAAAAAGCAGTACTTCCCATGAAAAATGCAGCTAAAGAACTTGGAACAGGAGGCTGCAATGTAGCCTTGTATATAGTAAACGGTCAATAAATAAATTTAAGAATACTTAATGCTGATAATTATACAAAATCAACCAAATCAAATCTCAACAATCTGTAGACTCATTTTCATCTTGATTTACATATTGAGTCATCTTACGCTACTTTAAATAGGAAGGATATTAACTATGATGCTGTTCCCAAAAATCACAGATGTATTAAGACAGATATGAATTCTTCAATATAATAATAAACTGTTGAATAAAACAGAGAAAGTAATACTATACTTTATATTTAAGGAAGACCAGGCAAAATTGCTCAATATGATTTTAAGGAAAAATAAGAAGGGGAAGAGAGGTTTCAGTTAAACAGACAATCTATATGTATCTGCTACAATACAAGTTGTTTGTCTTTTCGGCTTTTCCCGGTTAGGGGTCGCCACAGCAGAACTCCGGTCTGCTAATGATTGGCAGTCGATTTTTATGGTGCCAAGGTGCCAGCCAGACACCCAACCTTCAGCAAAGACACGCCCATTCACACATGTCTTTCGGAGGCCACTCGACCGCGGGGAGGACATGCAGACTCCACACAGAAGGCACTCCAGCCGAGAATCGAACAGGAGAATCTCTTGCTGTGAGGTAACAATGCTACCGCTGTACCACAGCGGATATTACAATACAAGTAACGCACTGAAAAAGGCTACATCAAAGACAACAGAATGCTGCCGTAAGATACAAACATGATTAACTCCTACCTCTCAACTTAGTTGTTCTCAGAATATCACGACTGTCCAAATCATATGCTAAATAAAAGTAAATTCCTTTCTGACAGTAATAGTTATATCAGCTGGGAGTCATTACTGAAAAATATTTAAAATAAACTAGTTATGAACAAGTAAATATACAGACATTTAAAGACACGCACTGAATAAATATTTTTACTTTGAAATATTTTTTACATACTACAAAAATTTTGCAATTTGCACCAGGAAGAATTCTGCCAGTACCTGCAAATAAAAATAGGGTAAATAGCTTACCCACAGTATGAACATCTTTAGCAAAATGAAATGAAATAAAACACTGTTCATGGACTTTCTCAGAAAATATTTAAAATGATATAAAAGTTTATGGTTTCATTTTGAAGTGTTTATAAAAGAAAAAAGCAAGGTGATGCTATGAATATTTTTTCATATACTTCAGCTTGGGTTTATATATCACATAATCGAAATCATTACATCGAACGCTCAAATGAGCGAAAATGCACATAATCGAACATTTTATTGCAGGGGCTGTGCCCCCTCCTGCTAAATATATATATTCCTACTCCGAGGTCGCACTACAGTGAGGAAAGGGCAAAATTTCCGATCTTCATTGTAGTGTGACGTAAATCCAGGTACTTCAATTATGTGCATTTTTGCGCATTTGCGCGTTCGATGTAATGCATTTCGATGATGTGATATACACCCCTTCAGCTTGACAAAACTCCAACATTAATACACAGCATTAGGCAATTATGGATCTAAAATTAGTACATAAAGAATTTTGGACTCCAAAATGGTTGCATACTAAACAAGTAATGAATTAATTCTGCTAAATGCATTTTACATATCACCGGAAATCAATATAAATTATTGTTCAAACTGTACAAATTTGAAAAAAAAACATAATGCAGAGAAAGTTTGGACTGGCTTCACAGTCTCTTCTCATGTTTTACATGATATGCGAGATCTCTAGTTGTTAGGCAAAATCAACATGGAATAAAGTTAATCAATACATCAAAATGGATACTCTATATTTCATTCTGTGTTAAAGCTTAATAATACAGAAGTGGTCTGGATCAAAACATTAAGTTTATAGACTGCAGCATTAACCATGTCATCAAGTTGCAGTTTAATTCTACTACTAGAAAACAAATCAATGCAACTGCTGCTTAATATTTTATAAAACAGCCCTAATTATCTGAATTGAAATGAATGGAAATGTGTGCGCATTTTAATTACAGACCTCTGTATATACTGCAAAATGCTTGTTTAAATTGTGTAAATACATAGCATATTTACCTTGCTTGCTCATTGGGTTTATTACAATGGAAATATTGTATTTACAATAAAGTATAAGTAGAACAATTTCCGAAATAATTTATGGAATGTATTATAACCTTGGCAATGTTTTTTAAAATAAACAGTTTATTGCTTAAATAACAAATGTAGGACTAGAGTAGTGACTTTTTCTTATTTATCATTTTAGGGTACACTACACTTGATCTTAGCCCAAGGGATGACAAGCAGAGCTTATATGCCTGCTGTTTATGTAGGATACATCATGAGTAGTTAAATTCTATTTACTCAACTTTTGTACACCTTAGTGTTGTTCTGCACAACTTAATAGAGGTGGGGGACACAGCCCCTCACAAATCAAACTTCAGTTTACTGCCTTTTGAAAGCTCCACCTCATATAAGACATCAATAAAATGGGAGTTGACTGAATTTTAACTATTCAACATGTACTTTATGCAACATTTTAAGAAGGTACATACAAAATATACGTAAATGACAGCATGAGACACATTTTTTTCAGTAGAAGCATTCGCTGTCCAGTTATATGCAGGTGATAAAATGAAACTTAAAAAAAGTACAGTTGTATATTTATTTTATCCTTTGTTGACTAAGTTAGTCCAAATAAGCTAGTATCCTCTTTTCAGGGGAGACCTGAGGTGGTACTGATACTACTAAGGGAAATTTGGCCAGGGCATCTGGGAACTTCCCTTACTCATTTCAATAGGCGTCATGTGATCTTTTACATTCACCCGAACTCCCACCAACTTAAGCCGATGGGGCCTCAGCTTAATGTCTCATCTGAAGGCTGGCACACTCAGGAGTGCAGCACCCCTCTTATACTGCATTGCAGTGTCAGTAACCCATCTACCTAGTGTGGGAATACAGCCAACAGCCTTCTGCACCAAGAGCGTGCTACCTGTTGCACCACCGACACTGCTTAACACTTGCATCCAGTGGGTTTACTCAGTCCTTTTTCAGAGATGACCCTGGAACAATGTAAGGTCAAGTTACTTGCTCAGACTCACACAACTGGCAAATGTAGGTGAAAAGAATCAAACTACGTACCCTTTGGTTATAGGAGGCAACTTATTTAGCAACTTTATTTAGCATTTTAACAAAAACAGGATTAGACAGTGCTGACACATGGATGTAAATACACAAAACAGTACAGTTGTGTAAGTCCCACTTACCTGTAAGAGTAGATGCTCAGATTTCTCACTGTCATTTTGGGTTATCTGCCAAGTTAACTCAGTACTGGCCAGCTTTCAAAAGCTCAGACTCCTGCTCGCCTGCTGTGACAGCTGATTGGCTGAGCATATCCTGAGGGGGAAGCCTTCAGCTGTCACAGGAAATGAGTGTTCAGGCTTTTTCACTTCCATAAAGGAGGAGAGGAAAGTGCCTGAAGCTGAATCATCTAGCAAGAATAAATTCACAGCCAATCACAATACCAGATGAGAAACAAATCCATCAACAATCAGAAAGGCTGAAATCCACATCAGCTATGCACAATCTGGGGTATCGCATGTGGCTGCTACCACTGGGGCAGTGAAGAATACGAACATCTATTTTTTCAGGTAAGTAGGATTTATGCAACTGTACTATATTCACTCTCACTGCCTCAGCTGCATTATGGGTACACTCCCAAAGCTTACTCTACCTGGCAGGTGGAAGGATTAAGATCCAGGAGTCCTTGGAGAATGGTCCTAGCAAAGCCTGTTCTGGACCTTGAAAAAGAATCCAGTTTGTAGTGCTTTGTGAAGATATAAATAGTAGACCAGGCTGCTGCCTCTAGAAAACGTTTAGATTCCACCCCCTTTCCAATATGCCATCATACAGGATAAGGCCCTTGTTGAGTGAGCCTAACATTTGACTGGAAGAGATTTACCATGGTGGGAGTAACACAAAATAGCAGATGACAATCATTATTAAATAATTTGCTCAGAAATAGGTTGCCCCTTTTAGTCCCCGATATAGGAGACAAACAGCTGTTCAGCACTCCTAAAGGGCTATGTTCTGCCAAAGTAGTACATGAGCTGCATGTGTACATCCAAAGTATGTAGAATCTTCTCACTTCTTTTTTGAATCAGGATAGAACACTAGAGATTGATGGCTAGATTCAAGGTAAATTCAGAAACAACTTTAGGGATGAATAATGGATTAGTGCATAACACTATCCTTGTGAACAATCAGATAGGGTTGGCCCACAATGAGAGCTTGCAGCTCAGATACTCATCTTTCAGATGTCAGAGCAATGATTAAAACAATCTTCCAAGTGATGAACTATATAGCATCCTGACAGGCAGGTTTAAAAGGAGGTAAGGTCAATTTTTCAATAACAAAGCTGAAATTCCAGACAGGAGGAATCTGCTTTTGAAGGGGTCTCATGTGCATCATTCCTTTTATAAAATTTTTGACCACAAAAAGAGAAGAGAGGGGGACAGACAAGTTGAGATGGCCACAAGATGCCATCTGATAGAAGCATATTACAAACCATCTCTAAGTAGCTCTCACAAATATTTCAAAACCAGAAGGGTTGCAACCCTTCCAGGACCTATGTTATTGGCAAGACACCTTTCACTTCTAAACACAAGATTTTCTATTTGCAGCTTTTCTTGCCTCATTAAATACCTGATGCACATCCTCATGTAACAAATGCCTTAAAGGTATTAAAACGGAATCAGTCAGGCTGTCGGCAGCAGTTGCTCTAAGTTGGGGTGAACCGTTTGCCCCAATGCTGTGTGAGCAGATCCAGGCTGTGAAGAATTTTGTGATAATTGCCCTTGACCAATTCCATTAAAAGGAAGAGTCAACTTTGTCTGGGCCAAAAGGGGATTACCAAAATTATCCTTGGCAATTCTTTCTGAATCTTTAGAAGTACCTTCGGAATCACTGGAAAAGGGTGGAAGTGCATACAGGAGCATTACCAACCACGGGATTGATAAGAGTATCTGTCTTTCAAGCATGCTACAAAACCATGTCTTGAATAGAATTCTCTAAAGTTATTTGTTTTGAAAAGAAGCAAACAGATCTTCTTGAGGCATTCCCCACATATAAGTCAAATCCTGGAAAAGCACTACATGGAGCTACCACTCATGAAGGTCTATGTATGATCTGCTTAGTCTGTCTGCCACTGTATTTTGCTCAGAATGTATGAGGCCTGAACAGTCAGAGAATGTTGCACAGCTGGCTTCCATGCCATCAGTGCCAACCAGAAAAGATGGTATGAACTTGTACCCTCTTACTTGTTCGGGTACAACATCACAGTAGAGTTGTCTGTGGCCATTATAAGGGGACCTGGAGTCTAAAAGTGCAGAAGAACTTTTTAAGATGTGAATCACTGTCAACATCTCTTTATATTTATGTGCTTTGGTGTGTTCTGAGGACTCCACATACCTTGCACTTGAGTTCACATGGGCACTGCTCCCCACGCAAAATCTGAAGAGTCCATCTGGAAAGATTGGACTGGGGACTGAGGAGAGAAAGGAAGTCCTGGATTCAGAGACAGTCAACCCCTCCACCACTACAGTTCTGGTTTCACAAATCCCAGTACTGCTACCTGGAAATCCAAGAAATGTAGGCACTGGGTCTAACAATTCTTCAGGTACCACTGAAATGTTCTCATGTGTAGTCTGGTTAGTGATATCATGAGGATCACTGATACCATGAGGCCTAGACTTTCGAGAAACTCTTTTGCTGAGATCACGTCTAGAAAACAGAAAGTTAAGAAAATGCCCTGATAAGTCAGAACTTTATCTTCTCGCAGGAAGGCCATCCTTTTTACTGTGTCTATCAAACACCCCAGGAAAACAATTAATTGAGTGGGTGTGAGGAAGAACTTTTGAAGGTCCAGTTTGAAGCATGGGTGGGAAAGAAGGAGATCAGCAAGTCATATTAATAAGGAAAAATGTAGATGGCCAGAGCTCTGCAATAGGCAATCACTGGGACCAGACACTGTAAACAAACACGGTGCAACAGACAGCTCAAAGGGTAATGAAGAAAAATGAAAATATAAGCCAGTCACAGCAAATTTCAAGAATTCCTAAAATTGGAAGCAATAGAAATATGATAAGCTTCCTTGAGATCTATAGTCACCATGAAATTGTGGTCTGGAAGCAATGCTAGGACTGACTGTCCTGCAGGCAGCTTATAAATATATTCTATGGACAATAAGAGAGGGAGGATAGCTACAGAACTGGGCAACTCTTACTGTACAAAGGTCATATACACTGCCTAGTTCTGGGTTACTTCTGGATTTGTCCCAAGCAAACATCTCACTAAATCTAGCAATCACCTGAGGTAAAGTGAACACCTGCTTGGACGAAAGCGCAGGTTGACCTTCTGGCTATCTCAATATCAACAAGGAAATCATCACTGCCCTTGTCAGATTTTTCATCATTCTCTGAAATTACAGAAAGATCTCTAGCCAAATTAGCTCTAGCCAAGTATGGGAATACAACCACCAGAATTAGCTGTCTGCAGAACACTCTTAGCCACAGAAACTACCTTATGAACAGCTTTCTGGCCATCTCAATATCAAATAGGAAATCATCATTGCCCTTGTCAGATTTTTTTCACCATTCTCTGAAATTACAGAAAGATCTCTAGCCAAATTAGCTCTAGTCAAGTATGGGAATACAACCACCAGAACTAGCTGTCTGCAGAACACTCTTAGCCACGGAAACCACCTTATGAACAGCTTTAATCTGATAATCAGGTGTTTGACGAAGATTCTGTTTCTTTTTCTTGTGAACTTCACCACTATATAAAATACCTGGGGACAGAGTATTATTTCTGGCAAGTCACTCACTCTGGACTACTCCTGCACCTAAAAGGTTTGGTTCTCCCATACCTGTGCCACAACAGTCCTCATGGATATGTGTAAACACTGTTCCACATTGGCCAGTAAAGCTACACAACAGGGAAAAGTGGCAAAAGATAAGTGGTCAATGGGCTGGGCAGTGGCTCTGACAGAATCACTAACTGTAGGCTGAGGTATACTTTTTACTTTGTTTTGCTTGTTTTAGGTGTAACCAGATTTGATGGGGGGGGGGAGGGGGTACCAGAGTTGGGTTCCTACGAATCAAGGGAAAGAACACCAGACAGAATAGTACATTTTAGTACTAGATAATGAATCACAATAAGCACTTAAAGTTTCAAGTAATAAGTATGCCCTGACATAACTAAACTCTGCCAAAGTGTCCTATTATCACAATAAGACATTTTGAAATGTGTTCAGAATTCTTTTACAACTGACAGAAGTTAAAGAATTTCCAGTAACAAAGTCCAAACAGCAAAGCAACCAATGGTCTGGCAGTTGGGACAGAGGAGTAAGGAGTTAACAAGCTATTTCCTGTGGTCCAGTGTTCCACCCTCCATTGCCTAACTGTGCGACTCTCAGCAAGTCACTTAACCAGAAGGAGTTTCTATGAAGTGTAGTTAGACACTACTCAGGTCTGTTAATTTGTTTGTGGGGGTGAGTTTGGCATAATGGTTAAGGTCTTTATCTCACAAACACAATGTGCAGGGTTTGATTCTGACATTGGGCTATTAGGTAAGCTCAAAATAACTCTACATAACAGTTAGCCTAGCATTCATCCATGAGCCTATGAGCCAAATCAGTGTTACAATTAACTCCATGCACTTTGAATTGCTATTTAATGCTATATTATGGCAGTTTAACATGGTTAAAGTATATTTTCTTGTCAGAGTGAGTAAGATCTCTACAGTACATTTAAATAACTTCATTTGTGGTAAGAAAAATCATAATCTGATGTTAAAAACACATACACCAAAGCCATACATACAGTAAAAGTTCTCCAATATTTTCCTGTCAAAAGATGAAAGAAAAGAATAACAACAGTAAAGACAGGAGTGATTAATTAAGCAATAACCCACACCTGGGTGTGGGTAATGCTGGATTTACCCACGGTTGGTGTGGTTTGGTCACAAGGGCGAAGCCCAAGTGGCCAGACAAAGACAACCGTGGGTAAATCCAGCATTACCCAGACCCAGAAGTGGGTTACTGCTATTATACAATGACATTATTTAAGAAAAAAAAAACTTAGTTTTCTTAAATAATGGCATTCTATAATGCCTCCTTGCTGCCCTTCCGCAGCTGTCTGGTATTCTGCGGCAGTTCTGATGTACTGTGCATGCGTATGCTTAGGCAGTACATCAGAGCTGTGGGTGGAAGCAACGGAGAAAGCAAGATCTCTGTTGCTTTTTAGAAAGTGTCTCGCTATGTTAAAGGAGTTTAACATAGCGAGACAGCTTTAAAAAAAGCAATGGAGAAAGTTCTGTTGCTTTTTTTAAAGCTGTCTCGCTATGTTAAACTCCTTTAACATAGCGAGACACTTTCTAAAAAGCAACAGAGATCTTGCTTTCTCCGTTGCTTTAGAAAGTGTCTCGCTATGTTAAAGGAGTTTAACATAGCAAGACAGCTTTAAAAAAAGCAACGGAGATCTTCCTTTCTCCGTTGCTTTTTTTAAAGCTGTCTCGCTATGTTAAACTCCTTTAACATAGCGAGACACTTTCTAAAAAGCAACGGAGATCTTGCTTTCTCCGTTGCTGTAAGAAAAAAAAAGACTTATACTAATGGAACAAGTCCGAGCGACCGGACCTTTTTCCATTAGTATAAGTCTGATCTACAACGTGCATGCTGACCAATCAGCGTGCACATTTTGGAATATTAATGGGGGGGGGGGGTCGTTGTATAATTTGAAGTTTTGACTGTGTGAAACAGCCCCTAGTGTCTAACAGTGGATATACATACTGCACTTCTGACAGAAATACTGAAAGTTTCTTCAGAAACAGTAAAAACAAGCATTTGTTAAAGATGGAAGCCAAATAAACATTGCTATAAGCAGAAACTCCCCAGGAATTACTGCAAATACTGATATAAGTAAAACATTAAAATAAACATTTTTAAATAAACATAAAAATAGAGAATAATAAAGCTACCAATAAAATAAGAGGAAGGTACAGTAAGATGGAAACAAATAAGCACTGGATCCTGTGATGAGTAATATGACTTTCTTATTTGGATGGCAGAGAAAGACTGAACATTCACTTCCTATAACAGCTGAAGACTTTTTTCTCGGGATATGCTCTGTCAATTATGTCACAGGAAGAGAGAGGGAGGAGAGTTTCAGCTTTTGAAAGCTGGCGAGTACTGGGTTTCCTAGGCAGATTACCCAAAATGCCACTGAGGTAGTTGGAATGATGAACATCATACGGTTTGCTACTCTAACTGCAAACTCTACTTATTTGCCACTATGGTAAAAGCAAAACTAATGTTGCTAAATGTTCATATTTACTTAATACAACATCATGCATTCTTCGGCTATCCCGAATAATGATTCCAAGTGCAAATTCTGAATTGTTTAGACATTGATAAAGGATGAGGTATAAGCAATAGCACAAACCAGATTTTATGCTTTGGGTTCACATGAACTGTTTGGCAATTTGCAACTGCAAAATCTATTAAGCATTTATAATAAAAGGATCAAAGAGCATGGTTAAATATAATATATGTATACATGCAATGCATGCCAATGATGACATGAAGTATGTTTTATGATGACATGAAGTATGTTTTTTTGAACAGCAGCATGTACTGTTTGGTTACAGTATGGACTATGATTTATTCAGTGCTCAGCTACATGTACTGGCAATTTCTGTTTACTTAACTGCCATTTTAGCAAAAGAAGAATTATGTGCCGCTGGCAAATGGATACAACTGTACCCTATAGAGCATGTACTGTTTAAATCCTTTACTGTTCAGCTGTCCTGAATAAAAACAATGTATTTCCTTAAAATGAAATATATACACAGTATATTTTGTAGACGCAAAGTGCCAATCATTAAGCCAATATTATGCTGACTAAAATTAAATAATTTTTCACTCATTTTGTTTTAAATAAAATAGTGAATTACGTGCATTGTAATACATATTGCTGCTGTAAATAAAGCAAAGGAGAGAAGTAGTTTAAAATGTGCTGCTTAATAAATTACAAATGCAGAAACCTGATTACCACTGAATTGGCTTTCCTCTGGATACCAAAAGAGGTAAATTTTAATTGACCGAAGGACCAAGTTGTTGAAACCCATACAATTGAGACCATAGGACTGACAATTTGGAGTTGAACCGTTCTGAGATTGCGGTACAGTAGGGATTAGGGAGTATGCCCTTTACCCCACTGTAGTACGATCTCAGAGTTGGTGTAAATAACTAGCAGGAGGTGTGGGGGTGCAGGGGGCAAGCCCCCCTGGAAAAATGTTGTGTGTGTGTTGTTGCTGAGTGTTGTGTGGGTTTATATCAGTTTTTCGATTAACTGCATTATCAACCATACCATCTTAACCATGTGGGTTTTGATAACGTGGTTTTTAGATAAAACTGACAAAGATCCACCCAAAAGTTGTGGTGATGTTAGTAATACATATGCAAGTGTTACTGGGATTTTTCAGTTTGTAAACTCTGTTTACCATTACTTGGAATTAAACCTATAAGAAGCTACACTGAAAGCAAGAGGGGATAGTAGATGCATGCAGGCAATTTATTTACCTTTTGCACTCACTTTTAAAGCAATTGTGATAATGGTGCTTGTCGTTCAGTGAGAATTATCAGGGAAAAAACAAAGAAGCCTGAAGAGAAACATTTGACATCAGGAAAGCAATTCTATTCCACTCTGGCATTTGTCATATATGTTTGATACAACCTACACAACAGCATGTTTATTAGTTACCTGTACAACATGTGGTGCCAAGGTATAACATTCTGTTCTCTTGACAACTGGTATAAATCAGGATACCAGTTAACATGTTGTGTCTTCATTAGCAGTTGTGTCACTACTGTTGTCATCGTGGATTGGGCATCTTATAGTACTGTTACTCAGGTATGGGCAATGTACCTCACATTCTTGAAGAATCGCATCTACTTCTATGCAGTCTTAGTAGTGGGAGACATACCTGCATGTCATTTGTGAAAAGTATACTGTATGTCACCATAGGTTCCCATTTGGCCTCATTTGAATATTTTAACTCTGCCTTAATGTATACTACTTAAAAACAGAATTGTTTGCATATGTCCTTAAAATGAGTGTCACTGTGGTGCTTGCAAACGTGCAAGAGGTTTGTTCAAATTTTATGCTAATATAAACAAAAAACTGAAAAATATAAGTCACCTTGATTTGATGCAGCTTCGTCTCTCTGAACATTGTGCTCACGCAGTCCCACCACAAACTACAGCATTACAACCTCTTATGTGTGTGTTTGTCTTAAATTCTGTCCTCTCACTGTTATATTCATGGCCATACCTACATACCTATAATGAGTTGATTTCAGTTTAATTCCATAAATATATCTTCCAAATAGAGACTTTATCTGATGGTGCTGATGGCATTACAATGTCATTGATCATTTTTTTTAATATCTTTCCTCCGGACAGTTTCTTTCCACTCCAGTTTGTATCTAAACTCATGCAGAGCCTCATGTTCACTATTACACAGTAATTTCTACTAAATAAAAATTCTGCCTTTCTTCTTACCATTTCAGGACTTTACAACTTCTGACAAAAACAAGCCCCTACAGTTGAACTCTTGTATAAACAAAGACCTTAAAGGTACCATTATTTTTATTTATTTTATTGCTTTTGTTGATCGGAGTGCACTGAATGGGAGGTGGCAACCCCTTTTTAGCTGGAGTCTGGGGAGAAATGCTGCAGTTACAATGGAGGGAGGTTTATACAATGCAGAAAAATGCAAAGTTTAAAGTTACAGTATGGAGTTACAACAGCTGAAAGGCAGCCATACCTCTCAACCTGGAAACATCAAAAATCTGGACAAGGCCCATGAGAAATAGGTACAAATCTGTATGCTGATTAACATAAAATTTGCATACATAATTATGCAACCCCGACCACTCCAATGGAACTGTGGGATACCTACTTTCAAATGCAAACTGAAGAATAGACAACCAAAATATGGCATCAGAGTCCACCTGCAGCCATACCAATCTCCCATTACCTGGCTATTTTGCCCCATTTACCATAAACAGTAATGTGCATACTGCTTTACTTCTACAATGATTATTTGGATTTTATTTTTACATTTTATAGCACAACGCACAAACACTAATAGACATCTGCTAAACAAAGCAATATTGTCTCACAATGAAAATAGACTTGGCATTAAAACTTCTCTGCCCTTGAAACATTTATTGAAACAGCATTGAAACCCACACCACATCCAAAGAAAATGCATCTGGCCAGTGGTGGATAAAGATTATCTTTGGACTGTTTTCAAATCATAGGCCCCTTGCACACAAAACAAGAAACATACATGTATTCTCTAATACACCTTCCTGACTTTATTAAACTATAATCCTTGTATAATACAGCACACTTGTTAGACTTAGAGCGCATTTTAAATTTATTGTTTGAACATTTTCCCAGTAGGCAATGAAACAAAATGCATGAACCGATACTGACAAAACTGCCCAGTTCAGAACATTTCCATCATAAAAGTCGACTCAAACTACAGTCCACCAGTATCAGTAAATATCCACAATCTCTGCAGAAGTAAAAGTCATCTAAACAATTCCACATTAAAGAGATCTGTAACTAATGAAGAGGTTGCTGCTAGCAAACACCTTAATATTTCATTGTTTCATCTACAAATAAAGTGCCTGTTGCCCATGTTACATTAAAAAATGATAAGCTAGTAATATTGCAATGGGGAATGGATGGCAAACTGATAACAGTTACTAAGTATCTCTGCCAAAGAGGACATTCTCAGGACTGCAGAATCCACCCCTTTAAAAGTACAGTACAGTATCAACAATCCATCTACATACTGTGGGAACAGAACCCACAGCCTTCTGCATCAAAATAAATTATTCTACCTATTGTGCAACTAACAACCCAAACAGACTTGGCATAAGCAGCACTAAACTTCTCTCCCCCTGCAGGACTATGCAGCACAGGAAATCTTGAAAAAGCCAAAGTTTACTGGGGAACAAAAGCCCAAAACCAGAGACACATTTTAAACATTGCTTGTATAATTTTAGAAAAGCTGCTAGAATAAAATGTTTTGTGTTATCATGCATTTCCTGAAAGATAGGAAGACTGAAACTTAAATGGCTATCGTTATTTAGTGAATCCATTTCTCACTGACTTGCCAGAAAACCACAAATTTTAAGAGAACAGACCAAAATGTTACCAATCCATGTAACCCCATACGAACTGCAAGAGTCATTACTGGGCACATAGTGGGTGCTGCGAAGAGCACTTTTGGCTGACATCAAAGACTGAAGCAATACTAATTTTATGAACTTTAATCATACTTTGACTTAGGAATGGGGTCCATTCCCATCATGGAAACCCAACTGATTTGGAGAAATTAGGAAAAAGGACATTAGAGACACACATACACACACACTTTTTCAATTCAGCTAAGTATATGCAACGCCACTTTCTCATTTCGGCTGTATATGCAAGCAACGTCACTTTCCCATTCAGCCAAGTATATGCAAGCAAAGTCACTTTCTTATTTCAGCCAAGTATATGCAAGCAAAGTCACTTTCTTATTTCAGCCAAGTATATGCAAGCAAAGTCACTTTCTTATTTCAGCCAAGTATATGCAAGCAAAGTCACTTTCTCATTCAGCAAAGTATGCCGTTTCTCATTTCAGCTGTGTATGCAATTAAAACAGCTGCAGAATCTGCCACAAACACACACACACACACACTTTATCATTTCTGCTAAGTATATGCAAGCAAAGTCACTTTCTCATTTTAGCTAAGTATATGCAAGCGTCACTTTCTCATTCAGCCAAGTATATGAAAGCAAAGTCACTTTCTCATTCAGCTAAATATATGCAAGCAAAGTAATGCTGTTTCTCATTTCAGCTAACCTAAGTATGCAAGCAAAGTAAAACACCTGCAGACTTTGCCACACACACACACACACACACACACACACACACACACACACACACACACACACACACACAAGTTTCAGAGAGAAAAGTAACATTTCTTCTAATTTTAAATACAAGCAGTTTCAGATAGGAAAGTAATGTTGTTTCTCATTTCAGCTAAGTATGCAAGCAAAACAGCTGCAGAATCTGACACACACACACACACACACACACACACACACACACACACACACACACACACACACACACACACACACACACACACACACAGGGTTTTAAATACAAGTGGTTTCAGAGAGAATTTGAAAGGTAATGCCGTTTCTCATTTCAGCTAAGTATGAAAGCAAAGTAAAACAGCTGCAGACTCTGCCACACACACAAAGGTGTGAGAGAAAAGTAACGTTTCTCATTTCAAATATGGTTTCAGAAAGAAAAGTAATGCCCATTTCAGCTAAATATGCAAACAAAGTAAGTACAACAGACTCTGCTGCCACATGCTCAAAGGCTTCAGAGAGAAAAGTAACGACTGCGTTTCTCATTTCAAATACAAGCTCGGTTTCAGAGAGAAATGCCATTTCTCATTTCAGCTTAACAGAAAAGTATGCAAGCAAAGTAAAAGTAATGCCATTTCTTCTTTCAGCTTAACAGGCAAATATGCAAGCAAAATAACAGTAAAACAGCTGCAAACTTTGCTATTTTGTTTCTCATTTCATCTTAACAGACTCTTGCAGATAAGACAAGATAATTAATGCAGCCATCAGCTTAACGGAACTGTTGTTTCTCAGTTTCTCTCACAGATAAGACTTACCTGGAAGAAGAAAGTGAATAAAACATGTGGACCGGTGCAACTCTGCAGCAAGTTAAATTAAGTTAATGAACGGCTCTGTCTGTCTGCCTCCTGAAGCTGACGTCATCGCGCACACCCCGCACGTGATGACGTCAGGAACAAATTTGTCCTAAAAAAAAACTCTGAGAAATTCGGAAGTTTTAAAGGGGCCACTTGGGAATTCGTGACACCCCAAAATTTTGCCCTCAAAACCGGTATTTACCGAGGAATTCGGTATGGTTGAGAAGTATGAAGGTAGCTATAGCAGGGGAAAATGTACATTCTGTAAGATATAGTCATTACACATTAATATATGACCTACTAGCATACACAGTGAGGTTTAAAATGTCAATTTACAATTTTATGTTTATGGGTAGGAGAAATAGGAGATAAGAAATGTAGAAGATATGAGTAGAAAGCAAAGAGGAGGTGAAGAATATGTGAGCAGTATGCATATTTATTAGGTGATATAAAGATAAAGTTAGCTGCAGTGAATTTGAGATAGATGCAGAAAACATTGATTATGAGCTGGAATTTTGCTGGTTAGAAAAAGAAACTATCAAGGGGGTGAGTAGAGGCAGCAGAAGTGGCAATAAAGACAAAAGGGTACAGGGCACGAGATTTAGATTGTGAATTTGCTTTGTTGAGGTATACAGGGGTAATGCTGGTGTGTAATGTCCGATGTAGTTTAGCCTGGAGAGGTGCTAGAGCGTTTTAAAGTGCTATTTTAACAAGTTTTGGAATCTGGACAGGTTGGTCTGTTGTCTGATGCTGGTAGAGATTGAATTCCAGATGTCTGAGAGATAATTTGACTTTGGGGACAAACCAGCAGATTTGCGGGTTTTAGTTACGGTTAATAGGGACTTGGCCATGGGCTGTAGTGATTGTGCAGGGCTGTAAGGTTCCACTAAGGCATGGAGTTCAGGACATTTCTGTGCTTTGTAAATTATTTTAAAGCAGTTACTAAATGGGTTATAAAGAAACTTTTAAGGATAGGCAGTAGTGGGATTCTACAGACTGGCACATTAAACTATTTTTTTCAATTTTTGTCAGCAAAGACTGCTGAAGGTTGCTGTAGATGGGGCTAAGTATAACAATGAAGGTAGGATCAAAAAGCTCAAAGCTGAATATGAACTTAAAATAGCCAGTGAAACTACAAGGAACTACACATTTTTATGTCAAGGGTTAAAAATTAATTCTTCACAAACAATGTCTGGAGCAAGTTCACAATAATACTTCCTACTCTGATCCAAAGGAAATAGCTATATAGCTGTCCCACATATTACATGCTGCCAGCTCCCCTGATACAGTGGATATAAAAAGTGTACACACCCCTGTTAAAATGCCAGGTTTCTCTGATATACAAAAACGAGACCACAATAAATAATTTCAAAACTTTTCCATCTTTAATGTGACCTATAACCTGTACAATTAAAAAAATATATAAAAAATAAAAAACGTACAATAAGCTGGTTGCACACCATTAAACTAATACTTTGTTGAAGCACCTTTTGATTTAATTACAACATTCAGTCTTCTTGGGTAGGAGTCTATCAGCATGGCACATCTTGACTTGGCAATATTTGCCCACTCTTCCTTGCAAAAACTCTCCAAATCTGTCAGCTTGCGAAGGCACATCTTGTGCACAGCCCTCTTCAGGTCACCACACAGATTTTCTATTGGATTTAGGTCTGGGCTCTGGCTGGGCCATTCCAAAACTTTAATTTTCTTCTGGTGAAGCCATTCTTTTGTTGATTTGGATGTATGCTTGGGGTCATTGTCATGTTGAAAGGTGAAAGTCCTCTTCATCTTCAGCTTTCTAGCAGATGCCTGAAGGTTTTGGGCCACAAGTGTCTGGTTGTTGGAACTGTTCATAATTCCCTCAACTTTGACTAAAGCCCCAGTTCCAGCTGAAGAAAAGCAACCCCAAAACATCATACTGCCACCATCAAGCTTCACAGTGGGGATGGTGTTCTTTTGGTGATGTGAAGTGTTTTTTTGTGCCAAACGTACCATTTGGAATTGCGGCCAAAAAGTTCAACCTTGGTCTCATCAGACCATAACACATTTTCCCACTTGCTTCTGGGAGTCTTGATGTATTATTTTTCAAATTTTTAGCCAGGTCTGGATGTTTTTCTGTGTAAGAAAAAGGCTTCTGTCTTGCAACCCTATCCCATAGTGCAGACATATGGAGAATATGGGAGATTGTTGTCACACGTAGTACACAACCAGTACTTTCCAGAAATTCCTGCAGCTCCTTCAGTGTTGCTGTAGGTCTCTCTGCAGCTTCCCTGACCAGTTTTCGTTGTCTTTTCATCAATTTTGGGGGGCGTCCAGTTCTTTGCAACGTCACTGTTGTCCCTTTTCCACTTTTTGATGACTGTCTTCGCTGCGTTCCATGGTATATCCAATGCTGCGGAAATTTTTTTGTACCCTTCTCCTGACTGATACCTTTCAACAATGAGATCCCTTTGATGCTTTGTAAGCTCTCTGCAAACCATGGCTTTTGCTGTAGCAGGCAACTGAGTAAATGTCAGGAAAATCTTACTAGGACAGCTGAACTTTATTTGAGGTTAATCAGAGTCTCTTTAATTGATGGCAGGTGTGTACTCAAGAAGACTGAATGCTGTAATTAAATCAAATGGTGCTTCAACAAAGTATTAGTTTAAGGGTGTGCACACTTATGCAACTAGCTTATTGTACATTTTTTATTTTTTATAGTTTTTTCCCCTAACAGATTTGTTTGTTTTTCAATTGAATTGTACAGGTTATAGGTCACATTAAAGGTGGGAAATGTTTTGATATGATTTATTGTGGTCTCATTTTTTATATCACAAAAACCTGGCATTTTTAACAGGGGTGTGTGCACACATTTTATATATACTGTAATTTCTATAAAACAAGCCCTTTTAGTCATTTCAAAAGTTAACAGCATCACATTCATGGCCCTTCTAACATATCTGCTTGATTAAGTACTAAACATGACCTATCTGAACTCCCTACATAACCTTTTTAATCTACATGTCTCCAACGGTTACATTCATGAAGCCTGAAATACAGCCTTTGCAATCACTTTAACAAGAGAATAACCCAACCACAGACCGTGGTAACTATAAACACATTAGACTCACTAGCCTCATTTATTTATATTTATTTTATTTATTTTACATTTGTTTTACCGGGAAAGTCCGACTGGACACAGGTCCTTTTTCAATGGAGGCCCGGGGAGAAAAGCTCCACAATACAATACAGTACATGAGAGAAGAGAAAAAAACAGAGCATACTTATAGCAAACATACACAATATGTTAGAGATAAACAATTCTTATAGTAGGCAATCATTGAGGTACATCATAAACTTACATTTGTATTATTTTTACAATTATAAGTTTCGTCAAGTAAATATCAATGAGTTCACAAGCTTTCTGGGGAACTGTTCATATTTAGCTGTACACAGAAACATTTTCTTGGTTTGGGTTAGCCTGGTGACCTATTATGTCAGACCTCACGTATCTGGACACTGCAAATCTCTTATCCCTGGACTCCATATCTCTCAAACTCTTAATGCAAGAAATCTGGACAAAGCCTAAAATAATGTGATACAAAGGCCAAAAAATATGGATAGATTTTAAATATTGTTTTTATAAGCATAGAAAGTTGCTGGAATGTGTTATGTTATGTTATATGACTACATTATTTATGTTGACGTGTTTTCTAAAGGACATAAAGTCTGAAACTCAGATGTGTGTCATTATTTAGTGACTTCAGTCTTCAGTTATTTTCTGGGAAACAAAACAAAAATTTTCAGGAAACAGACCAAAAATACAAGGTAAACATTTGGATATTCTGTGAAAATCTGGACAGTTGAGAGGTATGCTAGACCCTCATAAATTTAGCTATGTAAAACACAGGCACCGCCACTTTAACCTTAATCATTTCTTTAAAGAAGTCAACAAAGTAATGAATAGAGTTATGGAGAACATACAGCATAGTGGGACCTTGCTAAGGCCTTTGTTACTACTTCCCATGTAGGCATTATTAACAGACTTGTAAATTAGAATATAAATCCACATGTTGTACAGGAGGAAAGCTAGCTGGTTGTTTGACAGAACCAATGTGAATATTGTGACAGGTGCTTACTTCTAAAAGCAAACAGTTACCAGTGGTATACCACAGGGCTCAGTGTTGGGATCTCTCCTATTTAGCATCTACTCCTCAGAGCTTCAAGCCAACACTCTTGGCCTACGGTTATCTAAGTAGATGACTAAACTGGGTACTGTTATTCATTCCTTCACTGTCTAACAACAAATAGATTATTTTATCAATTGGTACAAAGCTATTGATTTCAAATTAAACTTGAAAAAAATGTTATATAGTTTGTTTTGATAAACAAAATATTTCACATCATACCATACAGGTGACATACCCGTCAGACACCGTTGTAGAGGATCCAGGCACTCTTGCTGATAATTGCTTATTTTTTGAACAACTTATCCCATAGAAGTCTGTCTCGTCTGATTTTGAAAGGCAGGTCCTCTAAATTCAAAGTCTTAATTCGCATTTACTCATCTCTTATCAGATCCATTAGTAAATATAATGCCCATTTTGTCATGTATTTGTCTAAACCTGAGAAATCTCAGAGATTCCTAACTAAGATCAATGTCCCCAAGACCCTCTGTTATCCAGGCAAATGGGCAACAGTCTCCGTACTTATTCTCTAATAGACACCACTGTGGTGATTTGTGCCAACCCATTTGAACCAAATGTTTAAATGACCTAAACCTTCATCAACAGATAAATAAGATATGATGGCATGACAGAGTCATATCCCAAAGTACTGCTGATGTCTGGAACAAGTTTCCACTGTGTGTCAAGCAGTGCAGCATTCTTGTCTCTTTCAAGATAAACATGGATAACTGGATAGGCAGCCTCAAATTCTTCCTTGGTATACCTTGTAGTGCCCCCCAAGAGGATGGAGGGAACTTCTGAATATGGTTCATTGGTTAGGCCTGTAGTGGTCTACACATACTGTAGGAACAAAGGAACAATACTAGACAAGTGATCACTGGGATCATAACATACCTAGCCAGATAGATCTTTAAGTAAACACGCTTAGATGTTCTTGCCACTCATTACAAGTACTTAATGCTCACCACTCAAACTAAGCAGACCTGTACATAACCCCGGTACAAATTTCTGTCTAGCCATCCAGTTCTCAAGACTAACTTTAAAGTTAGCCAAAGTAGTACTTTGTTAGACTTGTAGTAGTAATTTGTTTCATAAGATGGGAATAGACTGAGTTACAAACCAATCACTCTGGCTAGTCTTGCTTATTTGTTGGTGAAGATTTAGGTCCCTATTGTGGGGATTTGTGGAGCCACTGGTTTTGCAAAAAAGAATAAAAAAATAGGAGGTTAAATAGAACTGCAATTTTCATGACTTGAAAATTGAGACACAGGTCACCTTGGAGCAGTTAAGTAGGGTACTAAGCATAAGGAGAGCTGTAATCTATTGGAATAGTTGAAGGATTTAAGGTCTTTAATTTTCTTGAGTTAGAAATCTTTACAGCCTTTCCAAATGAGCAAAAGGGGCAATGTATTCATTGATGAGTCTAAGGGAAGAGTACAGTGGTAGGATGACATTTAAATCTTGCAGATATCCCTATTTCTGCTTTGCATTGCACTGCACCTGTCCCTATTGTGCTCTGATGCTGCTATGCCACTGTATACGACAATGTGACTAATTTTAAAATTGATCTACCATCAATCTGCTTTGCATATCTAACTGAAAATTTATCAATGCAATTGTAAATCTGTAGACTCTTTTGTTACCATTTGTTAATAAGCTTACCCTATTTTACGTTATCCTACTAAGAAAATTGCTGTAACTTTTTTTCTCTTTTGTGTACTTTGTCTTTTTTCACATTGATGGGTGGAGCTTTTCGTTCTGGTCCTCCACTGAAAAGGGGTCTGATTTTGCTGACCCAGTGGGACTATACCAGTAAACAAAGTAAGTAAATAAATATTCTCTTGAAAATGAACTAGCTCATATAGAGATTTCCTGACTGTGGTGACATGATGATCAAATAAGTACCCAGGTCTGTTATGGCAGAGCCTGGCCTGAAGAGGAGTACCGTTTATAACATATAAAGTGAGAGCACTTTTTTTTTTTTTTTTTTTTGCTTTATGCTACTAAACTGCACTTTTTTTTCATTTAGTTTGAGACCATTTTTGGTACACAAGATATATGCATATTCAAGCTCTTGCTGAAGCTGTATCAGTGGATAAGTGAATAGCATTGCTCAGTTTGCGGACATCAGCAAACTTGGTCAACAGCACTTCTGGGATATTGGCTTGGATGTTTGTAAAATAAATGCCTGGCAGGTTGGTGTCCAACACTGATCCCTGTGGTACCCCACTAGTTACAATTTTTTTTTATGTTTGGAGAGGGTACCAGAAACTTTCACAACTTTGCATATGTTGGCTAGCCAGTTTGCATTTCAATGGACATTGTAGGGATTTACATTAAATTTTGTCTAATTTTTCAATTACACCAGTATGGCGGATAATGTCAAAAGCTTTAGTATGGTTGATTTAAACAGTTTGCACAGACTACCACTGCCCACAGCCTCTACAATCTTTTCAAAGAGGTTTACTAGGTTCAGGAGATGGTCCCCACCCTTCACAAAGCCAGACTGATGAGGTTCTAGATCAGTTAAGGTGTCTATGTCTGCAAAAATAAGTTCTGCTATGATATGTTTTGTGTATTTAGATATAAGGCTTTTCAGGAAGATGGGCCTTAATAAACTAGGTCAGTACAGGAGCCACCCTTGTGTAGGATAGTCACAATGACTGGTCTCCAGGTGTCAGGTACTATCCCAGTAAATAAAGTGAGGCTGAACAGTTCAGGTAAATGCTCAGATAGTGCATGCTTGGCACTGGTGAGAATGCAACCCTGTATGTTGTCTGATCCCATTGAAGCATCATTTTTAGCCTTTAACAGTGATTCAATGAGATGATCCATGGTGACTTAAAGGGAATCTAAATTTTTACGGATAGTGGGGGCAACAATGTGGGTAGGTAGGATAAAGTTAGACTAATATCCAGTATTTTCCTATAAATCTACAAACTACATAGAAAATACTCTTCTAAGAGTTCTGTGAATAAAAAACTCTCCCAATCTTCATAGCTTACTATGGCCATTATCTTCTGTCAGTTCTAAGTGACAATGCAATCCTCTTCCCATATAAATTATGATGCAGGCCACCATGTCTGTGCCCTACCAACAATATCTCCAATGTAAAAATCCATTCTGTGTACCTACTCTGTTTAGACTAATCGAATTATGATTGATCATGTGACTACTGGTTGAAAGAGAAATATTGTTTGACAACTCAAGGAGATTGATCACTTACATACAAGTGGTTAGTGAGTAGGACTTTGTATCTCCTGACGTATTCTTCTTTTGGTTTCCATGACTACCCTTCATCTTCCATTACAGTAAGAATCCCATGAACTAAGAAGTTAGACTGTGTATTCTTGTTTGCACTATGTGCCTTATAACAACATTGCTTTTAAATATGTTACCATGACCATCTGGAAAATAATGTTTAGTTAAAGTGCAGATATTCAAACTGTTCGCTATTAATTCTAGAAGTTATTCTGTTTTGAACCTCTGCTCATGGTACACTGAAAGATGTCTAAAGGTTAGGTCCATGTGCTTTCTCCTATTAACCTGGTGAACTTGGGCATCCTGAGGCAATGTAGCAACTGCCTCATATACACCAACAACCCTCTTCTCTTACCTCCCAACATTCAGACTTGCAAGAGATGCACTTATATATCCAAATTGGAAGCCACTCACTTTCCAGCCAAGACTGGAATAGCTGGTCAAGAGGAGAAGGTCAATACTAGCACCACACCACATGGAACACACAGCGCTCCAGAACACACACAAGCACTGCCTTCACATAAAAACACAAACCACACACCCACGTTTGCGGAGGCTCTCAATAAAATTCTACCACACAGCAGAGACATCCAAGGCAGAAACACACTCAACCACCACAACACAACACTAATCATGAGACACATGACTCTCCTAAACAGTGTGCCGCTCATCCAAAGCCCCTAAGGCAAAAGAGCATGCCCAACATACTAGTCATAGATGACTCGATAGTGAGGCACACTGATGCCCCACTCACTAGGTTGAATAAGGAGAAAGTAACAGTCAGCTGCCTGTCAGGTGTCAGGATCTGCCACATAACACACGCACTCAGGTACCTCAACAACAGGTACAAATATGACTCAATCATTGTACATGTGGGTGTGAATGATCTGAGACGTACCTCCCTGGACTAGATGAAAAGAGACATTGAGGAGTTCTCGGACTATGTAGCCCAGGTGGGTATGACCCTAGACCTGAGCAGCATCCTACCATCAACCAGAATGATACGACAGTACAAGCATTAAATGACTGATTTCAACAATTGGCTAAGTTTCTGGTGTCATTCTAAGGGGATCCAGCATCTGTCTGTCTGGGATGACATAATTGACAGACATCGATGCTTTGCCAGAGATGGCCTGCATCTGTCACCCTGGGCTTCCGGATACTGGCCAAGGCTCTTGCCACCCCTATAGTGCCTTTTTAAGGTGGTGTTCCAAAGACCAAATTACCACCATAACAGCTACAAACAAATGCAATCTGAGGGTCATGCTGCTCAGTGTTAGTCTAAATCTCAAAATGCACTCGCTCGAAGCACTCCTTAAAATGGAGAACATCGACATTTGTGCTGTAACAGAGACCTGGTTCAAGGCAGCAGAAAGCACCCCTACACTGCCAGGCTATAACTCTTTCCACATCTTTCGGCCCCAGAACTTGGACTGAAGCTTCGCCCTCGTGACCAAACCACACCAACCGTGCGTAAATCCAGCATTACCCACACCCAGACGTGGGTTATTGCTTAATGGACTGTGACTGTTTTGTAGATTGCTACAGGATAGAGTGCAAGTATTAAGTGATATAAGGAAAGGAGCTGTAATTGTGAAAAAAATGCCTGTGCCATGAAAAACATAACTAATACATCCCTGTTCAAGGGATGTTAGTTTATAAAAAAAACATGCAAACCAACACTGTCAGCTTGATGGACAGAAAGAATGAAATGTAATGTGCTCTTTTTCTTTAAAACAAGATAAGCCATTATTATTATTATGTGAGTTAGAGTATATACTTTTGCTTTTATTTTAATACCAATGCCTCCTTAGTCTGCACAGAAAGTCCCTTATTTGCACTAGACAAAATTAGAGAAAAGAAAGACACTGAAGGAAGCAGTTTCACAGCACACGAGAGCCATTGGGAAGCTTTATGTAATATTAACCCAGGTAATTGTTATTTTACTGCCTCATTTGTAATTCTGATAAAATATATTCTGAGCTACTTGGCTCTGGTAGAATGAAGCACATCTATTGAATACATGTACACAGGCATGCTGGCTTTCATTCTTCAGTGGAAAAAAATAGTTATCGAACACAGTACTGCACTGGTAGACAACATAAGCGCCTATTAATTTAACTATTTCAGGTGACAGTTTTTGGGGGGGTGTGACCTTTGGCCTGCAGATGTCCTTCACAACAAAATTTACCACTTTTATAGTTCTAAAGATTCTCTTTCGGCCTACACATGCCATTCCTTGCCCTCAGCATCTCTGAACACTTCATCCAACTGTCTCATGGGCTGGTAATCATTTCAAATCAAAACTGTGATAAAGAATATTTACTGTATAGAAATTTCCAAATGACTATTACAGTACATTACCCTCAACTTCTAAATATTCTGAAATATAAATACGTACATAATAAGGTGCACAAACAAAATGGTCATTTATGTGTACTATTTATTTTGTACAATGGCACATTGATTTTTGGAGGGAGGATAAGTTCTATTAAGCAGTATGAAAAGATGAGTTATTTCAGCTAATTTTATATTGGTGAATGGTGTCCCTTTGTAGGACAGTGACAGTCTTATGTAAGTGTTATCAGGAATGACTGGTGGTGTCTGACTCCCAAGTAAGCAATGATGGTACATCCGCAAATTTATTCTTCTGAGAAAGAAACCACACTCTAGCAGTGTATTTTGGGTAAATAATTAATGCTAAGAAAATAAGTAAAACATTATGAATTCCATCTAGCACCTTGTGATAATTAGATGTAACAATAGCAATTGTAAGATGAAAATCCAAAATCATAATAAAAGGAGAGAGAGAGAGAGAGAAGGTTTCATTACTGCCACAGTGACCTCTTAACTGTATAGCTACAGTTATGGTGATTGTACTTACACATGTGTATAATCTTACTCTGAGGTCAGGTACCATAACAGTAAGTCAAAATACCCATGTAGAGTCCTGGGTAGTACTAAGAAATCCACAGTGGTGCAGAGTCTCAGGATAAGTTGGAACATAGCCATTCCAAAAACTTTCCTACTGGAGATTTAGTTAAAAAAAAAACAAGAGAGAGTATAATAACTTAAGCAGCAGATATTAAACTATGTCATTACATCCGAGTGACGCCTCCAGGTGCATTTGCAGTTAACTCCTGTTAACGCCTCTAGGCATCAAATATGATTGCATCAATAATTCCAGAACCTTTCTATGTACAAAGTTTTAAAAGATTTCATCTTGAAGCTTACACAAAAGCAAACTCAACTGCATTAATATTTGACCTCTGTCTAGTGCAGATAAATAGATATTAACTGTTGTTTTTATGATATTAATTTATATAGATATCATTTTCATATTTTTCTAAATATCTCCATAACCTGGTAACATAGACAGAACTCCTTAGCCTGCTATGAAAGCTCTCAGCTAGATAAATAAAATGCTGCTGACAGTATTTGTGTAACTTGAATGGATGCTGAGATATTGTAAGAAGTTTACAAAATATTACAAATGTAATAGTTACTGTGTTTACTATCACTTACAAAATTTAGTTTAAGACCTAGTACCTAAGGAATACTACCACTGTAAAAATAGGTTGTGCTGAAGAGTTTGCCATTTACACTTCTTTCATAACCCCTGTGGTTCCAGAGATATGAACATTTGTTTGAAATGTGAATTCATAATTTGATTCTGTCAAAAGGCTTTGGCTCCGCCCACTGGAAGTTACAGTGCAAACTTCCTGAGCTCCATTGGAGTGAATGTGGTTAACTGAAACATTTTTAAACTATACTGCAGTGATTGCTGTGGTCACGCATAGCAAGTTCCAGGAGTACCTTGTAATACTTAGCTATACTTGTCCTAACAGAATACAATACACACTGAACCCGCCACCATTATAGCATTTACTTAATAACCAAAAGCCACCATCTGCCACTCATGAAAGTAAACAACTGCTCAGGTTTTCCAGCAAATAGTCTTTTGTGGTACAGTATCTCAACCATCTATGAAAATATAAGGTAAGTAAAATATACTGTCATTTATTTGTAATTTTTACATATTTCTTGGCAGCCTGCAGACCATCAGTACGCCAAGATCAATTGTCCCACTCATTCTTCATGGAACCAGATCTGTTCCCAGCACGTTCTTTTCTCAAGAGCTGCAGTTATCCTGACAGCTATAAGGACAGTTTTATTATGCCACCTAACCTCTACCCAGCAGTGGGACCACCTTAACAAGGGCTACTGCATCCGCTTGACCGGGCCTATTCTTGGGGTGTGGCCCACACCACTACTCTGGAGTGTCAAGTGACCACAGGGTGAGGAGCCATCAGGACTCTCCCTCCTAGGCAAGGGTGCTGATGCAAGCTGTCCCTCTCTCCTTCTCTGTCTCTCTCTCTCTCTTCCATCCCTCCCTGGCTCTTTCAGCTTCCCAGACTGCTACTTGATCTTACGTCATCTGGGTCACAATTACAGCTTTATGCCTCTGTGCTAAAGAACTAGGACATTCCTCTAATTTTATATTTGGTGTTAAACACTAGCAGATCATCTGACAGAAACCATCTCACTATGGAAGACACTGTAAGGGGAATTATATATTACTGTGCAAGGTTCTAAAATTCTCCCATCAAAAATAAATGCTGCTAAGATTTTTCCATCAAATTTAACTAATTTCATTCACTACTGGCTAAAACATGCAACGGTGCAATGATATTGCCAATTTGCAATGTCTGACTACGTTTAAGAGCAGTGGCAGCTGGGGACTTCAAAGCAAAGGGAGGGTGCGCAGGAAACCACTATATGGGTGGGGATCTATCACGATAGGTCAATGCCCACTACCTGTATCAAACAACAGATGGGGCCAGTCACTGTCATACACAGACATAACTCATTATAATGGCTATATAGACTATACCCCTTAGTCATCTGGCTGCAGTCAACAAGACTAGTTTTAGATTAAATGGAGATCTAAGCAAATGACTCCATGACCTCCCACCCTGCACACTATTCTCCTCTGCATTTCCTTAGCACCCATCCCCTGTCCCAACCATCCTGCCCCCATACCATCCAAATCCAACGTGTTGTCCTCAGTTTTTCAGTTTCTCTTATTAGCCGCGGTGGTGCAGCGGTAGCATTGTTGCCTCACAGCAAGAGGTTCTCCCATTCAATTCTCATCTGGAGCGCCTTCTGTGTGGAGTCTGCATGTCTTCCCCGCGATCAAGTGCCATTCAAAAGACATGTGTGAATGGGCGTGCCTTTGTTGAAGGCTGGGCGTCGGGCTGGCACCTCGGCACAGTAAAAATCTACTACCAATCATTAGCGGACTGGAGTTTTGCTGTGGCGACCCCTAACCAGGAAAAGCCGAAAGAAGAACAACTCCATCCTTTTAACCCACCATAACCAGCCAAAATTGTAGTACGTGGGAAGAAGTAAGTGAATTAAACCAGGGATATGGGAGCCACTAGGCCCCCAGAAGTCATAGGATTCTAAATGCTCTGATCTGCATCTTAATACCTCTTTCATAACCATTTCGTTCAATGATGGCCCAAACAAAACTCAAAACTAAGGACAGAAATTCAGAGGTACTTTTTTTTTTCTTTCAAGGAAAATATATCTTCGGCTTAATGTTCAAAGCTAATGAAACAGTAGTTCCCAATAAGCTGTGATGAAAAAACAAAAAACTTGCAAGGATAAATAAATCCTGTCTGGGAATATTGCCTGCCTCCCTACACCTCTAAAAATATACTCACCTTCTTTATGACCCCTTGATGTTCGATTGTGATGAAAGTAAAATCAGAAATGGCTACAAGCATGCATTACATACCCGAGGCTCTGGGAAAGAAATCAGAGCACCAGAATAAAACTTACACACAGACAGGGATCACCTCTCAGCCTCTTAGCTCAAGAGTGAAGGAGAGAGCTAAAAAACAATGGGGCAAGGGACAGATAATTGCCTTAACATTGCTAGAACAACAGGCTTTGTATTAGCATGCTTTTTATTTTTTTTATTTGGTTTTTTACATAGGTCCACAGCTGATCAGTATATCAAAGTTATGCATATCAATAATTTTTTATATTTTTCAAGCAAGTCTTAAGGTTCCAGCCAAGATTTACATGAATGTGTAATATTAGAAGTTCTCATCTTTATAGTATGCAATTCACTACTGCAAACAATTTTTGCCATACTAATAAATTCAACACTAGAGAGGGTAACTTTACTTTTCCAATTTTCAGTAATTAATTTTTTGACTATAGCAAGAACAGACCAAAGAAGAGGCATTTGGGTTTTTGGAATTATTTCGGGAATCTGAGCATTAAATAAAACTAAAGATTTTCAAATATTATATCTGAGCCTAGAGCTGGAATTAAGTTATTAATTTCTTTTAAAAAAGGGAGATGACTTTACATTCATATACCATATGCGTCAAATCAACTATTTCAGAATCACATCTCCAGCATTTAATTCTATTTGATTTATACAGAACTGTAATTTTATTATCAGTGACAAAAGCTCTGTACAAGTATTTCAAAGTGAAAATTTTCCAGTATAATGAAAATGTGGTTTTATTTTCTTGTGTTCTTCAGAGAAGTCTTCATTATTAATTTTTGAGGAATAGTTTCAATAGGAAGTGTCTAAATATGTGAAATCTAATTTGTGACAAATATGATTTATTTTTCATTGCATTATTATTGATATTTATTAAGCATTCCAATAATTTGGGGAACAATTTCTTAACTAGGTTATCTAGGTTAAATATTAAAGTCTCTAAACATCTGCAAAATTAACTAATTCTCAGAATCTTGATTGTATTTGGAACTTAAATTTTCAACAGTATATATATATATCAGCTAAAATCCAACACTGTAATGCTAGGCACTCCAAGGACTACTGCAGAACTTTGTATGTGAATATTTTTCTGAAAACGTTATTTCTGAAAAAAGCGGTTATTAGATTTGTATACGCTACAAAAGTGATCCTGTTGTCCTTGGAGTGCCTAGCATTACAGCACTGAATTTTAGTTGGTTATTTTTACATTGGTTCTTCAGGTATTACTTCATTTTTTTTTTATTATTATTTTTTTCTTTGATTTCTGGAGGTCCCAGTGGCTGGTGTACTTGAGGATGACCTACTCAACTTGACTCTACACCTTGTATCTGAAAATCATGATAAAACCTTACAGGAGTTGGTGGTTTTATTTGGGGAGATGCAGAAATCTCTCACAGTGCAAACCTAACAGAATGACTCTTAATGGTCCTGCTACGAATGATAGACAATGTTCTACTGATTCCTTTGATGGAGAAGACACTGTCATCAATTTCCCCTCCACCTACATGAGGTTGGTAATACTCACTTCAAAGATGTGGCTACTGATCTCATCCATAATTATGATCCTTTTTCTGTGGTCTTTGAGTATACAGAAGGACAAGTAAAAAAAAAAAAATCTCAAAGGTCTTCTTATAGACTTGGAAAAGGGGCTTAAAAAGTATAGGGCCACTCTTATAGAAAACAAGTACTCTGAACATTGTATTCAATTAAAAACAGTACCTAAGGGTCTCTGATTTTTTCAAGTCCATATTGTGGTCATTCAGAATAGCCCTTCCTATAAAGAACTAGTTGGCTTTTTCAATAATGCTGGACTTAATTTTTTTGAAACTCCTTTTCCGTAACGACATTTTGGCTAAGCTGAAAATTCATCTTGACTACAATGATGCAAATGCAAATGAACTTTTAAACCAGTACTCTGATTATAAAACTGACTATGATGGTATATTAGATTCTGTTGACAGGTATGAAAAAAAACATAGTGCAAGGAAACAAAAAAAAAAACAGATAAATCATGATGTTACTTATGAGAACAATACAGCTTAATGTCCTTATAAAGAAGAAAACACAACATGGTTATAATCAGAGGGATCATGATGACTTTGAGGATCGTATTAATAAAGTTGTCGGCAGGGAGAATTTCAATGCTTCTGGCCCTTTAAATTCAGAAGAAGCTATATATAAAAGTGATGTCACCTCCTCTGCCTGGTTTAATGGAAAATCCTGGAGGAAGTAAAAAGGTGCTGGTTCGGTGAATCTTCACAGTCCAGGTTTGGATTTTTTTTTTTTTTTTTTGGAACTTCCTCTGTAACCTTCCAACACAGTTTCTGCTTGTTTTAATGAAGATGAAAGGGATTTTTCAGCAAAAAAAAAAAATCCAGTTGTGGGAAAGGGAAGAACCCAATACAAAAGAACAGAAGGAAAGAAGCTCTGACAAGTGCTTTACAAACTATGAATTTCCCCACTAAGATATTTAACTTAATAGACTTTGTTTTGAATGAACATCATTGTAAAGTGTTGCAAAATGGACTAAATTGTATTCATAGTCACCATTGTAATATTACACAAAGTATCTTAGAACTGAAATTGTATACTAGGAAATTATTGTTGTGTAAGAACTTACCATAAACTTTGATATTCTTCTCTTCTATATGCTGCTGTATTCATGACATCGGGGAGTTTGCCTCTTGTGAACTCTCGTACGTCTGGCTGTATACAAAAGTTAAATGCTACCACTAGGGTGCACGTGATGTCCCACACCTCTCTTGGATGTCTGTCATAAACAGACATCTATCATACAGCGGATGTCAGCATGCACCTCTCCAGAACTGAATGCCGCCAGATACAGCGACAACGGAGTTGTTACTCCAGGAATCAGGAAACAGGAATCAGGCAAATGTGAGGGGGAAGGCTGGGTGGGAAACTATACAGCAGCATATGGAAAAGAAGGATATCTAAGGTTATGGTAAGTTCTTACACAACAATACTATGTCTTTCTATTCATATGCTGCTGTATTCATGACATCAGGCAAAGTGCAAGAGCTCCTGTCCTAATGAAGGGGTGGTGGACCAGAAGCACCTTCCACAATCCCATGGAGGATGGCTCTGGCAAATCCTGCCCTGGCTTTAGAGACCATATCCAGTTCTTAGTGTCTGGTGAATGTGTGAACTGAGGACCAGGTAAGCTGCCTCTAGGATAGCAGCTATATCCAATCCTTTAAGGAAAACTCCTGAGGAGGACACTGCCCTGGTGGAGTGTACCCTAACTGGGGCTGGGAGTGACTTACCATAATTAGTGTAGCAAATGGAAATGGTTTTTAATAACCAAGAGGATATAGTTTGCTTGGAAACAGGTTGACCCCAGGGCTCTAGGGTGATAGGAGATGAAGAACCTATCAGATTTTCTGAAAGACTTGGTTTTCTCCAAATAAAACCTTAGCTGTCTGTGTACATCTAGGGAGTGAAGTACCCTCTCTGATCTGTTCTGTGGAGAGGGGAAAAAGATAGGCAGATTGACAGTTTGATTTAAGGACAAGTTGTTAACTACTTTGGGCATGAACATGGGGTTAGTATGTAAACATACCCTGTCCTTGTGGAAGAAGTGAAGGGAGGGTATGTCATAAGGGCCTGGAGTTCGGAGACCCTTCTGGCAGAGGTTATGGCCACCAAGAGTATGGTCTTCCAAGTGCAGTGCTGGAGGGAGCAGTCTTTGGCTGGTTCAGACGGTGGGAGAGTCAATTTTTCTAGGACAAAAATTAAGATCCCAAGGAGGCAGAATAGGCTTCCTTGGTGGCGTGAGGTATAGAGCCCCTCTCTGGAAAAGTTTGTACTCCAATCTAGATGCCAAAGGTGGTACCAAGGGCAAGGAAGCTGCGATAGCAGACAGGTGGATTTTAATGGAGGAGTAAGACAGTCTAGACTTTATGAGATCACACAGGTAAGACAAAACTACTGGGGGCTCAGCCGCCAGTAGTTGTAGGCTGTTTTTCTGACACAATAAGGAAAGTCTCTTCCACTATGAGAGGTAGGGTTTTCTAGTAGTTGGTTTTCTGGCCTCCTGCAGAACCTGGATCATGTCCTCTGTATATAGGTGTCTGAAGGGAATCAACACCCTATCACCCATAGCGTGAGATTCAGTGTGGACAGTTGAGGATGCAAGAGTGTTCCCTTGTCCTGTGTGAGCAGGCCCTTTCTCTGGAGTAACCTGTGGTGATTGCCCTTGGCTAGGTGAAACAGTACGGGGAATCAATGTTGCCTTGGCCAGTAGGGAGTCACCAGCAAGATTTCAGGTTGTTCCTTCTGAATTTTCAGAAGGACTCTTTCAATAAGAGGGAAGGGGAGGAATGCATATACGTACATCCCCTTCCAAGAGATTGATAGAGCGTCCACCTTCCAAGACTCTGGGCGATGTTCCCTGGAGCAGAGGGTCGGGAGCTGTCTGTTCATGGGGGAGGTGAAGAGATCCACATTCAGAATACCCCATCGATGAACCTGGTCCAGAAACACTTCCCTGTTCACCATCCATTCGTGAGACAGGGTCATGGTCCTGCTTAAGGAATCTGCCATCACATTGTCTGCAGAGGGGATATATACTGCTTGGAGAAGGATTTGATTCTCCAGTGCTATTTCCCCAGCCTGCAGTGCTAGTCTGAACAGGAGGTAGTACCCCTGTTTGCTGATGTACCACAGCAAAATGATATTGTCTGTGTTCCACCTCAGGGTGCCTGGGAGAAGCTGACCCTTGAAAATATCCAAAGATAGTATCAAGGCTCTCATTTCCTTGATACTGATGTGATCTTTCTGTTGAGTGGGGCTCCATGCATTCCTCACTCTCCAGTTTCTTAGGGTTGCCCCCCCAGTCTGTGTCTGAAGAGTCTGTGAAGAGGTCTTGGTTCGGGGGTGTTGGCTGGAGGGGCAGGCCTAGTTTGACTGAATCTTGGAGATCCACCACTGCAATTCCTTGGACAGGCAAGGAAGCATGAGGATCATGAACTCTAGAGGATGTAGATGTTGTTTCCAGATGTTTCTCAAATACCACTGGAACTTCCTCATGTGCAGCCTTGCCAGGGGGACCATGGGGATAGTTGAGGCCATGAATCCTAAGATTCTGAGGAATTCCGTGGCTAAGATGTCTTTGAGAGGCAGGATCCCCTGGAAGAAAGCTGTGAGGGTCACAATCATTTCTGCTGGCAGGCAAGCCATCATTTCCCTGGTCAGAATCAGACATCCTAGAAACACCTGATCGTGAGAGGGTGTCAGGGATGATTTTATGTGATTTATGGTGAATCCCAGACCTATAAGGAGGTAGATGGTGAATGTCAGGTGTTGCAAGGCCACTGAACTGGAGGTAGCCTATATAAGGATGTCATCTAGATAGGGAAAAAACTGTATTCCTTTCATCCTGGCAAATATCATGGCTGGGGCCAGACATTTTGTAAATATTCTTGGGGCCATAGAGAGACCAAAGGGTAAAGCACAGAACTGATAGCGTGTAGAATCCACTGAGAAGCAGAGGTACTTTTTGAAAAGTGGATGGATAGGGATGTGCAAGTAGGCATCCTTTATGTCCAAAGGCACTAGGAATGCCTAAGGCAGAATGAGTGGAAGAAGGGATGGGAGAGACAGCATCCTGAAGGAGGGGCCTCGGAGGAAGGTGCTGAGGTGGGATAGGTCCAGGATAGGTCTCCAGGGGCCTTCCTTCCTGGGAAGCAGGAAAATCCTTGAGTAAAAACCTTTTCTTCTTGCATTAGACGGGACCTCTTGAATGGTTCCTTGATCAAGAAGTTCCTGCAGGATGGGAGAGAAAAGTGGGATTTGGACTTTGAGTGGGGCAGGGATGCCTTTGGGAGTGGGTCTGGTCTCCCAGGTCATAAAGTATCCCTGCTGTATGATAGGTAGGACCCAGGAGTCCTGGGTAACCTGCTTCCAAGCGGGAAGGGAGAGGCGCAGGGAAAGACGGGTGTCTGGGTGAAGGGCCTTTTAAGTCAGACTACCAGGCTTTCCCTGAAAGGACTGTTTAGAGGATGGAGTGGAGAAGACAGACCTGGAAGGGTGCTGTTTCCTGTACTACTTTCTAGGCTTAGCTTGTATTCTTTTCGCTGAGGACCTGACAAAGGATGTTTCAGCTGGGTAATTCCTCTGAAAGCATGGAACTGGGGAGACAAAGATATGTCTCAATTCCTGCAGTTCCTTGCCTTTGGTCTGGAGGGCCTTAAAGAGTTCAGTAGTTGCTGAACCAAACAGGTTTTTGTTGTCCAGGGGTGCATCTAGGACCCTGGCTTTGATGTCATCAGGAAGGGGTTGCAACCTTAATCAGGAGTTCCTTCTGATGACAGATCCAGAGGTAGCAGCCCTTGCAGATGCTTCTACAGCATCGTAGCTGCACTTGATAGAGTGTTTGGTCACTTGTATGCAGGAGTTCAGGAGAGAGGAAATCATAGCTTTAGCAGGGGAGTCAGGGAGCTCTCCCAGTTGCTTGACCACATCTTCCAAAAGAGCTAAGGAATACTTGGCCATGTCTGTCTGGTAATTGATCGCTCTTATTGCTAGGTTGGCAGAGGTATAAGCTTTCTTTCCCAGACATTCCATCATTCTGCTTTCTTTGTCAGAGGGCAGTACAGAGGTGGATGGAAGTAACTCTGAGGTTTTGTCAGTGGTCACAGAAATAAATGCAGTGTCCACAGAAGGGGCTTTGTGGAGGAAGGTAGCATCCTCGGGCACCTTGTAGTATCTATCTAGATGCCTGGGTGCTGGGGGCTGTGAGCTGGTGTCTTTTGAAGCAGCTGGGAAGGCATCCAGAAAAGTAGGGTGTACTGGGGGGCACAGCAGAAAGGCTGGAAGACTCCAGTTGAAGTAGTTCATAGTATCTCCTTTGGGTCTCTGTGACTTGTCTGCTGTCCCATTTGAAAACGTTTTGCATTTGGTGATGTTCTCACCAAAGATGAGGTTCCTCACCAGGGGAGTCAGTGCCATTGGTCTCCTCAGGTGAAGCATATCCCAGAGAAGTGATCATCAGATGAACCTCTTCTCCTGAAGAGACATCTGGAGCAAGCCTCTTAGGGGTAGGTACAGGCCTGTGCAAGCATCAGGCCCTAACACAAGGCCAGAAAGGCACTGAACAAGCCTTGGGTAAAGGCCTGCCAATCCGGAGGCTGTTTGACAGGTAAAGCAGGCAGAGGCTGAGAAATGTTTAACTTTCTGTTTCCTCTTCTTATGGGTCTCAGGGGGGAAAGGATTCAGAAAAGAGATGAAGGGTAAGAAGGCCAGACGCCAGCCGGCACTGCATTACATCAAAGACTATGTCCTCATGTACCACGATTCGGAAGGCGCCATGCGGGCCCTCGGATATAATGAGCGTAGATTCCCCCTCAGTGACCAAATCGGCTGCTTGAGATTCCCTCCGGGATGTGACCTCAGGCAAAGCACAGATTACCTCCAGCCTTCCACCAAAGGTAGCTCCGAGGACTCCGGGCCTTCATTAGCCTTGAGAGTGATGGCTGGAGTGGAGGGTGCATCAGTCTGTTTGGGCCTACTCTTTTTGGCCTTCAACTGGGGGCCTCGTCCAAGTGTTCTGATGTCGGGTCCATCCTAGATGCTACATCTGAGTCTCTTATTTTCAAGGTATAGTTTTAAAGCTGCAAGACGGCTTCTGAGGGTCTTGGGGACAAATGCCTGACAAATACTACAGGTGGTATGGTCGTGTTCACGGCCTAGGCAGAATATACACAGCTCATGCAAATCCTTATGTGGAATTTGCCTTCCACACCTACACTTGCCTTTCCTACCTGACATGTAATCAAAAACAGTAGCAAGTAACAAAACAGAAAACCCCTAACGGGTACTTATCTGAAGCTGGATAAAGACAACACTTCTACAGGCAATGCAACAACTGGAGCTGGCAGTCACACAGGTGGCAGAGAAGTTCTGGAGAGGTGCTTGCTGACATCCGCTATATAACCGATGTCCATTTATGACCGACATCTGAAACAGGCGCAGGACGTCATGCACACCCTAGCGGTAGCATTTAACTTTTGTATATGGCCGGATATACGAGAGTTCACCAGAGGCAAACTTTATTTATTTTACATTTGTTGACCGGGATAGTCCAACTGGATGCATGTCCATTTTCAGCGGAGGCCCGGGGAGAAAAGCTCCAAGGGTAAGCAGATACAGCATTACATATTACAAACAGACTATTTGCAGAGATTACATAAGTAAGCAAGTTAAACAAGTTCCACAGGTTACAGTTAATCCTGAGCACAAGTCAGGATTAAATTAAATTACACAGTAAACTGGTTAACAGATTTTTACACATTCTAGAGAGAGTTAGCCAGGCTTGATACATTGACATAGCCAGTTAAGTGACAAATGTTGTTTGAGTCTAGTTTTAAATTGACCTAAGGTGGAAAGTAAGGTAATATCAGCTGGAAGAGAGTTCCAGGATCTACTTACAGAGTTTGCAAAGAGAGAATCACCGGCTGTGTTATTAATTTTGCTAGTCTGAATTAGTAGTTAGTTACAGGATCGAAGCGGTCTAGGATTGTTATAGGGGGTGATAATATTTTTAAGTGCAGGAGTATTGTCCGGATTATAGAGGATTTTATAGGCCATAATCAGTTGGTTATACTGGATTAGGCTGGGTAGTTCAAGCCACCCAAGCTGATTTAGATTGACGCAATGATGTGTCCTAAAAGGCAGCCCAGTGGCAAACCTGGCAATGTGGTTGTAGCAAATTGAGAGTTTGTTAAGGATAGTCTTGTTTAAATTCGAGAGTAGAGGGGATGCATACAGAAGGGTTGAAAGAAGGTGAGAGCGAGCTATGGCAATTTTAGCTGGAGGGGTTAGGAAGGCTTTTATTCTGTAAAGTGACCCTAGTTTTTTATTGATGGTTTTGATAGTTTGGTTAACATGTAGGTCAAATTTTAGATTATTGTCTATGATGACACCTAATAGTTTTGTAGATGGGTCAGGGGAGATTACTGTGCCATCATTTGATTTTATGGTAAAGGTGAAAGCAGTAGACCTACGTGTTGGTGAAAATAACAGCATTTTAGTTTTTTTGGGATTTAGGATCAGACGATGTTCAGAAAGCCAGTTTTCTATTGTATTAAAGGTGGTCTGGGTAGCTGACCATAACTCTATTGGAGATGTGGCTGAGCAAATCAGAGTAGAGTCATCAGCATATTGGATACAGCTGACTTTTGGGATGATAGTATAAAGGTCGTTAATGAAGATGGAGAAAAGCAAGGGCAAACTTTCTGATGTCATAAATACAGCAGCATATGAATAGGAGGACATATTAAATTTACAGTATATTTTAAAAGCTGGAAATGTTAAAGTTTACACAAACCTTCTGTTTTTAATCCTGCTCTCTACCATACTATTACAACTTTTGAAGCATTTTGTAAAGAAGATATAAGACATATTTTGAGTAATAAAATGCATAGACCTTTTTTAAAATTGAACACAGAAGAGCTAAAGGCCTTGAAAGAAATGCAGAGTAATAAAAGTTTGTGTTTCATAAAGCTGACAAAGGGGATGGGTTGGTGATTATGGATGTTCCTAAATATAATTTGGCCACTGAATAAATGCTTAATAATGAGGGGATGGGTTAGTGATTATGGATGTTCCTAAATATAATTTAGCAATTGAAGAAATGCTTAATAATAGGTTCATAGGTTCATACTAGGCTATCTGCCCTAGGGCATTTATAAGCCTAGCCAGAGTGTGTGTGGCTTTCACCACCCCTTAGGATGAGAATACTATACCCATTAATTTGCTGTGCCTCTGTCCAGCAGTGATACAGAGATGATTCCCGGGGTAAACCTACGATCTCCCATCCACTCGTCAAGATTTCTCTTGAACAGAGTCAGTGAGGGGCTCTGCCTCACATGGACTGGGATTCTGTTCCATAGTGTAGGGAGTCTCTGGGTGATGAATCTGTCCCTCCAGCACGTCCTATTTATATCCGTGTTGAGGTTTAAGTCTCTTGCTCTCGTGGCTCTGGTGGATTTGGATTTTTGAGGTGGAGCATGTCCATTAATTCCGGGTTGGACATGGCCTTGTATGTCAGGCACAGATCACCTCTGAGCAGGCGGTATGCGACTGAATAGAGCTGGAGTTTCTTCAGTCGGGCATCGTATGACATATGTTTGAGCCCCTTTATCCTTTTGGTGAGGAACTTTTGGGGTCTTTCCAACTGCTGCAGGTGTCGGGTAAGGTACATTCGAATGGGGCGTTGTACTCAATCATTGGTCTGATAAGTGAAGAGTACAGGGTACAATTACCTCTCCTGATCTGGATGTGAATCCCTTCATGATCAGGTGGGCAATGTAGAAGGTCTTCCTAACCACTTTGGCAATGTGAGTGTCAAAAGAGAGGTTACTGTCAACTTGGGTCCCCAGGTCCCTGATAACTTCTTCCGTGTTTAATGGATTACCACCTATGTGGTAATTAGGGGTTACCTTGTTTTTCCCAAAGGGTATGACTATACATTTTTGGCATTTAGCTTAAGGCCATGGCTCTGGCACCAGTTATCCATTTCTATGAGACCTTTCTGGAGGATGTCTGTGTCTGATGGAGTGTCAGTTATGGTGCCCAGTTTGCAGTCATCTGCAAATTTTGTCAACCACAATCCCCTATGTTTGCCTGCACTTCAGAAAAATAAATGCCGAACAAGAGGGGCCCAGGACTGAGCCCTGTGGGACACCGCCGTGACCGGCTTAGAGTCTGACATGGCACCAGCAACTCTAACCCTGTGTGTTCTGTCCTTGAGCCAGTTTGCAACCCATCTTGTGACATATGGGTTTACATCTAAGCTGGTGAGCTTTTCTATGATGCCCGAGTGGGGTATTGTGTCAACGCTTTTGCTAGGTCAAGGTAGGCTGTGTGAACTGCCTTACCCTCATCAATGGCCTTAGTGACTGTTTCGAAAAAGTCGACCAAGTTCAAGATGCAGGATCTGCCCTTGACAAAGCCAAATTGGGAAGGATCCAGTGTCTGTAGGTCCCCAATGTCTTTATTTATGAGTTTCATTATGATCCTCTCCATAGCTTTGCAGACAAGGCTCGTCAAGCTTATGGGGCGGTAATTTCCAGGGTCCGTAGAAGCACCACCTTTGTGGAGTGGGACCACAGTTGCCGTACGCCATTCTTTGGGTACGTATCCTGTAGTAAGGCTAAGATTAAACAGCAGCCTTATGTGTGGGTTTAGTTCCTCATTGAGTTCGTGTAGCACACATCCGGGGACACCGTCCGGTCCCATTGATGCTGTGTTTTTTGCTTTAGAGAGAGCAGCTCTCACCTGGGCATCTGAGATGTTTGGGAGGCTAGACTCTGGTGGGATAGATATTTCTCCTTTTGGGGGGGAGGGAGGGGAGAAATTTGCACTGAACCTGTCTGCCAGTATGTTGGCAATGTCTGTGGGTTCAGTGATTTTTTTATCATTTTGGACTAATTCTGAGCATATCTGGGAATTTCCACCCAGGTTTCTAACATAGCTAAAGAAGGCTTTATGATTGTCTTTTGTGTCATTAGCGATTTTTCTCTCAAAGTTGGCCTTGGATGATTTTATGAGTGATCGTAGTTTTTTGCTAGTATTGATCAGAGATGCCTTCCCATTTAAGGATTTTGCTCTGTCATGTAGCAGCTTTCTCCTCTTGTTGTAGAGTTTGTTTATGGCTGGAGTCCACCAGACCGGGCGCCTGCCTTTGGTGGAAAGGGTCTTGATTTTATTAGGGATTGCTTGATCCATACATTCCTGGAGGTGCTCGTAGAAGGCATTTGTAAGGGTTTCAGCAGCGTGGGTTGTGGTTTCCACTGGCTAGGGGGCCTTGAAGGATACCACTCCAGTCTTAAGAAGTGTGAAGTTTGCTTTTGAGAAGTTCTTCACTGTGGTCTTTTTTGCTGGGGGTGGGGGCGGGATGTGGATCTCCAGTGAGATTAATTTATGGTCTGATCTCACCAATGAGGGATATACTTCCTGTGTGGAGCATTTTGTCCCCATGTTTGTGATGATCAGGTCTAGTATATTTTCTCCTCTTGTGGGAATGGTGACTAGTTGTTCCATAGCATTTGAGTTTATGAACTCAAGGAACCTTTGGGCTAGGGTGTTGGGGCTTGAGTAATATTCCCAGTCTATGTTTGGGTAGTTGAAGTCACCCAATATGATGGTGTTTGGAGAGACATTTATACTCTCCAGTGTCTTCAGGAAGGCTGTGTGGGTTTCCTGAGTTTGAGAAGGTGTTCTGTAGCATGTTACAAACTGTAGGGCAGTTTTACCTATGGTTAATTGCACCTGGATGGTCTCCGATGCTTCATGCATTGCCACTAACCTGGAGGTGTGGGTATCCTTTATGAATATGGATACTCCCCCTCCTTTTGTGGTTCGGTCCGGATTTTGGGGCCGGAACGCATGATATGAGGTATAACCTGATAGTGCTGGGGTGCTCTCAGGAGCCTTGAACCAGGTTTCAGTCACAGCACAAACATCGATGTTCTCCATACTGAGGAGGGCTTCGAGGGCGTGCATCTTGAGGTTTAGACTTCTGGCATTGAGCAGTATTACCCTTAGTTTTTCTCCATTTTTGTTTTCTAGGGCGGTAGGTTTATCATTTGAGCCTTGCCTAATGAGGAAGAATATCTTGCAGTAAGTGAATGTGATGGACAGAAAAGTTATTCCTGTGTACAAAACTGTTTGTATGAACCACATCAACCTACATAGCTTCAGTCAATCAAAACCACAACCCAAGTAGATAAAACATCTAAAAAGGAGTCCATCCTAGACTGGATCCTCACTAACTGGCCAACTCAATCCTACCTCTCTGGTTCCCTCCCAGACACCCTCAGCAATCACCTCCCCACCTTACCAAGTAAACCCAATAAAATCCAGGATCCTCCAACAAATTCGGTATACAAAGTATTTCAAAACCCATGACTTCATATCTGCACTAAATCAATGCAATTGGAGACCATTCTCAGTTCTCTCCCTGGATAGAGCTGTAGACTACTTCAACAACACTTTCCTTAACATTGTAAATCACCTCACCCCTATCAGAACTGTTAGAACTAAATCTAACTATGCCCCCGGCTTACCAAAGATACCCGACTACTTCTAAAACAAAGGGATAAAGCATGGGACTCATGGCATCACAATAAAATACAAACTAATAGACGGGCATACCTGGAAGTAAGGAACAAGGCCAAAAAACGAATTAGGACAGAAAAAAAGAACCACTATACGGACATCCAATCTAAACACAAAACAAATCCACAAAAATTCTGATCTTCCATCAATAAAATCCTGCAACCAGGAAAGACCAGTACTCCAACCCCCAAACATCGATACCACCATCAATAACATTGCCACCCAATTCAACAAATACTTCACCAAATCCATTCTAGCCCTCACTAATAATAATTATCCTACTTCATATACAACCCTGTCATCCTCACCTGTAGACCAAAACTGCTTCTCCTTACAACTTGTCCCTACTAGAAAAATATATAAATATCTGAATAAACTTAAACCCACAACCCTGGCTGCTGATAAATTACCTGCAGAATACCTCAAGATTGCAGCCAAAGCCATTTCATATCCCGTCTCCGTTAATCAATCACTCTGTCAGAACAACACATCCCATCACCGTGCAAAATTTCATATATAATACCACTTCACAAACGAGGTGACTCAGTGGAACTATCTAATTACCCACCAATTGCCATTCCATCTTCCCTATCAAAAATCGTCAAAAAATGCATACATTCCCAAATAAGTAACTATCTCCTTACTAATAAACTGCTCACCAACATCCAACATGGATTCTGTCCCAATCACAGTACTACCACAGCCCTTATTAGCTTTACCAATACTGTAAATCAACACCGGAACAATGGCAACCTTGTCTCCACTGTCTTCCTAGATCTCTCCAAGGCCTGTGATACGGTCTCCCATGCCACACTCCTAACTGGACTCTTCAAACATAATTTAAGCCACTCCACTCTAGCCTGGTTTCAGGACTATCTATCTAACTGCAAACAAGCAGTAAAATTGGCAAAAAACGGAACGAAACGGTCACCAAAGCCATTGATGAGGGAAAGGCAGTCCATACAGCCTACCTCGATCTGGCTAAGGCCTTCGATACAATACCCCACTCGGGTATCATTGAAAAGCTCATCAGCTTAAATGTTAACCCATACATCACAAGATGGGTTGCAAACTGGCTGAGTGACAGAACCCACAGTGTCAGAGTTGCTGGTGCCATGTCAGACTCAAAGCCTGTCACAAGTGGTGTCCCACAGGGCTCAGTCCTGGGCCCACTCTTGTTTGGCATCTACTTTTCCGAAGTACAAGCAAACACAGGAGGGTTATGGCTGACAAAGTTTGCAGATGACTGCAAACTGGGCGCCATAGTAGAAAACACTTCTGACACAGATATCCTTCAGAAGGGTCTCACAGAAACGAATAACTGGTGCCAGAGCCATGGCCTAAAGTTAAATGCCAAAAAATGCATAGTCATACCCTTCGGGAAAAACAAGGTTACCCCTAGCTACCAAACAGGTGGCAATCCACTGAACACAGAAGAAGTTATCAGGGACCTGGGGACCCAGGTTGATAGTAGTCTGTCATTCGACACCCATGTAGCTAAGGTAGTTAGGAGGACCTTCTACATTGCCCACCTTATCATGAAGGAGTTCTCATCTAGATCAAGGGAGGTCATAGTCTCCTTTACTCATCACTCATCAGACCAATGATTGAGTACAATGCCCCATTCGGAATGTATCTGACCCGACACTTGCAGCAGCTGGAGAGGCCACAAAAGTTCCTCACCAAAAGGATAAAGGGTCTCAAAAATCTGTCCTATGCTGCCCGACTGAAAGAACTCCAGCTCTATTCAGTCGCTTACCGCTTGCTCAGAGGTGACCTTTGCCTAACATACAAGGCCATGTCAAACCCAGATTTGATGAATATGCTTCACCTCAAAAAATCTAGATCCATCAGAGCCACAAGAGCGGGAGACTTAAACCTCGACACGGCTATTAATAGGACGTGCTGGAGGGATAGATTCATCACCCAAAGACTCCCTATGCTGTGGAACAAAATCCCGGTACATGTGAGGCAGAGCACCTCGCTGGCCTTGTTCAAGAGAAATCTTGACCAATGGATGGGAGATCGCAGATATACCCCAGGGATTACCTCAGTGTCACTGCTCGACAGAGGCACAGCAAAATAATGGGTATAGTTCCCCATACTAAAGGGGTGGCGTAAGCCACAAAACGATGGGCTAGGCTTGTAAATGCCCTCGGGCAGATAGCCTAGTATGAACCTATGAACCTATGAACCTAAAATTCCTTATCTCCTCGTCTACCTGTAAGGATTCATCCTCGGGCCACTCCTCTTCACCATATTTACCAACCAACTTCACAAAGCTACCCTGCATGCTACTCTAGTCCAGTATATTGATGACTCCACCCTAATCTGTTCTGCCCCAAGCACTCCCTTCAACTCCAGAAACTGACATAAGAATCCTTTACCGCTGCTGAAACCTGGTTAGCCAACTCTCAGCTAATACTTAACCCGAAAAAACCCAGCTAATGATGTTCCATCCCATAAAAGCCATAGACTCCATACCTCCATTCACAATATACTCAGCTAACAACACCCCATCACACCTGTATGACACACCAAACTACTAAGAGTTATCATAGATATGCATATCACACATACAATAAAAAAAGTAAAAAAAAATCAGAATGCTGTATAGATGCAAAAAATACCTCATTAACAACAGTAAAGCTACCATCGCACCTAGTCTCCACACTTCTCTATGCCTCCCCCATACTCATCAACCTAAACAAATCAGACTTAACTAAACCCTTGCTACAATAAAATAGCAAAGCCCTCCTTACACATCACTGCCTAGCACTCAAGCAAATGTTCTGGCTAGAATTACCAAACCTGCTCACATATAATCAGCTTATAGTAGTCCACCAAATCCTATATAATCCAGATAAAACTCCTGCACTACACGGCCTACTGAATATCTATTCTAACAAACATCTACTAAGATCCACCAAGAAAGCATTACTTGACATAACCAAAAGCAAAAATAGCTCTGGGGACTCCCTCTACTCTACATCTGTTTCAAAAACATGGAATGCCATCTCCCTAGATATCAGGACCACAGAAAACAAAAATAACTTCAAAAACACTCCTCTGGTCCCATTTAAACAGGTCTTGCATATGTAATTGTTCAGACCCTGTGCAGCTCCCCATAACAGAACTGTATGATTCCCTCTACATAACAGTACTCAACTATACTCTCTCTTACTAACAACCCTTCACTACCACCCACCAGTATACAATACAAGCTCTTCTACAGCAACTGTAGAACTATATAATACTATATAATCCAACCCAGACAGTGCAATCTTGTTCCACTGTGCATTAACATAGACTGTTTGCATTGTATCATTCTTCTAAAAGGAATTTACAAGCATACAAACTCAAACTACCTACATTCAGACTTGCACTAATGTGAAAAAGTACTCATTAATATAATTGAATATGACGCCCAGCCAACAACTGAATTGTATGTTTTTCCTATGCTGTTGTATTGTACTGATGTTTATCCTATGTTGATCTTACTGTGTAAGCATACAACAGCTCATTTCTTTGTTCTATACTTAAACAACTTGTGTTTATATTTACTGTGCTAACCATTGTATGAATGTAACCATATAACTGAATGGAACGCCCTACAACTGTATTGTATAGTTTTCACATACTGTTGTATAACATTGCATGTTTATTCTATGCTTATTTTACTGTATTATCATACAACGCTCCTTTCTTTTGTTCTGTACTTTAGTAAGCTGTATTTATTGCATTTACTGTATTAAACTTTGTGGAACTATTGTCCCTGGACCTCTGCTGAATTGGGATTTACACCCAGTCAGACTCTACTGGTAAACAAATGTAAAATAAAGTCAAATTTCTTTTGAATGATGACATCAGTACAGAACTGTATGTATCCTAGGTTAGGGACGCTTTTCAGCATCACTAAGATTCTTAAGAATCCAACCCACCCTCCTTTTAAACCTACAGTATCAGCTTCAATTTGTATTACTGACAACATTTCTTTATTTTTAGATTCTGTTCTGAATCCCTTGGTTCAGAAGTTTCCCTCATACATCCGGGACTCTCGGGACTTTTTGAATATCAGGAAGTTTTCCATGGCATATAAATATAGCCTCTTCACAACCATTATTTTTGTACGGCTGACATTGTCTCCCTTTTTACGTCTATTCCTCAGAGTGAGAAACTAGAAATTATCAGATGTTTTCTAAATAAATATACTAACACGGAAAACTATATTATGAATTTGAATTGTGCTCTGTTATAAATATTACTGTAGAATAATTTCTTTTTATTTAATTCTAAAATTTACAGGCAGAAAAAAGGAGTAGCTATGAGAGCTATTGTAACCCCTGCCTTTGCTAGTTTAGTTCTATAGTGGTGGCAGTTGAAAATTTTACCTATACTAGTACAATATTCCAATATTTTATTTTACAGAAGGCATACCTCTCAACTGTCCATATTTGCGCAAAATGTCCAGATTTTTGCCTCATATTTTTCATCTGTTTCTCATAAAACTGTTGTTTTCTGGTCAATCACTGGCAAATCATTGTGGATTGAAGTCAGAAACTTATGGCAGACATTTCAGTTTCAGACTTCATATCCTTCAGAAAATGTCGCTAATGCAAAACATGTTATTCTATCAACTTCCTAAGTTTGTAAGAGAAATATTTAGAAAGTGCCCCTATTGCTGGGCCTTTGTGCCCCCTTTTGTTGTGGTTTTGTCCAGATTTCTTGCTCTAAGAGTTTGAGAGATATGACAGAAGGTTGGTTGGTGACCTGTTTTTAATTACACAAAACACTGTGGATGGTCATCAGTTGTTTCTTGATAATTTAAATACTAGCACCAGCTTTTTAAAATTTGTAATAGGAGATGTAGGGCAAGCTGTATGTTTTTTGGATGTAGAACTTTGGTGGGACAATTCTATTAGGAAATTTAATAGTTGCATTCATCGTAAAAGTACCTTTACTAACAATTATCTTCATTTTAATAGTAATCACCCCACATTCATTAAGAAAAATGTTCCTGGGGGCCAGTATATTCGAGTTTCTAGGATGACTAGCAATGACATGGACTTCGATAAAGAATTTGAGATTATCACTTCTATGTTAATTGAACGAAGATATGGAAGAGTTTTTCACTTAATACTATGAATGAGATATGTTCTAAAAGACAGACTCATTTTGGACCCATTCTTTTATATGGGTTTCCAAGAAAGAAGGTAGTGAACCAGGAGGCCTTTCGACTGAACATTAACTCCTAGATTTTGACTTGATATGTCTGTTGACAGTTTTAGCATTAGGATCATCATTCACAATAACTGGAAAATCATTGCTGGTAATAATGCCGTAGTTTAGGTAGTATACAAACAGCACACACACACAATATCCCCAAACACTGTACTGCATAAGCAGCGTACAAAATCCCTGTCAGAAACATCATTAGAAATAAATTAGATTGATAGAAATTAATGCCAGGAAAGTTTTCACAGCACAACTTCATTTGTAGGAATCCCTGCTCCAAATAAACTAAAGATTTGTGAGAGGAAGTGTTAAGTGCACAGAATTTACATAATCACTACGTTTCCTCCCAAAATAAGTGCCCAACACAGCAATATGGTCCCTGATAAGAAACTTTTTACATTACAGAGATACTGTGTTTCTTAAAGGGAAAGAACCATTTAGGTACAAAAAAGGAAAGATAATTTTTATACAGATATATACATCTTAAAATTTGTATGGGGAAGGTTTCCCAAAGAGGACTTATCAGCCAGAAATGAGTTGAAATGAAGAGTGCTACTTTTTAAAATGCTCTAATCTACTTCTTCCTGAGGTGCCAATAAAATACTGAAGAATTTTCAGTCTGACTGATCTTCCCTCCTTAGGGCTGACCAATTAGCAGTCAGTGTTAAAGTGTAGGAGGGAGTGAGACAGAGCTTTTGGAAGTTGGTCAGTTGTTGTATCTTGAACATTATACAACGACACCCCCATTAATATTCCAAAACGTGCACGCTGATTGGTCAGCATGCACGTTGTAAAGCAGAGTTATAGTAATGGAAAAAGGTCCGGTCGCCCGGACTTTTTCCATTAGTATAACTCTTTTTTTTTTTTTACAGCAACAGAGAACGCAAGATCTCCATTGCTTTTTACAACCTGTCTCGCTATGTTAAATGAGTTTAACATAGCGAGACAGCTTTACAAAAAGCAACGGAGCATATCCTTTGCTTTTTTTAAAGCTGTCTCGCTATGTTAAACCCATTTAACATAGCAAGACACTTTAAAAAGCAATGGAGATCTTGCTTTCTCCGTTGCTTTTTTCAAAACTGTCTCGTTAAGTTAAATGGGTTTAACATAGCGAGACAGCTTTAAAAAAAGCAATGGAGATTCTCCGTTGCTTTTTACAATCTGTCTTGCTATGTTAAATGAGTTTAACATAGCGAGACAGGCTGCAAAAAGCAATGGAGATCTTGCTTTCTCTGTTGTTTTTGCCCACAACTCTGATGTACTGCGTAAGTATACGCATGCGCAGTACATCAGAACTGCCGCAGAATACCAGATAGCTACGGAAGGGCAGCAAGGAGGCATTATATAATGCCATTATTTAAGAAAAATAATTATTTTTTTCTTAAATAATGTCATTGTATAATAGCAATAATCCACTTCTGGGTGTGGGCAATGCTTGGGCTTCGCCCTCGTGACCAAACCACACCAAACGTGGGTAAATCCAGCATTACCCACACCCAGGCTTGGGTTATTGCTATAATACACAACCTGTACAACCTAAAGGCAACACAACAGTGGGAATGATGAACACCGACAGTCGCTAGAGTCACACTCTTCTCAGAAAATACAAAGACTCACATTCTCATTTTCTCAACTTTTCAAAGAATTCACTATTAAAAGTTTCCCTACTTTGTCTTGCCCCAAGAATGCTTATCATTTGGTCCTGGCAGACAACATACACACTCCTTGTTAATAAATAAATAAAAAAAAATAAAATAAAATAAATGGTTCCTGCCCTCTTAAATACAAGTCACTATCCACTTCCTGTTTTCAGACTGCCTGTATCATCTTAGGCATTCTGAAACAAGCAGCCCATTAAGCCTGCCCTGAAGCAGCATTTAGGGGGGCTGGTGCTGGGTATGTCCTGGTTTACTGAAGGGGGGGGCAGGGAGGTGACGTTTTCACTGAACTTGTCTGCCAGTAGGTTGGCTACAGCTATGGCGTTTGTGTATGTGGTATTATTGACCACCAATTCAGAGCAGATTTGGGAGTTACCTTTGAGATTGCGGATGTATGCAAAGAAGGCCTTGTGACTGTCCCTTGTGGATGTGGCCAATCTGGACTCAAAGTTAGCCTTAGAGGATTTCACCAGTGACCTTATTTGCTTGTTCAGACAAAGGAGAGATTGCTTCCGACTTGGCACCTTCTCCTTCTTGGTCATGGGCAGCAATTTTTTTTACCTTTATTATAGAGTCTATTTATTGCTGCTATTCACCAGACAGATTTACTCTTCCTTGAGGAAGATGATTTGGTTCTGTCAGGTATTGCTGAGTCTATGCAGCTATATAGTTGCTCATACAATTTTTTGGTGTAGGCTTGGACATTAGTGTTGGATTCAACTGAAAGGATGGTGGCTGTGAAGCTGCTTATATCTGCTCTCAGGAGGTTGTAGTCAGCTTTGGAAAAGTTTTTTGTTTGACCCTGGCGAGGGGGGCAGGCGAGATGGTGACTTCGAAAGTGATTGCTTTATGGCCGAATCTTACCAAGGATGATGACGCTGTAGGGGTGCTACAGTGGCTACTCATGTTGGTTAGTACCAGGCCCAGGATATTTTCTCCTATTGTGGGGGTGTCAACCAGCAGATCCAATGCATTGGCAGTGACAAAGTCGAGGAATCTCTGGGCATTCATGTTTAGGATAGAATAGGTTGTCCAGTCTATGGTTGGGTAATTAAAGTCACCCAGGATCAAGGTAGAGGGTTGAATCTTGATGGATTCAAGTAAGAAAAGATAGGTGGAGTGGGCCTCCTGAGTCATGGTTGGGGGTCTGTATCTAGCTATGATTTGAAAAGGTGTTTTGTCAATAGTTAATTGTATCTGGGGTGTCGCCTGTATGTCATACTGTTTGATCAGCCTGGAGGTGTGCATGTCTTTGATAAATATTGAAACTCCATTTCCTTTGGCTTTGTAGCCCTCAGTTTGGGGTTTGAAAGCATGGTAGGACAAGTAACCTGGTAAGGCTGGGGTGCTCTCCACAGCTTTGAACCAGGTTTCAGTGACTGCACAAATGTTAGTATCTTTCAGGGTGAGGAATGCTTGCAATGAGTGCAGTTTCATGTTAAGACTCCTAGCATTTAGCAGTATTACCTTTAAATTTCATTTAGAAAAATTTTACATGTTGGCAATTTTGTCCTCATGACTTTGCCTAAAAAAAGGCACTGTGGAGGAAGGCAAGAGCCTTTGCCAGAAGCCTGAAGTCCAGGGGAGACAGATGAAGGCCATCTCTGGCAAAGCATCATGGTCTGTCAATCATGTCCTCCCAGGCTGTCAGGTACTGGATTCCCTTGGAGTGACACCAGAAACTAAGCCAATTGTTAAAGTCAATCGGCAACTCAGCACCGTAAACATCCACTGCCAATCAATAGCGGACCGGAGTTACACTGTGGCGACCTCTAACTGTGAAAAGCCGAAAGACATTACTTTTTTTTACTGAGGCATCATTCTAGGTGACGGTAGGATCATACTTAAGGCTAGGGACATACCTGCCTGACACACATATTCGACGAGCTCAATCATGTTTCTCTTCATATAGTCCAGACAGGGTATGTCTCGTCATTCACACCAACATGAACTATGACAGAGTCATAACAGTACCTATTGTTGAGAGGTCTAGCTGTCAGAATCCTACAGTCTATGACAACTTTCCAAACTGACTCCTGGCTTATTCTAGTAGTGCTCCTATGACTGGCTGGTGCTGGGCTGGACTATAATTCTTAATACTAAAGTGAAATGTACTGCTTAATATTCTACTCAGCCTAAGACCCATCAATGAAAATTCATAAAGTTAGACACAACAGGTACATTCTTAGCATACCAGATGATGTATGACAAGGACCTTTGTGATGACCCACCACTGGAGCAGTAGTCAATCCTCACCATTGGTAACAGTGGGGGGACGTACACTGAGAGGATAACAAGGTACACACACGGTATTTCAAGATGCAGCTTTCTGCATCAAGTGCAATTTCCCTTAAGTCAGTCCAGAGCTGCTTTCTCCCTCTTTCTCCAGATCGCCAATAAGACTTCCTACTGGCACAGCTATAGAGTTGAGATCTCAGCTGAGTGGCCAAGTCAAGACCTTCAGCACCCTCTCTGTCCAACCAGTGCTTCGTGTCCCTGTCCAAGTCAATGACACACACACACACGGACACACACACACACACTCTCTCTCCTGGGAAAGGCTGACCCAGGTTTACTAGCTATGCCCCCTTTTGCCCAGACTATAAGGTAGTTATTACTGCCATCAGCCAACTCCTTATCAGCTGCTTTAAGGCCCTTAAGAAAGGGTGTCCACTCTTACTGTGTAATGTTAGTATTAATACAAATGTTACTTTGACCAACAGCAAGACTACTAGGAGTGGCCTACACATAAATATGCAAGTACTATCAAAACTTAAATAGCTCTACAAAGATCAGCCACAATGAACAGTTTAAATATATTTAATAATAAATAATAAAAGAACAAGACAATACCAGATATATTCACAGTGACAGAGTTCAAAATCACAGGAAATATTTAAAACACTGCAGGACAGTCTCAAATAAAGAAAAATATCTAAACTAAGCTTTGCTATATTCCTGACTGTATCTAAGAGAGTTGCTGTACCCTAGATACTTACTTAAGAGCAAGGCAAATGCGGTGAATAGACAGAGACACAGTATTCTGTATTCTAATAGACTTCTTAAATTAATATCTCAAATATTGCTGCTGGGATAGCTTGCAGAATGACATCATTTCTTGTCATCTGACTCCATCCCAGGTGAAACCCCCACTACTTGAAGCTAACAGTATTTAGCATCTACCTGTGAAAATACATATACCTCAGATCTTTAGCAGATGCTGGAAGTCAAAAAACAATTATAGTAATTAGTTCACTCTAAAGACAATACAGAAAGCTCCTCAGCACAGACATGTGTCTCTTGCTGCCATAAAGTAATTTAATTTCAGCTATTTTTCTGAAGTTAACCTCCTGAATTACATCTTCCACTGTTAAAATATATATATTTAAACAGTTACAATAGTGAATGTACATGTCTATTCTCTTCCAGCAAGGCACACTGTGGATACATTTCAAGCACAAGCAATCTACAAAATATCTTCTCACTACAAACACCTGTACAAAGCAGTCTGATATACACATGATATACAGTTCTAATACATTTGTAACACAAGCATCTTATAAAATCATGATGACACTTACCAGTGAAATATAATTATTTACAAACTTGCAGATAGTTGTGCTGGGAGTATCTCCCTTCATCACAACCTTTCTTAATATGGCAGAATTTCCCTCCCTCTGACCCTCTTTTTTTGGGGGGAGGGGGTCAGACTCCCTATACAGCTTTAACTGGCAGATTACCTGTAAGTTAGGTAAATTTACCTCAGTGTTTCACTTGACTATGATGGGGCAGTAATTCCTCACTGTTTCTTTCTTTCTTTCTGATTTGCAGGAAGGGGCTTGCCACAGGCAATGGAGCAAAATGGAAAGCATGGAATATGAGTATTCTTATGAAGTCAATGTATGACATCATGGTGTGAGTTGGCACAAGTGCAAGGACATCTTTGGGCATAGAAACTCTTGAAAAAATATGCCAAATTCTTACTGATGGAAACTGAACTTCCCAATCTAGGAGCCTTCTCACTGCAGAAAGTACAGTTGTGTAAAATCTTTCCATAACAGTAGATGTCCTTCTCATCACTGTTGCAGTATTCTTTACATAAGGGAGAGTAAAAGAGGTCAAGATGAAGCCTGGGAGGAGGAAGGCACAGAGGAGCCCTCTGCAAACCCATGCAGGATAGCCCTGGCTAAGTCTGCCTTGGCCCTGGAAATAAAATCCAACTTACAATGCTTATAGAAAGTATAAACAGAGGACCAAGTAGTAGCCTCAAGGATGGAAATGGTATCCACACCCTTGAAAAAAAGCACCATGAGGCAACTGCCCTAGTAGAATGCACCTTAACCAAGGAGGAAAGGCATTTTCCATTAAAAGAATAACAAAAAGCAATGGCCTTAGAAATCGAGAAGGAGATGGTTTGCTTGGAAACAGCCAAACTCAAGGTCCTGGAATGAAATGACACAAAAAAGCTGCTCAGAATCATGAATAACTTTAGTTTTATCCAAACATCTGGGCTGTCTTTGTAAATACAACTGTGAAGAACCTTCTCATTGGCAGATTGCCTGGAAGGAAGATGAGTAGACTGAATAAGGGACAACTCATTGACCACCTTGGGCATAAAAGAAGGATTATTATGAAGAGACACCCTGACTCCATGGAAAACTAAGAAAGCAGGAATAGCTATGAGAGCATGAAGTTCAGACACTCTCTTGGCCAAAGTGAAAGCCAAAATAATATTCCTCCAACTACAATGCTGTAAGGAAACTGAAAAAGCAGGCTCAAAAGGAGCCTGGGTCATTTTTTCATGTATAAAATTGAGGTCCAAGAAGGTGGAATAGGCTTCCTGGGAGGCCTAACATGAAGGAAGTCCTTAAGAAACTGCTTAACCTTAAATTTAGATACTAGAGGAGGAGTGAAGAGCAGACAAGCAGAAATTGCTGATAGATGAGCTGTAACTGAAAATATGCCAACCCAGCATGGGGCAAATCACACAAATAAGATGGAAACAGGGAAAAGGGATCCTGATGGTGAGAGAGACAAAAGACAGAAAATCGCTTCCATTTGGGCATATATGATTTCGTAGTAGTGGGTGTCCTGGCCTCCTACAGAACCCAAAGCACATCGTCAGAAAAGAGGTAAAGGCATCAAAACCCCATCACCCAAAGCAACAACTAAAGAGTAGACAAGTGAGGATGGATAAGAGATCCTTTGTTTTGTGTGAGAAGATCCAGTGAGGTAACTTGTGGTGATTGCCCCTGGCCAGGTGAGAAAGAAGGGGAAAACCATTGCTGTCTGGGCCAAAAGGCAATCACTAGCAAGATGCTGGGGGAATCCTGTGTGATGTTGGGCAAGAGTCCTGCTCACAGTGGAAAGGGAGGAAATGCATACGGAAGCATCCTCTTCCAAGGAAAAGACAGGGTGTACAGTTTCCAAGCCACAGGACATAGAACTCTGGAAGAGAATAGAGGAAGAAGTCTGTTTAGAGGGGAGGCAAACATATCAACCTGAGTAATACCCCACTGATGGACAATGTCCAAGAACACATTTCTGTAAAGCATCCATTTGTGAGCTTGTGTGCTCAAGGAGTCTGCCACTAGATTGTGCTCCGAGAGAATGTAAACTGCTTGAACAGTCACCAGCTAGATTCCAGACCTGAAGAGCTAATCTGCAAAGACGATAGGACCTTGTGCCCCCTTGCTTGTTGGCATACCACATCACTGTGATATTGTCTATGAAAATTTTGAAGGAGCTGGGATGAAAATCCTGAAGAGCAAGAAGCAAAGCTCTCATCTCATTTATACTGATGAGCTGGCCATACACCCTGAACCTTGAGAAGGCCAAAAGAGGCACCCTGCCCCTTGTCTAAGCACTTGTAAAGAGCTCCTGAGTTGGAACAGGAGCCTGAAAGGGAAGCCCCAGGTTGAGTAAAACTTGATGAATGCACCACTGAAACTTGAGTTTGAGACAGGGAAGGAAAGGTACCAGGAAGTCCAAAGGGTGACAATGTTGAAGCCACACTGATTTGAGGTACCACTGAAGCTTCTTCATATGGAGCCTGGTGAGAGGGAGTATGGGTATGGTGGAAGTCATGAACCTGAGAACCCTGAGAAATTCCCTGGTGTTGACAGAAGAAGGAGTGAGTGAAAAAAGGCAATTAGACAAAGCCTTGGGGGCTGGCAGAGATGCGAGTATGGGAACTGTCTGAAGTTTGCAGTCAAGGAAAATATGATCCTGGGAAGAAATCAACTTTCTGGAAGTGTAAGGTGAACCCCACACTCTGTAGCAGGGAAGCAGTAAACTTGAGATCTTGAATCAGACAGTTGGGGAAGGAGCTTGAATATGCAGACTGTCTATGTAGGGAAACATCTGAATTCCTTTAACCCTGCAAAAAGCAATGACAAGAACGAGGCATTTGGTGCGTACCCTTGGGCAGTAAAAAGGCCAAAGGCAAAGCAGAGAACTGAAAATGCAAGGAGGAGACAGAAAAACATAAAAATTTCCTGAAGAGGGATGGATGGACATGTTAAGGTAGGCATCCTTCAGATTCAGATATACTAGAAAGGTCTGTGGTGGAAGGAGAGGAAATAATGTCTGCAGAGATAACATCTGAAAGAAAATAATCTCAAGGAAGGCATTCAGCCTGTAAATATCCAGAATTGGTCTCCATGTGCCCTCCTTTTGTGGAACTAAAAAACATCCTGGAATAAAACCCCTTCCCCACTTGGGTGGGAGGCATGGCCTGAATGGTGCCCTGAGCCGAAATGGAGTGGAGGACCTCTGGGAAAAGAGACAGCTGTTCCTAAGAGAGCTGTAGAATGTTTTAAAAGGGAGGAAGAGAATTCCAAATCATGAAATATCCCTGATGAATAATGGAGAGAATCTGAAGTGATTCGTAGCCAGTTTGGAAGAGATTGGGGAACATGGCTGAGGGCAGAAAGAAGTAAACTGTCACATACAACCCAGCTTGTCCTGATAAGCAGGTTTCTGGGTGGCAGGAGTCTGAGTAGAATTAGAAGCCACAAACCTAGAACAACTCTTGCCCTTAGGAGGAGGGGAAGAGTGCCTATGAAGGAAAGAAGACTTAGAGGGATAATTCCTCTGAAATTTGGGAATAGCAGAAACAAAACTGATTCAGCTCCTGTAAGGCTTTACCCCTGTCATGGAGAATCTTTGAAAAGTCCAGCTGCAACAGACAAAAATATATTTTTATTATCTAAAGGAGCATCCAAATGCTTGGTCTTAATATCTTCAGGCAAAGCCTGAAGACTAAGCCAAGAATAATGCCTCATACCCAAACCAAAGACAGTAGCCCTGGAAGAGTCATCAGCTGCATCACATCTGCATTTGAGTGACTGCCAGGCAGCTTGTGAGGTAGTGCCCATCAGGGAAAGGACCAAAGTCTTCCCCTCAGAGCCAGGAGGGACAGAAACCACCTTAGAAACCTGAGAAAGCAGGGCAAAAACATACCTAGTCATATGAGCCTGGTGGCTGATGTCCTTAAAAGATAAAGTGGCAGCAGTATAAACTTTTTTGCTTAGCCTTTCCATAGCCCTACAGCTAGGTAAAGGGCAAAAACTTGGCAGCTTGAAGAGGAGACTGACAATAGAGAAGGGTATTTATGAAGAAATTTGCACTCCTCAGTCACTTTATAAAATCTATCTGGCTTCTTAGGTGCACGGGACTGAGAGTCAGGGGCTATAGATGCTGCTGAGACAGTATCCAGAAGAGAAGCCAAAACAGGAGGAACAACTGATGGATTAGGAGACTCCATCTGTAGGAGCTCAAATAATATATCTTCAGACTCTCAGAGTCTTGAGAACAATCCCACTAACATAATCCATAATACGGGAAATGATATCGCAAAAGGGGAGGTCCTCCAAGGGGGGTTCTGGACTTACAGAACCCTCCTCCTTTGAACTGTAGTCCAAGGGGGAAGGGATTGGAAAGAGTAAGACAAAGATTCTTCCGCTAAGTCTAGGTCCTCATCACAAGAATCCAATTCCCTAGGCCTCTTGAGTGAAGTGGAAGACCAGGGAGGAGAAGCCACAAAGACCCCTTGAGGAGGCTTCAAGGCCATCAAAGTATTAAATAAACTCTGAGTGAAATCCTGCCATTCACAATGGGAATCCTTAACAGGGGAATTTTTTTTTTCTGCAGGGCATCTGAACAAAACACCCTTGGAGGGTCACACTCCTGGCAAAACTCAATAATGGTTGTACGAATCTCCTCCTTAACTAAGATCTGAGGAATCTTCTCTCAGGCCTTTAGATATAATCAGCCTAGGTTCCCCCCTCAATATCAGTAAAGACATTTGAAAAGCCTCTGAGGACATGTGAGAAGCCGTATCTATGCTAGCCTTGGTCAGGGTCGCAGCAGAGGAATCCAAAGCAACCACTGGATGGTCTTCTGCACTTGCACCAGCTTTGAAAGAGGCTTTTGGGGGAGGCTGGCAGCAGCCAGATCAGACCCAACTTTTTTGGCCTTCTTCTTAGTAGATGGCTGGTCCTCGGGACAGGAGAATTCCACTATAGTACCCTGAGACAACATGTTAAGACACTGGTTCTCCAGATATATGGACAAGGAGGAGAGATGACCATGTAGGGTCTTAGGCACAAACGTCTAGCAGACAGAGCACTGCATATGATCATGGGAAGTACCAAAACAAAAGAGACACTGGTCGTGACGGTCTTTATGGGGAATCTGCCTCCCACACTGACATTTGCCCTTTCTGGATGACATGAACATATTAACCACACACGCAAAAAAAAAAAGGAAGAAAGAAGAAACCCCAAATGGACTATTTATCTGAAAAAACATGGGTTGGTAGCACAGCAGAAGAGTGTTCAGACCGATGTTCAACAATGGCGTTCAGACTGGTGACAAAGAATTTCTGAGTGTGTGTGTACGTGTGATGTATGATGCTTATAAGAACTAAAGGCTTTGGTATACTAGCCAGACATTAGGCTATCCTTGGCAGGAGATCCTTTAGGTAAAGAATACTGCAGCAGTGATATGGAAGCACATCACCTGATGTCAGAAACTAATTATACTGAGTGATTTTGACCTAGATTAGCTGAGTAGAAACAAAATGTCATTCAACCATTTTCTGCCACTTCATAACTAAATATGATCACGGCTGGTAACAGACTCAACCATGACTCCGATAAGTCTTCCATTATTTATCTTGTCATAAAAAATGTATCCAACAAACTATAAAACTTACATATATATACTCTACCTATTAGCAAATCATTCTCCTTTTCTTTCCTATTGGTCATTAAAAACACTAAATTACAACCTACAATGCCTTCTGCTATTACAGAACAAATAAATTGGTTGGTCCCCACGTTAATCTTGTACTGACCCCACCTGTACCCTAGCCACATTTTACAACCTACTTTCCAAGGTTCAATTGGTTCATAGGTAGTTACTATGCATACAGTCCAGGAGACCATTAATTAGCCCAGCCCAGTTCTCCAAATGTCCCAAAACTCTGTTTAGTTAAGGGACTCGCTCAAATTCACACAGAAGGCAAATGAAGACTGAGGGAATCAAACTCTAAGACAGGAAGCAGCTCGTTAACAGCTCATAACCCAAATCCTCTAAACTAACTGCCAGACTGTCAGAAGAAAAAAATAAATAAATACCCCCCTTATTTAGTGACGAACCAGAAAAGGCAACTGACCTAGTAGAATGTTTCTTTACAGCCAAAGAAAGATTTTCCATGAAAGGTATAATAAAAGGAAATGGCCTTACAGATTCGGGGGGGAGAAGGTTTGGTTTGGCTGGAAGCAGCTAAACCCAAAGCCCTGGGATGAAAAGAAACAAAATGTTGCTCAGATTTGCAAATAGATCTAAGTTGTGGAGATCCTTCTCACTTGCAAACTGTGGAGAATGAAAAAAGGAAGAAGTTGAACAGACTAATTAAGGGACAAAACTGAGGTTCTAGGAAGGAGGAATAGGCTTTCTGGGGGGGGGGGGGGGCTGATATGAAGGACACCTTTCAGAAATTGCTTGACCTCAAATTGAGAGGCCAAATGAGGTGCAAGGGCAGACAAACAGAGATAGTAGACAGGTGAGGTTTAACTGAAGAATATTCCAAGCCAGCATGGAGCAGATCACACAAATAAGAGAACCAGAAATTACCCTACTGAGAAGGGATCCTGATGCCAAGAGAAGCACCAAACAGAAAACCTCTTCCATTTAGACATGCATGATTTTCTGGTAGTGGGGCTCCTGGCCTCCTGCAGAACCCGCCGCACATCAGAAAACAGTTGCCTAAGATAGGTTTAATTTCCTATGTAACAATAACTCAGATTCCTGTTTTATGAAAATTCAATAAAATCTTTTAAGTAGAAAAGAGGTGCCTAAAAGGGATCAAAATCCTATCACCCACAATGTCATCTGAAGAGTGGACTGGTGAGGATGGATAAAAGATCCTTGTCTTGTGTGAGAAGGTCCACCTGGTGAAGTAACGTGTGGTGATTGCCTCTGGCCAGATGAAAAAAGGGGGAGCCATTACGTCTGGGCCAAAAGGGAGTCACCAACAAGATTTTGGGAGAGTCTTGCTTGATCTTGTGCAGAACTCTTGACAGCAGAGGAGGGAAGGAAAGGCGTACAGAAACATTTCCTCCCAAGGAAAAGACAGGGTGTCTACTTTCCAAGCCACAGAACTTGACAATCTTGAATAGAAATGAGGAAGTTGTCTGTTCAGAGGGGAGTCAGCAAACAAATCTACCTGAGTAATACCCTACCCAATGTACTATGTCCAGAAATGCATCTCTGTGAAGCATACATTTGTCACCTGTGTTCTGGATCTGCTCAAACAGTCTACCACTAGATTGTGCTCTGAAGGAATGTAAAATGCCTGAACAGCCAACTGACAGCTAGATCCCAGGCCTGAAGAGCTAGGCTGCAAAGGAGATAAAACCTTGTATCCCCTTGCTTGTTGACATACCACATCACAGTGGTATTGTCCAAAGATTTTCAGGGTGCTGGCAGAAGAAAGGAATAAAAGAGCTATAGAGCCAGAAGCAGATGCCTTACCTCTTTTACACTGATATAGTCTGATCTTGGATGAAGAAGCCAGGGACCCTGAACTTTCAGTGGTTCACAAGAGGTACACTGCTTTAGTCATCCATGAAGGGGCAGTCCTGGATTGAGAGAAATTTTCTGAATCTAGTACTGGTGCTTGAGGCTGAGACAAGGAAGCAAAAGAACAGGGAACTCTAGGGGGTTGCAATGTGGAAGCCACACCAATTTGAGGTACCACTGAAGCTTCCTCATATGGAGCCTGGCAAGGGGAAGCTTGTGAATGGTGGAGACAATAAACCCCAGAATCCTTAGAAATTCCCTAGTTGTGAGACAGGACAGAGGAAGAAGAGACTGGAAGATGACTGTCAGAGACAAATCCATGGGAGCAGGAAGAGAGGACAACATGGGAGTGTGGTTTGAATCCTGCAACCAAGAAAAATATGATCCTGGGAGGCTGTAAGCACAGATTTCAGATTGATGGAGAACCCCAGACTTAGTAAAGGAAAAGTGGTAAAGTGAAGATCTTGTAGAAGACTGCTGGGAGAAGCAGCCAGAATAAGCAAGTCATCTAGATTAGGGAATATCTGTATCCCTTAAAGCCTGCAAATGGCAATGACAAGAGCAAGGAATTTGGTTAATACCTTTGGAGCAGTAGAAAGTCCAAAGGGCAAAGCAGAGAACTGAAAATTAGAGGAAGAAACAGAGAAATGTAAAAATTTCCTGAAGAGAGGGTGAATAGGGATGTGAAGATAGGCATCCCTGAGATCTAGACAGACCAAGAAGGTCTGGGGGAGAAGAGGAAACAAAGTCTGAAGAGACAACATCTTAAAAGAAGGGACCTTGAGAAAAGTGTTGAGGAGAGAGAGTTCCAGAACTGGTCTCCAAGTCCCATCCTTCCAAGGAACCAAAAATATTATGGAGTAAAAACCTCTTCCCCCTTGGGTGGGCAAAACTGGCTGAATGGTGCCTTGATCCAAAATGGACTGCAAAACCTCTAGGAAATGACAGGGTTGGTCTGGAAGAGGCTAAGGAATGCCTGAAAAGGGAGGAAGAGATTTCCATATCATGAAATACCCCTGAAGAATGACAGTACCCAAGAGTCTGAGGTGAACTGTTGCCAATTTGGGGGAGACAAGGCGACCTGGCTGAGGCGAAGAGGAGGCAAAATATCAAGTGGAAACACGTTTGTCCTGAAAGGAGTCTAAGTAGACTTAGTAAGAGGAATATGCCTGGACCCCTTCTTACCTTAGGGAGGTTGATGAATCTGCCTAGAACAAAGGCAAGAAGGGTAATTCCTCTGAAATTTGAGTATAGGTGAGACAGAAATATGCCTGAGTTCCTGCATGATCTTATCCCGGAGGGACTTGCAGCTGTCCCAAAAAGATTTTTCTTATCCAGAGGAGCATTCAAAAGTTTTCCTTTAATATCATCAAGGCAAGGCTTGAAGACAAAGTCAAGAATAATGCCTCTTCACAGAGCCAAAAGCAGCAGCCCTGGAAGAGGCATCACCAGCATCGCAACTCCATTTTATGGAGTGACGAGTGACCTGGGAATAGGACCCAAGCAGGGAAAGAGCTGAAGCTTTCTCTTCTAAATCAGGCAGATCAAACACAAACTTAGCTACCTGAGAAAGGAGAACCAAAACATTCCTGGTCATGTGGGTTTGGTAATTAACAGCCCAAAACGATAGGGTGGCAGCAGTATATATTTTTTTACCCAATCTTTCCATTTCTCTGCTATCTTTATCAGAAGGAAGGAGCTTAGAAGAAGGGAAAAGTTTAAATAACTTATCAGCCAGGACTGAAACCACAGAAGGATCAGCAGAAGAACAATTAAATAAGAATTTTCAGTCCTCAGGCACCCTGTAGAACATGTCAGGCTTCTTATGGGCCAGGGGCTGAGAGTCTGGAGCTACAGAGGCAGCAAAGGTGGTGCCCAAAAGTGCTGCCAACACAGGAAGAGTTGCAGATGGCTAAGGAGACTCCATTTGTAGAAGCAAATAGTATCTCTTTTGGATGTCAGAGACCTGGGAGCAATTCCAACTAAAGCACTCCATCATACAAGCAATACCATCCTCAAAGGATAATTCTTCCAAGGAGGAATCTAGGCTCAAAGAATCCTCTTCTTCTGAACCACAGTCCAGAGGAGAAGGAATTTGAGAGTATGTAAGCGATTCCTCCCCAGAATCTAGGTCCTTATCTGAGGAATCTGGTTCCCTTGTTCTCTTAACAGATATGGAAGCCCAGGGAGGATCAGCATCTGACATCTCTTGAGGAGGTTTCAAGGCCATCAAAACATTAAACAAGCCTTGAGTAAAATTCTGCAATTCATGTTTGGGATCTTTAGCAACAGAGGTAACATGCTTGGTCTTTTGCTTTTTCTTAAAAGGGATGTCCACCCTTACAACTCTTGGAAGCTCAGTCCCTTGGTAGGATTCAATGAATGTTGTAGGAATATCTTCTCAGAGTAAGATTTGAGTAATCCTCCCTCAGCCCTTGGAAATAATCAGCCATGGTTCCCCCTCAACATCTGGAGAAGACATATGAAAAGCCTCAGAGGACTTGCGAGAACTCAGATCCACGCTGGCCTCCAACAGGGTCATGGCAGAGGAATCCGATGTAAGCACCGGATGTCCTTCAGGGCTTTCACTAGCTTCTAGAAAGACATCCAGTGGAGCCTTGACAGGAACCGGGTCAGGTCTAGACTTTTTGGCCTTCTTGTAAGACGGTTGTCCCTTGGGATGGGAGGATTCCGCCACAGCACCCTGAGCCAACAGCTTAACATGTTGGCTCTCAAGGTATATCTAGAGGGAAGATAAACGACTATGAGGGTCTTTGGGACAGATGCTTAATAGACAGAACACTGTATGGTCGTGGAAAGCACCTAGGCAAAAAAGATACTGATTGTGACGGTCATTATGGAGAATATGCCTTCCACACTGACATTTTCCCTTCTTGGATGACCTGAACACAAGTACCAATATTGAGGAAAAAAAGAAGAAACCTCAACAGGGCACTTATCTGAAGACAGCTTGGTAACCAGCACAGCAGGCAAGCATTCAGACTGATGTTCGATAATGGCATTTGGACTGGCAGAAAAGTAGTTCTGAGTATTTGAATCCATACGTCACATTTACACCGGTAACAAATATTGCTGCGGCAATATGGAAGGGCATCTGAGAGCCTCTTTTCTGGGTCCACTGGCAGATTCCATTGAATATATGTTATCAAGTTGATCATCATCATGATGATCACACGTCTATCATAGCTAATACTCAATGTTCTCTTCCTTTTTAAAGTGTGTCTGTTGTTTTGCTCTTCATTTCCTCCAGAGCTGTTTCTCACCACATTAAGCACTGTTCTTCAGGTACTCCTGTATGCGCTTTATTCTTTCCTTTCCCTTGCCTGCCCCCATCCTCATAACTGCCATCTTTTTTTCATATTCCATTTCAGATCTGTTACCAGTTTAAACCTGTGAATGAGGCAGTTTTTAATTAAGACTTCCAGTACTGAGAATGGCCACCTTGATACTGTCTAGTTTATGATTTGATGTGTTCATTATATGAACTCTACCTAAAAAAAAACACAGTGGAGGTATTAAAGGCTTTGGACAGTATACAGAAATGATGGACAAAAGATGCAAACCATCCTTGGCAAAGCAAGTAGGATCATCAATCATTTCATTCCCATACAGACACATACTGGACCCCCTTGGAATGACACCAGCTACTTAGCCAATTGATGAAGACAATTATATTTTCTTTTCTTTTAATATAAGCATCATTTGCAGTCAGGAGAGGATACCACTCAACAGAAGAGTCATATCCTTGATGGAAACATGCATAGCAAGTTCCAGCAAGTCCTTTTGCATATTTTGTGTGCATTTTCATGCCAGAGTGTCCACTCCAGCATGGACTATGATCGTGTCATAGCTATATTTAATGGAGGAGAGGGTTTTAAGGACTCTTAAAATAGCCTAGTGAGTATGGAATTAATGTGCCTAATAACAGAGTCGCCAATTACTAGGATGTTTCCAGAAGTTGATTTATTCTTGTTAAGCTCAGGGGTGTTTTATTGTTTGTGACATGCTGAAGAGGTGTGTGCATAATAGATGTATTTGGGAGAATTTCATTAATGCATAATCCCAAGAGTTCTAGGAGACTTAGGTAGTGATTTCTTATCATCATTAGCACTATTGTTTTGCACTAACAGTAAGAGTAACATAGATTAGCAACATAGATTAGTACTAGACTAACTGCTCTTGTGGGTCATTTTAAGCCTAACCAATTACCCCATGTAAGAATCAAACTCTGCACCTTGTATCTGTACGGTAAACACCTTACCCATTAAACCAATTGCATTTGTATGAGTGGGGGTGAAACAGTACAATGCACACTGCATGCATGGGATTTCAAAAGGGCTGGCACCAAAATTAGCTATATGTTTATACCTCCCATAGATGGAACCAACTTAGATGAGCAAAAGGTAATTTTCAGTGAGCATGTGGCGGCTATTACAATGCCTTAGGATATCAAGTTCTAGAAGTCTAGCAATTGAAGGAAGGTAGACTTCTGTCTCTCCACGCTGGCATGTGAATTATTTATAGAATCTTGGGGAGAAAGGAGGGAGGGAGAAGGATTATGAAGTCAAACTGAGTCTGCGTGAGATAGTAAACTGGCAGGTGAAAACTCTGCAGGTCTGTGAAATTCCATGCAGAACCCATTAATTTCAGGGATGGCTACTGCTAGTTGCCTAAGACAGGAAGGATTTTTTTACACTGATGTTTGTGTCTTTCGGCTTTTCCCGGTTAGGGGTCGCCACAGCGGAACTCCGGCCCTCTAATGATTGGCAGTAGAGTTTTACGTGCTGGCTTGCCGGGCCTAACGCACAACCTTCAATGAAGAAATGCCCGTTCATGCATGTCGCCACACAAAAGACGCTCTGAGAATCAAACGGGCAACGTCTAACTGTGAGGCAACAACGCTACCGCAGCACCACCACACTGATAACTGAAGGAAAAACATCAGCTGCACACATACAAACCACTATTTAGCTACAACTACTATGGCAGTGCACTTAGCATGGTTGATCTCAGTATAAAGCAGACAATAAAAGTAAAGACCAAATGAAAAAAAAACAGCTGTAATTCGACCATTTAGTGCTAGGCTATCCATAAATAGCAGCAATCAATGTACTCTGAATAGCCAGCATTGTTTCAAAATGGCCTCACAGCAGGTCTGCACTAAACTAGATGCAAAACAGTGAAATTACATGGGGAAAAACAGTCCAAACAAAAGAACTTCAGCAGGATTACCTAAATAAATTTAAGTACAGTACAAATAATCCAGAAAAAATGCAAAAATGACTTCCCTGAGTTAATTATGGCATATCAAACATTCAAAGCAGCTGCTGTAATGTTTTCCAACAGAAGCAACCAGTGCAAGTTCCTAAAGCATTTGACAGCAGGAATGCTCAGCTGATCTCAGTATAAAATCTATTCATCAGCTTCTGACTTCTTTTCGAAAATACCACTCCTGACCACCCTCACCTAAACTTTCACTTCCAAGTGGTATATCCAGTGTGACAGTTTAACTGTTTCAGTTAGGAAAATGCTGTAAATATACCATATATTATGGCAAGAAGTTAACTGTTGAATATATATGCAGTACAGTACGGCAGTGAAACCTAAAACAGCACAGGTTTGTGGGAATCACCTGGGGAAATGCTGTTAGAAGGAGGGATGGAGGTCCACAATGTCAGACATATTTGCTTATAACAGATGAGGATTTTGAGGCTAGGAATGGAGGTTTCCAGGTGAATGTGACCAGAAGTGGCTATGAAAATACTGAAGAAACACTGAAAGCACTGTGGATTTACTTAAGGAATATTAGGAACCTGCTAGTGGATGTACCTGAGAGTTGCAAGGCAGCTTGACCTAACTTGAAACACCAAATCTGAATCACAACAAGAACAGTCGTGTTCTAATGGTAAATTTAAACAAATGGGCTAATGTTGAACTGTAAGCAACCAGAGTTGAGTTTAGAAAATGCATGCACGTTTCTAAATTAGAACTATTGATTTGACTTTTGTACAGGAAATAAACTGCACTTGTACTGAAAAGAAGTTTCTCCAGTGTACTATACTTGCTACACCACATACAATATTAGGAAAGTTCAACAAAGACGACTATGGTATTGTTAATGGATTGTCTCCAAAACACTTAAAGCTGGCTGTCTCCATTACATGCCTTCCAGTAAATGAAAAAAAGTAAAAAAAAAAAAAAAGGTCAGCGTATTTCACACTCCACATGATGAAGTTGATGCAACTTGGGGGACAGACGAACACGGCAGCAAGCTTGAACAAACCACAACATGATAATCCATGAGCAATGAATTATCATTCAATGAAACTGTGCTGAACAAGCTAAACAAATTATTTAATTAGGTGGCGTGAAATTTATAGTTCGATTTCTGATTAGTCCAACAATTAACACAGGATTACAGTGCACATTGGGCTATGACCAAAATTTGCCAAAAATCGAGCATGTTATATAAAGTGAAGGAACTCTCCAGTCTTGAAGCAAAACTACCACAGAACCTGGCAGATCTGATGCTGACCCAGTCACTACCCATTATGGCCTATGATACACAACTCTCAGCTGTCTGTCATTACAGTGCAAGTTTGTTTATTTGCACTATGCACAGCCTACGAGCTTCTCCACAATGAATCCTGCTGACACATTATGAGGCTACTCACTAGGAAAACTTGATTCCTTCACTCTACTGAATAGTTACTTTCTCCCAAAACACAGAGTAAATAATTAGTTAGGTAATGAGTCAAACAAAACACTTCAGAGCATGCTCAAATTCTCAGTCTCTTTCATTTGAAGGTTAAAACTAAAATGGAAAATAGGTGCTTACTTCAGAATTACCTATTTGCCAAAAACTACATTTCACACTGCAGACTTATTATGATTATACTATACCATACCATTACCTAATCACTCAATCACATGTTTACGTCTGTCTGCCTGCTACAAACTATGATGCTCTCTGAACCAAAATGTTAAAGGCAAATGTCTTATTGTAACTTCAACATGATGTAAAATGAGAAGTTATGTACCTACCATAACGTTCCATGTTAGTTGTCTTCTTCTCGCCTTCTTTCTTGCTGGATGGGTTCGGAGCCGATCCTCAGCTCCGACTTGGCCTATACTAAAGCTCGAGAGCTATTTGTACCGGCTCGAGGCTACCATGTATCCCACAATTCTAGGCGCTAACTACCCATATCTCGTTTGATAGCCAACACCATAGCAGTTCTGTTCTCAGAACAAAGGAGGAAGAGGAATACCTATATATAGAACATACCAAGCAAAAGCAACCATGGGAGTCCACACTGGGATGAAAAGAAGGCCCAGAAGGATCCTCTCAGTCTGTCCAGGTTAGGGGGTTGGAGGGTGGGACGCAAGAAAGAAGGCGAGAAGAAGACAACTAACATGGAACGTTATGGTAGGTACATAACTTCTCAATGCTAAGTTGTCAATCTTGCGTTCATTCTTGCTGGATGGGACCGCATCCCTAGCACCTCAACCCTGGGTGGCTCATCACAGACTCTTGAGGATGGTGGAACCAAAATTAGCTCGGCTTCTGGAGGCCATATCCAGTTTGTAATGAGAAATAAAGGTATGAGGAGAGGCCCATGTGGCTGCCGCACAAATGAAGTCTATAGGCAACCTAGACTGAAAGGCTATTGTCGTAGCTAAGGCTCCAGTTGAGTGGGCTCTAGGCCTTGAAGGAAGTTCTTGATGCCTCAGTTCATAAATGAAAGTAATCACAGAAGCCAACCATCTAGAATGGGTTACTTTGGAAACTGGAAGGCCTTTCTTCCCTTCCGCATAAGACAGGAAGAGCTGCTCAGATTTCCTAACTTGCTTGGTTCTATCCAGGTAGTAACGGAGTTGACGAAGAACATCCAAAAAATGTAACTTTTGTTCTGCTCTGTTGGAGTAATTTGGGAAGAAAACTGGGAGATCGATAGTCTGGTTTAGATATGCCTCAGAAGATACCTTTGGTAAAAAAGACGAGTTAGTTCTGAGAGACACTCTATCTTTATGGAAAACCAGATAAGGAGGACGAACGCAAAGGGCGTGAAGTTCTGAGACTCTCCTCGCGGAAGTAATGGCCACTAGAAATAGAGTTTTCCATGAGAGTAACTTCAAGGAACAGGAAGCCGCAGGTTCAAAGGGAGGGAGAATCAAAGAGGTTAAAACCAGATTCAAATCCCACTGTGGTGGGGGATCTCTGATCGGGGGCTTAAGTAAAAAGATACCTTTAAGGAAGGCTTTACAAAGTTTATGGGACATAACAGTGGAGTCCGACAAGCCAACATGAAAATTTGAAATGGCCGCTAACTGAACTCTGATAGTGGATGAAGAAGAACCTGATTGAAAAAGTTCGTCCAAGAAATCTAGGACTGATTGGATAGATGCCGTGAAAGGGTCTATGTTTCTAGTCTCTGCCCAGAAGTAAAAACGTTTCCATTTGCTAGCATAAATCGTCCTGGTAGAAGATTTGTGGGAAACTAGAATGATGTCACGCACCGAATGGGAAATAAAGGGAAGGTTGGCTAATGTTGGAAGTGGCGCAACCAAGCTATGAGGTTGAGAGAGGGGACGGACTTGTGCAGCTCACCTGACTGATGGGTCAAGAGATCTGGCACTGGGTCCAGATGCCAGGGCTGCTCCAAGAGATAATGATGCAGGAACGGAAAACAGATTTGTCAAGGCCAGTAAGGGGCAATGAGGATCATTGTGGATCTCAATGCGGTAGCTTTCTGAATCAACTGTGATTAATGGAAAGGGGGGAAAAGCGTACAGAAGACCCCGGGGCCAATCGTGGACTAGAGCATCTCTGGGGGGGTGGCCAGGAAGAGAGTGAAGAAGTCGTGGCACTTGCTGTTTTGAGGTGTTGCAAAAAGGTCGCAGCAAGGTTGACCCCATCTTCGGAAAATTTTTTCCACTACTGACTGCTTGAGAGACCACTCGTGCGGCATGAGAATGGCTCTGCTCAGCCTGTCCGCTATGACGTTGGACTTCCCGGGGATTTGCGTTGCTATCAGAAACCGCTGAGAAGAGATCGCCCACTGCCAAAGTCTGAGTGCTTCTCAACATAAGGGATAGGACTTGGTTCCGCCCTGCTTGTTGATGTACCACACTACGGACATATTGTCTGTCTGAAATGCAATAGTCCAGATAGGAAGAGAGTCCTGAAGGGCTTGCAACGCTAAAAGTACTGCTCTCATCTCCAGGACATTTATGTGCAGGTGGCACTCGAAAGGTTGCCATGTGCCCTGGACTTTCCTGCCCTGAAAATGCCCCCCCCCCACCCGATCAGGGTGGCATCCGTTGTCACCGTAGCAACCGGGGGGGAAGAACAAAGGGTCTGCCCGGAATGACTTGAAGGGGGACCATCCACCAAGAAAGGTGTTTCTTGCATGATTGGGTGTAAAATGTTGTGTGACATTGAAAGCTGTTGAAAGGACCACTGGGAAAAGAGCATCCATTTGAAGGATCCGCATGTGAAAGCGAGCTAGGGGGAGTAATGTAATGGCTGCTGCCATGAGACCTAAAGTTTTCAGTACAAACCTGGCCTGGATTCTGTTGCTCTGAAGAAGGATGTGAACGTGTCCGCGAATATGTGAAATTCTTTTTGCGGACAGTTCGACTGTGTCTAACATGGCGCCTATAAAAGTAATAGACTGACAAGGTGACAAGGCAGACTTTTCGAAATTTATGGAGATACCTAGCTCTTTGCAAATTTGAATGGTGTAATCTCTGGACTGAAGAAGTTGACGCCTGGTGGTGGTGGTAAGGAGCCAGTCGTCCAGATATGAAAACACCTGGAATCCTTGACGTCTCAGATGAGCCATAACCACTGCCATGCATTTGGTGAACACTCGGGGGGCTGTAGTGAGACCAAAGGGCAGGGCCCTGAACTGGTAGTGACTGGCTCCCAGCCGGAAGCGGAGGAACCTCCTGGAGCGCCTGTGCATCTTGATGTGATAGTACGCATCCTGAAGGTCTATAGAGCACGTCCAATTGTCCTGGCCCAAAAAGGGTAGAATGGACTGTAGCGTGACCATCCAGAACTTCGTTCTTTGGACAGACCTGTTCAGCCTGCTGAGATCCAAAATTGGTCTCCATCCCCTGTCTTTTTTGGTACCAAAAAGAACTTGGAGTAGATTCCGGATCCTTGCTGGTCTGCTGGGACTGGTTGGATGGCTTTTCTTAGCAGTTTTGAGATTTCCAATACTGCTTGTTCCCTTAGACTGGGTGGAACATCTGGAAGGGGCCTTTTTGGCTGTGTTGGGGTGTGGGCAAAAGGAATTTTGTAACCCTCGGATATGATCGACAGTACCCATCTGTCTTTGGTGACGGAAAGACAGGCTTCTGGGTACAGTGATAATCTTCCCCCGACTGCCTCCGAAGGTGGACAGTCGGGCAGCTTCTCAGGGATGCTGGAAGGGCTGGCCAGAGACAGCTTCTCTGCTACCCTGATTATGCGGACCCCCCTCTGCCTCTAGGGTGGCATCTGTTATTGTTCCCCCCCTGCCTCTAGAGGGGAACTCATCTCGTGCATCAGGCGCTACTCCCTGTGGTTTGTGAAACCACATTTTTCCACCCTTCTGACCCTTAGGGTATGGTCTAGACGGGGTGGAAAAATGGACTCCCACGGCAGAGAGAGTCTTGCCATCCTGTTCGCATCTGGTCAAAGTATCCTTCACCTGAGGTCCAAACAAGGCCGAACCATCAAAGGGGGAGTTAGTGAAGGATGCCTTGAAGGGGTCAGCAAAGTTACAAAGCCGCATCCAGGCGTGACGCCTTAAGGCCACACCTGTGCCTGCAGCCCTACTCGCCCCATCGGCCGCATAGGAAATAAGCCGCATGGAGGAGTTAACAATCGAGTTGATTTTGTCTTGAGACCCCGCAGCTGTTGGATCCTGTAGAGTATCACCCATTTCTTTGAGCATGTCTCTTTGAAGGCGGGTGAAATGACACAAGTAATTCAGTGACCATATGGTAAAGGTCGCTGAAGAAAACATCCGCTTGCCATACCTATCCATAGTCCTAGATTCTTTATTAGGAGGATGGATTGGTACCGAAGGATCAGCCAGTTTCTTCTTAGTGGCTGCCACCACCACCATGGCATCAACAGGGACACCCTTGGTTAAAAACTGCTTATCAGAAGGGGCTGTGATAAATTTTGGAGGCCTCCGATGGGTAGGTTCCATCATGTCAGCGGCCATCCATGCCTTCCGCGCCACCACTTCCATGAGGGGGTCAAAGGGTGGAGACACCCAGGAGGTGGAAGGGCGAGAACCAAAAGCCTCTAGGTAAACTGACTCGTCCTCGGAAGGATTGAGGGTAGACCAGTTCCCCCTCTGCTTGAGGATCTCAAGGATGTCAGAAAAGGAGACATCCTCAGAGAGGGACCGTGGGGACCCTTCCGACTCATCCAAGTCAGTGTCAGATGTGACGGACTCAGGGGAGTCCACATGCTTCCTCTTGCATTTCCTCTTCCGAGGAGGCTCCCCTGACGGATCAGGGGAGGCCTCGGAAGAGGAGGATACTCCCAATGGGGGCACCTGAGGCGTTGGATCTCTGCGGTCGGGGTCGAGAGGATGGGTAGAGACCGTAGCAGGCACAACAGTGGGAGGAGCTGAGGGAGCTGACCGTGGAGCAGGCACAGGGGCCAGCACACTCCTCATGACCTCAAAAGCACCCCTATCAGGCAGGGAAGAAGGTCCCCGCTCCGAAGAGATAAGGACCCCTCCTGGCACCAAGAGGGATGGCTCCGAGGCCGATTTCGGGGCTGAACTCACCTGCGCCGAGGCTCCGAGAGGGAGAACGGGGTCGGACAAGGGTCCGATGCCACTTGCCCCCTCGGAGCCGACGAGGGAGTCCCGGCGCCCAGATCCCTCCAAGGATGGAACCATGGAAGAAATTGGAGCCGACGGAGCTGAAAGATGTGGTATCGGCTCCGACCTGTCGACGGTCCCGGCTCCGAGCTCAGAGGAAGAGTCGGAGGAGGAATCGACGATGGAATGGGGATAGCCGCTGTCTGATGAGAAGGGGTATGAAGCATCTGGGGCCAGTGCCTGCGACTTAAGGAGTCTGCTAACCACCCTCTCGAGGTCATGCTCCGAAAGCCTGGAAGACCGAGATGAATGGGACCGATGGCTCCGCTCCGAAAGCAAGGGAGATCTCGGAGCCGAATGGACTGACTCCAATGAAGGAGACCTGGAGCGCTTACGGCTTGCAGACAGTTCCGACACAACAATCGGAGCCGACTGAGTCTTGGGAGAATCGGCTCCAGCCGTAGCCGACGTAGAAGCACTAAGAGCACCACTAGCGGAAGGCTCTGAACGTGGAGCCGATGGTTTAGTAGGCTTCGAAGATTTACCCGACGAAGACTTGGTCAGGGAACCTTCGGGCTTCAACAAGCCTCTCAAGATATGCTTGTTTCTGCGCTCTTGCAGGACTCTTGGACTGAATGCATGGCAGACAGAGCAAGAGTCCTGCAGGTGCAGAGGGCCCAGGCAATAAACACAAGAAGTATGACCGTCTGTCAGAGACATCATCTGACAGCACGAGTCACACTTCTTGAAACCTGAAACCCTGGAATCTTTAGACATCCTGACAGGGATGACAAGTAACACACAACAAACACCCACACTCAAACTTACTTAGTCTAGTCACACACACACACAAAGACTAAGATTATTTTAACTGACAAAATGAAGTAATTTAAACTAAAATTAACTATAAATTAAACTAAAAATTAGCCAAAAGGCCTAGTAATCTACGAGAAGGAAGATAGAAATAAACCCGAAAGGGAACTAACTAATGCGGGGATACACTAGAGGGGTAAGCAGGATCTATCAGTAAAACTAATACTGAAAAAAGATAGGAAAAAACCTTACCAGAAAAGATTTTTACAAATCTAACCTGAGAGCCGGCAAAAACGCAACCTCACAGCTGAAGCGGTAAACGAGATCTGGGTAGTTAGCGCCTAGCATTGTGGGATACAGGGTAGCCTCGAGCCGGTAAAAATAGCTCTCAAGCTTTAGTATAGGCCGAGTTGGAGCCGAGGATCGGCTCCGAACCCATCCAGCAAGAATGAAGGCGAGACTGACAACTTAACATCATGCATTTTTTATCCTTGTTAGTTTATAACAGAGACATCTTTCCTTTCTCTCTCAGTGCAACTATTTTTATCTGAAGCTTTTATTTTAGAGATGTATGTCCTTTGCAGATGCATATTCTGATATTATGAGCTACACTACAGTAACATATCCAACCCCTGAGGCCACCAGTTCATCTCAACCAATAAACAAGCACATTCCATGTGAACCAAGACAAAATGATGGACATCCACATTGTAGATGCATACATAAATTTATATCTGCCTTACTTACAGGGAACTTCAAAAGCAGCAGCTAAACAAAGAAGTTGTCCAGACACAAGGGAATAACAGGGGGTGATTGGTGCCCACTACTAACGGCATCCTCACTGATCAAATAATACAGTAACAATCATTAGCTGTAATAGATGCATGGGAGCCTTCCCAGTGGTTCCATAATTGAGAATACCATGAGCAATAAAAAACCCACAGGGACAGAAGATGAGGAAGCTGGCCAAAGGAGGAGGCTCAGCAGGCTGAGTCATGAAACAATGAAGAGCTAAAGAAGTATAGAATCCTTAAGTTACCATCTGAACAATAATGCGACTAACAACCAAATGGCCCTGATGCAAATGTACACAGAAGAAACATTTTTGAAACAAGCACTGAAACAGCAATATCCCTGGTATTCTGACATGGAATATCAGCATTTTTGTACAAACGGTTCACCACCTGACAGCAAAATATAATGCAGTTAACAGTCTACTTCAAGAGGTTTTGTTTAGCAGCTACCAATCCTTGTCACCTTGCAGTAAAGGAGACAAACAGCTGTTTCATCTTTCTGAGCTATACACTTGTATCATGTTGATCCTGAATTGGACACACACATCCACTGTGTAAAAGACTCTGTCCCCTGTTTTCCGTCTTCACAAAGGAAGCATGCAGATGGATGACCTGTTTTAAAAAAAAAAGTCTGCTACCACTTTTTTTTTGAGGAAATGCAGGTTGCTCTCAGGGGAACATACCTTTGTGAAAGACCAGATATGTTTATAAAGGGTCTGAAGTTTTGTGATCCTATGAGCAGAGGAGACAATCTCCAAGAAAAGTGTATTCCTAGAGACAAACTTCTAAACCAGCAGGGTTGAACAGTGGAGGAACAAGCCTGTCAGTCATGAAATTAAAGTTCCAAGGAGATAGGGTGCTATTCAAAGGAAAACAGAACAGTCTCTAACTCATTAAACCACTAGTTCTATAGCTAAACCACTAGTACTATAGCTAATGAAGTATGAGCTGTCTCAATACTAGAGGCAGAGGCAAGGATGCAGAGAGCTACTTGCAAAACGCAGATGAAATGTGTTAAAACATAATTAAGACAAACTAAAGCAATAATATATTATTTTCCTCAGTTAAATTTGTCTTTTATTTTGCTTTTTAAGACAGGTGCTTAAATGTACAACAAAATGTGCTAAACACTCATTATATTTAACATAGATCAGTGTGGAATCTTGGTAGAATGAAGGCATCATGCCTTCTTGAGCTGAAGGTGCAGATTAGTTAAGAAACTGCTTGGCCTGATGGTGCTCCGCGGACCACAGTGCTTCTACTCCAAAAGGTGTGAACAATGGCAGAAACAGCTGACACATACACCTTGGCCTTGGAATAATACAGACCAGCACATAGAGAAGTCTGAAGCACCTGCTTGTTGACTATCTGGGGCACCATAACATACCCTTCTGGAAATACTGGAGAACCTTTCCATTTGACAAAGTGCATCAGCTAGAGGGAAAGTTTCTAGTGGCTTCTTTACTTCTGATATGCTGGCAAGGAGGTCTGATAGGATCAAGAGATGCAAATCAAATGCCACACCTTGAGATTAATTCAGCTACCCTTCCTAAGAGGGAGACAGAAAAGACTTTCTTGGATTGTACCTGGAACACTGACTACTTTTTTTTTTTCATGTTTTTTTTTAATCTGTTCAAAACTAGCAGAGTTTGGATTGATTTCTGTATTTCATCAGGTTTACGTAAGTGCCAGTGAGCTCAGAATCAAACTATACTCTTATTAGCCTCCAGGATGCAAAAATAATGACATTAGATATTCCTTCTTCAAATTCTGAGATGAAATTCAGAATCAGATGCAACAAAGAAAAAAACACACAGAAATTTCTCCTGAAAGAGAAGAGAGAGATTGCATCAAGCAAAGAAGAGGGGACATTTTCCTGAATGGGAAAAAGTTTCCTCTCTGCAGTAATACACTACTACAAGACTACGGCCATGCAACATTCTAAAGTACTCACCTCCAAGAAAGGATTACAGAAGCGACTCAAGAAAACTGCTAACATGTTCAGATCATCTGGAATATGAATGACTCAGACAGCAATATTCCTTTCTGTAGCACAGTGCCATACTCATACTTTTTAACCTACATTTGTTTACCAGGGTAAAGCACTGATTAAAAATGACCAATTGTATGCTCAGCCCAAGTTACATGAACAGTAACAGAATACATCAACATGACAAGGACACATGAATATACATATATACATACAGCCTCTATATAAAAGTGTATTAATATGCTCCCTTACTTGTTTTGCACCATGTGCCAGACTGTTGGATCCAGTCAGGAGACAACCTAGATTCAGCTTCCATACCAGTGCTATGTACAACTCCAAATAGTTTATGTTTTGCCCAGTCTCCATGGGGTAATCATGTTCCCTGAATCACAAAGGAGCCAAGAAGGGTTCCCTAACTTAACAAAAAGCATCTGCTATCAAAATCTAGAACAGGTTTACCTACAGGAAGTGAAGACTCACTTTGAGACTGACAGAGACTGCCAACCATTCCAGGGCCCAGTGACAAAAGACCTGACATCAACAGAAGATCCAGCGACTGCAGCCACTGGCACCTCACAGCCTACTGCGACAGACATATCTATAGGCATTAAAAAGATTGGCTGTCATTAACCCCAGAAGTCATGTGAAGAGTTAAGTCTGAACACTGGATTTAAGTCTGAACACTTTACTGCATGCCAGAAGCTTGAAGTATGGTCCCACTTTGCAGCCAAGAAATTTTGACATTGGAGAACACCCAGCTTTGCTCCAACAAAATCAATCTTCTGAGAAAGGTTCAGACACATCTTCCATGGTGACTCACATAGTCTGCAACCATAAGTGTGACAATGCCAGAGTCACTACCAAATCTTTCTGACAGGGACACCTTGAAACAGTTATCCAGATGGGGAACATCTAGAGTTCCTTCTCCTCCAAGACCTCTGACAGCAAGGCCAGCACCATAATAGACCCTGGATTTAGAAGACACAGTAAACAGCAGCACTTTGTACCTCTATGTGGGAGTTCCAGAGCTGATGTGCTAGAAATCATCCAGCATGCTCAGTAACAATAATCAAGTACGAAAATGCAGCAATAACATGACCCCATGGAGAATCATAATCTGGAATTTGACATACCCAACATGCTCATTGACGTCAGCAGTGTCCAGGATGGTACAAAAAACATCCATTCCCTGTCATGTTCTCCAGTGGAACCAAGAAAAGGCAGACAAAGAACCACACTGTTTCATTCTGAGGGAAGAACAGTCTCTATGCCTTTAAGCATATGGGGAGTATGGTGTGGATATGCTTGCCATGACAGCTTGATGCCTCAAGCAGATCTCTTTTTTGGGTGAAGATAAAATATCTCTATGACTTGGAGAACTTATTTCTCTGCAACTAAGTTAAGAATCCAAATCATTCATGATGACCCTACTGTCCAAAACAACCTTAGAGAATCATCTTCAGATTGACAGTCACAGGCAGTAATCAGTACTGTGGCTGCTGAACTGTCAGGATCATCCTCCTGGCACATTTGAGGAGCAAGACTACCTGATGCTTGATGGTCCTCTTTGATCTGCCTGAGGGTTTCATCCTAGGAAACTATCTAGGTTTGGAAGAAGATTTGGGGGTTAACGGAAGGTCTTAGAGGCCCTCAATATTGCTGAAGATTTGCTTTCTCTTATGAAATTTACTCATTATGGGCAATATATAATTATCCCTCAGAGGATGGTTAAGGCCAATCTAACACCAAATGGTATAGGTTAATTCAAGCATCAAAAGGAAAACTGGCTAGGCTTAAAATGGCTTGCAAGGGCAGCTAGCCTAGCAATTACCTATGAAGGTCACTAACTAGATCTTGAGAATTTTTATTTATTTACTTTTTCATTTGTTGACCGGGATAGTCCTACTGGATATATGTCCATTTTCAGCAGAGGCCCAGGGCGAAAAGCTCCACATACCAAAAAAGAGACAGTACATACATCACTGAGTGATAAACTCAGGCAGACATGTTTAGAAAAGATACAGGCAGATATCAATATACATAATGTGCAGACTTGCATCTGATTGGCAGAGATGTATCAGAAAATGTGAACATAGAATACAATCAGATTTCATAATTCACAATGCTTAGACATTCAAATGCTATGAGGCATAGATACTTGGCTAAACAGCAGGTTGGGTAGCAAGACATGTATTAGTGAAGTTGTTAGTCACGTTTAGAACAAGAGCACAGCCAATGAGATGTGATGTATTTTTTTAGTTCTCTTTTAAATAGGGGTAGTGCGGTTTCCGTGGTAATGGTAGTAGGGAGTAGACTCCAGATTTTACTGGTTGAGTTGGCAAATATAGCATTGCCTGCAGAGTTGTTGGATTTTTGGGTCAGTATCAATAGTTTATCAGCTGAGCATAATGGCCTGAGGCACTATGAGGGGTGAGAATATTTTTAAGGGCAGGGGTGTTATCAGGTTGATGGAGTATTTTATGCGCTACTATAAGCTGGTTGAACTGTAGAAGGGTAGGATACTCTAGCCATTCCAGTGCGTTGCAGTTCTGGCAATGGTGGGTCCTAAAAGCCATGCCAGTAGCGAATCTGGCTATATGATTGTAACATCCTGATAATTTGTTGAGATCGGTTTTGGATAGGTTGGTGAGTACAGGGGAGGCATACATAAGGGTAGAGAGGAGATGTGATCTTGCAACAGCTACCCCAGCTAGGGGGGTGAGGAAAGGTTTGGCTCTGTACAGGGAACCAAGTTTTTTGTTGATGGACTTATTAGTGTGATTTACATGTTTATCAAATTTAAGGTTGTTGTCTATTATTACACCTAGAAGCTTTGTATGGTCATCAGGGGAGATAATGGTGTCATTGCTAGATTTGATGTTGAAGGAAGGAGGAGAAATTCTACAGTTAGGGAAGAAAAGTAGTAGCTTGGTTTTGTTAGGATATAGAAGCAGGTGGCGATTAGCTAGCCATGTTTCTACCATGCTGAAAGTGGTCTGGGTGAGGGTTAAAAGTTGTGTAGGAGAGGAGGCGGAGCATATTAGCGTTGAGTAATCTGCATATTGGATGTAGGTGGCTCCTGGGATGGTGGTGTGCAGATCATTGATAAAGACAGAGAAAAGAAGGGGACCTAATATGGACCCTTGTGGGGCACCTAGGGTTAGAGGAAGTTGGGATGACAGCTTGCTCTGCCAAAAGACAGCCTGCTGTCTACCGTTTAGGTAGGAGTGAAACCATTGTATTATGTGTTGGTCTAAACCGATGGTTTGTAGGGTATTGAGCAGTAGCTGATGGTTGACCATATCGAAAGCTTTTGAGAGATCTAGGAAGAGAGCTGAAGATAGTTTGTTGTTGTTACAATGAAGACTGATTACATTAGAGAAAGAGAGAAGAGCCGTGCTGGTAATGTGGAATGGCCTAAAGCCATGCTGAGAGTCGGCGAGCTTTCCATTTTGAATAAGAAAGTGCATGATTTGTTTGTATATGCATCTTTCCATGATTTTAGCTAGTGGTGAAAGAATGGCTATAGGTCTAAAGTTAGATAATTCTGTGGAACTTCCTCCTTTATGGAGAGGTATAACGTGATATTTTCCACATTGCTGGGATGGATCTTTCTGAGATGGATCTGTTGATCAGAATAGAAATGGGAAGTGCTAGTGCATCAGCTGCTTTTTGAAGATATTCAGCTGGGAGGTGGGCAGCAGCTAGTGTAGTAGGTTTTAGATTTTTGAGTAAAGTCCGGATCAGGTTGGTAGGTACAGTTTGAAAGGTAAAGGTGTGTCAGGTGCTGGGTGGATCAGGGCTAGATGTGCCAGAGCTGGTGTTTGTGTCCAATGGAGTGATATGGATAGCTAGAGACTGGATAGTTTCAGTAAAGAAGGAGTTGAAGCTGTTTGCAATTTCTACATGGGGATTTATCAAGGGCAGCTGATGGGGTAGGAGTGGTGGAATGGCCTGGGTGGAGAAGACTGTTAATTCCAGCCCAGAACTTTTGAGGTTTTAGCTGATATTTTTGTTGTAGGAGGGTGTAGTGATTTTTTTGGCTACAATGACAGATTTTTTTGGTCTGATTCCTTAGTTGTCGGTATCCTACTTGGTCCATAGGGGCTTTGGTGACAAGTTTCTTAGTTTAATTCTGTTTTTTGTTTCTTTAGATAGCCACGGTGTAACTGTGGCTTTTACACAGATGGTACAGGTAGGAGCATGGTGGTTACGGATAGCCAGAAATCTGGTACTGAATTTGAAGTAATCAACTGCTTCTTGTAATGGGGGTTGTTTCAAGATATTCCATAACATGCTTTGAGTTCATTTTGGAAGTTGTCAAGGTTAAAGTTCCTGACGTTTCTTATAGTTTTGTAGGTGGGCTGGTTGGGAATGTCAGCTTTAAGCCTAATAAAACAGGTAAGGCAGTGATCACTTAGATCATCGGGTAATGTACCTGACTTGTACTTTTGGGGGTGGCAGTTAATAAGTATCCAATCGAGGATATTATCTTTGACTCTATTTTTGCTAAATCAGGTGGAGGTGGCAATGATCTGAGTAAACCCATGGAGATTTAAATGGGTGGAGGGAGTTTCAGAGGAACAGGTGTTCCAATCAGTGTTAAAGTCCCCCAAGACAATGGTTTCCTGGGGATAGTTAGAAGCTAACCAATGTAAGATATTTTCTAGAGTATTATCATTCTTGCCGGGTAGAATATAAATGCAGACAATGTATCTGCATTTATTTTTGTTTATTATTAGTTTGGTGATGAGAATTTCTGCATTGCCAAACTGGGGTGGCTGTTGGCTGTCAATTGTTATTGTTAGGGTAGACTTGTATAGTACAGCTACCCCGCCACCTTTCCTGGAGATCTGGTCCAGTCTAAGGATGTTGTACTGTGGGGGGGTTATTTCTTTGATGTCTGAAAGTAACTTCATCAGAATGGGCATTGAGGATGGCCTGCCTGAGCTTCTCCCTGATGGAGAACAGCCAATACATGCTATCTTATTAAAAAAAAAACAAACAAACAAAAAACACCAGAGCCTACTAACATGGCCAAAGCATCAGCATAATAAATTTTAAATGACACACACAGTAGCCAACTGAAAAAGCTAAGGGAAAGATCTTCACTAACATCTCTTTATGTCAGATTCAAGGAGTGCTAAAAGCTTTTCCATAGGGAGAAAGGATTTTAATTTAGAGGGAATAATTAGATGGGGACCTAAACTCCATGGAAGCAAAACAGGACACAATTATTCACTCTGTGTTTTGGCATTCTTGATAGTTTGCAAGATGGGAAGGTTCTGATCACAAACCCTGTTGTGAGAAGATGTTGTAGACTTTCCTCATTTGGGCTACTGAGTTTTGCTGGACCCAAGGGAAGCCTCAGTCCTGCTGAGAACCACAACCGAGGTACAGATGGGGGACATGAGTGACCACTTCCTGGAAAAAGGCCAGTCACAAGTATGCTCCAGCTATTCAAGCCAGAAGATGGGCAATACTTAAATCCCACAATGAAGTTGGTTGATGTGGGGTGCATATCTCACACACTTCACATGATTTTGTAATGGCATGATCTGTTAATCTGTACCAGGTAAAGGAAATGGAAGGTCTGCTGCTGCGTGAATGGACTGCAGCAAACCTCTGTCTGCTTGCGATTCACTGTATTGTGGATTCATCTGATGGATTTGGAAGCCTGGCTTTCAGGTCATGAATAAAGGCATGATTGCAGCTTGTTGTTTTGAGTCTTTATAACATCAGAACACTACACTGTTCTGAAGGAAGAAACTTAAAAAGTTGCAATTTTGGTGGAAGGAAGGCTATTACTTTACCACTTTTTGGACAATATCTCTTGCATCATTTTTGTTTATTTTTAATTTTATACTACATTTATTTTTACCTATTCAAACCACTTTTCATGGACAGTTATTTGTATCACAGTATTCAGGTTTTAAGTAGTGATGGAATGCTTTGCTGTTTTTACATATTGTGAATAAAGTGCTTATTGTTACAGCAGTTAAATAAATCTGAACCCCAGTAAAGCAAATTAATAAACTATTAAGGATCAGTACTCTAAGCAACTGTTGTTATGGTCAGATTCTTTAAAAAGACATGACTTAAGGGATGCTGGTACCTACAGTCTCCTTCATTTAAAACATTTTAGCTGCCACTCATTAAAATTGCTATTATGTTCCCAGATGACCACTAATAGAACATTATGCACTTGATGCCAAGCAAATCCTAGCAGACTAATGTTCTCTGCTCTGTTAACAGTTTTGAGCTACTGTAATCTACAGCTTTATGAAATTAAGCAAACAGACCCAGGTTAATGGACAGCATGACTCCAGCCAGCTCTAAATATGCAGTTTCAGGATGAGTCCTGCCAAGACATCATCTGTAATTATTGTTAATCTAATATAAAGATGATAAAGAACTGTTAACAGTGATGTAATTACAAAGCAGGCCATCTGGTAATGCTCTGTCACATATTGTGGCAGATACAACTCTTCCCCGCTCAATAAAAAAAGAAAAGAAAAACAAGAAATTCAGAGCATAAAAACCCTGTTTTGTGAGCTTTCACATTCATGCCACTCTTCCCCTACTCAATAAAAAAAGAAAAAAAAAAAAAAATGGAATTCAGAGAATAAAAACCCTGCTCTGTGAGATTTCACATTCATGCCACTATAGTTTTGCTAGATGTAGTAGATGTATTATAGATCTTAAGTCTGAGTAACACCTTCAATTTTCTGGAAGAAGACTGCAGCAACTCCTTTACATCTTCTAAGATCACAGCTTGTCTCTTATTTGTAAGAGTAGTGGATTCATATCCACAGCTGTGTGTGGTATTTCCTCTTTCTTGATGATTGCCACCTCTACATCCAAAAATAACATACTGCACAATTTTAGTTTTATTACTGCTTCTTCCTAAAGATGACCACACACATTTACTGTACTCACATGGGTGCACAACTTTGAGCTACTTTGGGAGCAAGAAAGCAAGTTTGATGTCCAAGTATTTTTAACTGGTATAAATGTCTTATTTAGTAGTATTTCTTTCTTTGCCCAGCCTGTCAGCTATGCATTTTGTGGTACAGCTACATAAACAAACAAACACGTCACAATAGCAGCACCATAGAAGAAGAAACACCATGTGCTCATTTCCAAATAGGTGTCTGATCCTGACTGTCAGCATGTCACAAACACATGTTGGATGAAAGGTTTTTGCTTCAGGCCCTCTACAGACTTAACATACTTCAAAACAGTGACGGTAAAACATCATGGTCTGTCTTCCTATACATTACAGCACTTTTTAACTTCCATCTTAATGTTCCTGTATCAGATGGGCTTTTAAAATATCTATTTCTTCCGCACTTCTCAAATGACAAATACAATCTTACTACATCAACTGATCTATGAGAGGATCCTCCTTGACAGGTTCTTTTCTTGGGTTCATCCTTAACACCTATTATACAACGACCCCCCCCCCCATTAATATTCCAAAACATGCACGCTGATTGGTTAGCATGCACGTTGTAAATCAGACTTATACTAATGGAAAAAGGACCGGTCGCCTGGACTTTTTCCATTAATATGTCTTTTTTTTTGTTGTTGGACAGCAACGGAGAATGGAAGAGCTCCGTTGCTGTTATCTCGCTATGTTAAACTCATTTAACATAGCGAGATAGCTTAATAAAAAGCAACTGAGATTTTCCTTTTTCCGTTGCTTTTTTAAAGCTGTCTTGCTATGTTAAATAAGTTTAACATAGCGAGACACATTTTTAAAAGCAACGGAGATCTTCCTTTCTCCGTTGCTTCCATACACAGTTCTGATGTACTGCGTAAGCATACGCATGCGCAGTACATCAGAACTGCCGCAGAATACTGGACAGTTGCGGAAGGGCAGCAAGGAGGCATTATACAATGCCATTATTTAAGAAAAGTATTTTTTTTTTCTTAAATAATATCACTGTATAATAGCAATAACCCACTTCTGGGTGTGGGTAATGCTGGATTTACCCACGGTTGTCTGTTTGGCCACTCGGGCTTCGCCCTCGTGACCAAACCACACCAACCGGGGATAAATACAGCATTACCCACAACCAGGCGTGGGATTATTTCTTAATTACACACTGGCAACTGTTCAGAAGATAGCATTCTTTGGTATGTTCTCTCAAAGCTGATACAAGTCATGATGTCATGCATAAACTACATAACAGTGACTAACCACACAGCCCATAAGTCTACATGAGCCACTGGCAAGCACTCTTCCTGCAAACCAAGAAATAATGACAGACATTTGACACCAACACTGATAAGAAATACATTGGTATATAGTTGCCAGACTTAATATGGAACTCCGGCAGTCAAGGCTAGAAAGGAGGATAATGAAAGGGTACTTTTAACTCATGAAGAAGGGCCTTCACGTACAGATCAAATGATATAGCACTAATGTATCTGTTACACCTAATATCAATGACTCTCCTTGATTTACCTAAGACAGACAAACATCACTGTGGAAAAAGACAGAGGACAGCCCAAGGCCTTAAGGTCTGAAGACTGAGTCTAGCAGTACAGCAGAAATGAACAATGCCTAAATAATGAGGTTATCATGGAGGCAGTAATGCTTGGTGAAAGTGTGCACCAATGACCAAATGGCTGCAGAAAAGATGTCTGCAAACAAAGGCAGTGCTGGAGGCAGAAACTTGTCTCGTACATTATTCCTAACGGATTGCTGCCCTGAAGGCAGAAATAAATGAAATAGGAAATCAGCTTTGAAAGTGTCTGTGTGGCAAATGAAAGCCCTTCCTTCTCTAAGGCAAAGGAGACAAATAGGCTTTTAGTCTTTCTAAATTAATTCACCTGTTTTAAGTAAAAGATTTGAGCTGCTAACACAAAATCCAGAGCATGAAAGGCTCTCTATCCTTGTTTATGGTCCAGGAAAGAAAAGCAGCAGTTATGAACTCGCCATAACAACAGATCAGTGTTTTCTGTTTCCTTCCTTCCTCAACATATGCGTCTCAGATCTGAGACAGATTCCACTTCAGCCACTTCAAAGCTCTGGACCAAGTGCTCAGGCTCCTCCCCTTACCCACAATCCATGTGTATAAAACGAGCTACTGAGTTTGCCCATAAAGAGGAAAAGAAAACAGGTAACAATGAAAACATTTGACATACGCATATAAAAATGAAAAAAAAGTAACCTCAAGGAGCCAAAGCTAAATCAGTCAGAGTTATCCATATGCAATACTGTGAAAAGTACAGTTTTGTACCTACCATAAATGTAGATGTTCGAAGATCCACATTGCTGCAGTCCTAACACTTGGGTAGTCCGCTGTCCCTCGATCGGCCCGAATATCAGAGTATAAGGCTGACGTCGGTCAAGGCGCATTTGACTGACATCAGAACGTCAGGGTACAAATGCGCATGACCGACGTCATATCCTCAGTCTTTTCTTGCCCCAGATGTCAGAAGACCCTAAAAGGAAAGGTCAAAACCCATAGACAACAACTAAACAACCAACCAGCCTAACACCAAAAATATGTACAATATATACAATATATCCACTATACCTCAGAGGGATAACCCAGCCCACACAACCACCTCAAACTACAGAGGGAAGGAGGGAGGTAAATTGGACTGCAGCAATGTGGATCTTGAACATCTACATTTATGGTAGGTACAAAACTGTACTATGTTCTTCATCTCACATTGCTGCAGTCCTAACACTTGGGTAGAATCCCAAAGCAGAGGTAAGGGAGGATGGCTAAACTATAATGAAGCAGGGGCTGCCAAAATGCCCTGCAACACAGCAGTGGCAAAACCAGCCCTGGATTTAGAGTACAGAGGAAGGTGGTAATGCCTAGAGAAGGTATGCACTGAACTCCAAGTGGCTGCCTCCAAAATATCCTTAGTAGACACCAAATTTAAAAAAGCTATTGAAGTAACAGTAGATCTAGTGGAATGAGGCCTAATCCCAGCTGGAATCACTTTGCCATGATGGGAATAACAGAAAGCAATGCAAAACCAATCCACTTAGAAATAGTTTGTTTTGACACGGGCTTGCCCTGAGAGCACAAAGCAAAAGAAACTAATAACTGCTGAGATTGTCTGAACCCTTTAGTTCTGTCCAAATAATATCGCAACTGCCTGTGTACATCTAAAGTGTGCAAAATCTTTTCCCTTTAGTCTGGGGATTTGCATAAAAAGTAGGCAAATGAATAGTTTGGTTTAAAGCCACACTAGAAACCACTTTAGGCATAAAGGAAGGATTAGTACGTAAAGATACCCTATCCTTATGGAAAATTAAGAAAGGCTCAACTGCCATAAGGGCCTGCAATTCAGAAACCCTTCTTGCAGAGGTAATGGCCAACAAAAAGCAGTCTTCCATGACAAATATTTCAACTCAGCAGTAGCTGCAGGCTCAAAAGGTTGTAGAGTGAGTTTCTCCAACACAAAATTGAGATCTCAAGCAGGAGTAGGAGCTCTACGTGGGGGTCTTATATTCTTTGCCCCTCTAAGAAATTGCTTGAACAAAGGATGAGAAAACAATGGTGGGTCACAGTCGTAGTGAGCTGAAATTGCTGCAGCATGAATCTTAATAGAAGAGAAGGACAAACCTTTGTCCAATAACTCAGTAAGATATTGAAGAGCCACACTTAAATCAGGCTCAGAAACATCCAAATCCTTAGCTGCACTCCAAAATAAAAATCTCTTCCATTTGTCTGCGTACACTTTCCTTGTGCTAGGCCTTCTAGCTTCCAAAATCACATTCAAAACTTGTTGTGGAAGTTGAGACCCTTTATGGTTTAAAGCAGAATATGCCATGCTGTTAGGTGAAGAGAGTGAAGCTTGACATTGAGCAAATGACTGTCCTCCTGGGACAACAGATGAGGAATCAAAGGCAAAGGCCATGGAGGCTTCCGTACCAGACTTCTCAGTAATGGGTACCAGTGCTGTCGAGGCCAATCTGGAGCTATCAAAATCATCCTTGGCTTGTCCTGTCTGACCTTCAGAAGTACCTTTGGGAGGAGAGGCAGAGGTGGAAAGGCATATACATGAAGATTTTTCCAACTGAAAGAAAGAGCATCCACTTTCCAAGCTGTGTGATGAAACCGCTTTGTGCAAAACTTTGGCAGCTGGTGGTTTAGTGGAGAAGCGAACAGATCTATGTCTGGAGTTCCCCAGGACACTGTCAATTTCTGAAATACATGAAGATCCAGTTTCCACTCGTGGGGATCCATGATTTGTCTGCTTAACACATCTGCTAAGGAGTTCTGTGCTGCCGGCAGAAACCTTGCCTGAAGACTTAGTTGTAAACTGAGAGCAGTCTCCCACAAAATCATTGCTTGCCTGCATAGAGGATAAGAATGTGTTCCCCTTGCTTGTTGATGTACCACATGACAGTTGTGTTGTCTGTTAGAATCAACACCTGCCCTGGAAGAAGTAAATCCTTGAAAGCTATTAATGCAAACTGGACTGCTAACATCTCCTTCAGGTTGATATGTAGATGCTGTAGTCTGACAGGCCACTTGTCTTGTATCCACTTTCCATTTAGATGAGCTCCCCAAGCTTTGTCTGAGGCATCTGTTGTCAAAATTTGACTCGCCTCTGGCCGGGTCACAGAGAGTCCCTTGTTTAGGTGACATTCCTGAGCCCACCACAAAAATTCCTTTTGAATGCAAGGTATTATTTGAATGACAGTGTCCAGATGCTGGCAGTGCTGTGTCCATACATTTTTGAGATACCATTGCAACTTCCTCATATGCAGTTTGGCATTAGGAAGCACCAGAATACAAGATGCCATGAACCCTAAGGCTTGAAGGACTGTCCTTGCAGTCAGCCCGGACTGTAGAGATAGATGATGGAAGTAAAGGGAAAGATTCTTTTGTTTGTCCGGGGTTAGAAAGGCCATTTGGGATGCTGTATTCAGTCTTACTCCCAGAAAGCACATGTCTTGAGAGGGTACTAGACTGGACTTTATTTCGTTCACAGAATACCCCAGGCATCTTAGCACTGCTATCACATATTCCAAATGACGAAGAAGCTCGTCCCTTCCTTGAGCCAGTATCAGGCAATCGTCCCCAAATAAGGATAGATTTGTATTCCTTTTAGCCTGAAGAAAGCTATCACTGGAGCCAGAACTTTCGTAAATACTCTGGGCGCAGTAGATAAGCCAAAGGGCAATGCAGAGAACTGATAGTGAGAAGTCCCAGTCCGAAAACGCAGATATTTCCTGCAACTTAGCCTGATAGGAACATGAAGGTAAGCCTCTTTGAGATCCAAAGTTACCATCCAGTGATCCTTGCCCAGTAGAGGTAAAAGCTGTTGTAACGTCAACATTTTGAACTTGGGAATGTCCAGATAAGTGTTGAGGATAGATAAATCCAAAATTGGTCTCCACGTGTTCCCCTTTTTTGGCACAAGGAACAGGCGAGAATAAAATCCTAGGCCCCTTTCTGGCAGAGGAACCGGCTGTATGGCCCCTATTTGGAGTAACAGAGAAATTTGCCTGTGAGCCTCTATTCTTTGTTAAGGAGGAATGTCTGGCATGCCTTTGAAAGGAGGCAAGGTATGGAAATAAAACCTGTAACCGTGATGTATGATATCCAGTACCCATCTGTCTTGGGTAATCAAACTCCAATTTTCTTTGAAAAGTGCCAACCTTCCTCCCAAAGGTGCTGCCAGGCGAGAAGGATCTGGCAGCTGAAAAGGTAGGTCATTGGGTCTGTTTACGAAAGGACTGACCCCTGCCCTCACCCGAAGACTGTGCAGGAGAACTCCCTGTCCTAGGCCTGAAAGAGCCCTGACCTCTGCCCCTGCCACGTCTAGATCTACCCCTAGACTGGGAATCATAAGAAGGATAAGTCCACCCTTTAGTAGGCCAATTTCTACTAAACTTTGGAGGCTGAACCTGCAAAAAATCTTTAACAGTTTGCATAGACTTAGCCTTGTCTTCCATTTTCTTTAAAACTGCCTCAACAGGAGAACCAAACAAGACATCAGATTGCAAAGGGGCATCCAAAATCCTAGTTTTAACATGGTCAGATAAATTTTGATCCCTCAGCCAGGCATGCCTGCGAAGAACTGATCCAGTGGCAGCCACCCTAGACGAGGCCTGTACAGCATCAAAACCACATTGCAAAGAATGCTTACCCACCTGTTCAGAAACATGCACTAAATCTTGTAACTCTTTACAATCAATACCTTCCGCCAGAGCATCAACCTTAGATTTCAACTGTGAAAGGAGATAATTTTGATATTTCAACATGTGAAACTGGCAATTCAAAGCTCTCATGGCTAGAGTGGAAGAAGTATAAACTTTCTTTCCCCATCTATCCAAGGCCCTGGCCTCTTTATCTGCAGGAACCGGATTCTTAACAACAGAAGCCTTTACACCCTTAGGCCCCTGGCTAACAGTTTCTGGGTCTGCCCTAGGACTCTTAAAAAGATACTTATGAGCTTCAGGCACCCTGTAATACCTGTCTGGTTTAACAGGAGCAGGAGGCAAAGAATCAGGATTAAGCGAAGCCTCTACAAACACATCTTCCACTACATTTAGAACAGGAGGTATAGCTAAAGGCCTATGCTGGGGTAAAAACAAAAATTCCCTAAGCCTTTTCCTGGAATCAGAGAAATCCTGGCCTTCCCATTTAAAATGCTCTCTCATGGAGTGAAGGGTCTCTGAAAAAGAAAAATCCTCAGGAGGAGAAGCAGAAGGAGTAGAATCATCCACATCAGAATCAGAATAATGAGAATACTCCTGCAAGTCTTCCGCCGAAGACTCAGACACATCCGAAGCCTGCTCAAAATCCCCCAACACAGGTTCCATCCTAGGCCTCTTATCCGGAGGGGGCATAGAGCCCCTAATTAAAGTAATTAAATCTTCTGCCATTTTAAGCATGTGCTTTTTGGGCACAGAACCTGAAGAACTAGGACTGACACCCACAGAAGCAAAACTAGACCTGCCTCTAGGGGAAGCCTTGGAAGCCGAAAGAGAGGGCCTAGACACCTTAGGAAGGGAGGGGAGCACAGATACCTGAGAAGCCCCTACAGCCTGACCTGCCTCCTGGGAGGCCACATCCTGTAAAAACACAGTTTCTCCCTGGGACTCCATAGAGGCTTCCGTCGGAACCACCGGCTCCACTGACGCCTCTAAAGAACCGGCGTCCGGTTCGGACGACTCCTCTAACCTAGGTTTAACTGCCTTGTCCTTGCGCTTCTTTGAGGAAGCCGGCGTCGGAGCATCCGACGGCATATTGTAATTGCACCGCTTCCCAAAGACCAACCTGGCACAATCCAACCTACGCTTTATAGTGCGTTTATTGAACCTAGCACAAAAGCGACACCCAACAACGTCGTGCTCAGGTCCCAAACAAGGTATACACAAATTATGGTAATCTCTATGCGGTATCTGTTTCCCACAAGAAATACAGTTATTCACTTTTTCTGACATCCGGTAAACCACTGAGGCAAGAAAAAACCAAAATATTCCCAACGGGGTACTTAACCAACTCTGACTTCGGTCTGAAACTCCGAATTCGAAAAATTTCAGAACGCCGAACGGCACTTGCAACACTGCTTCTGCATCGGACCATGCGGCAAAAAAGACTGAGGATATGACGTTGGTCATGCGCATTTGTACCCTGACGTTCTGATGTCAGTCAAATGCGCCTTGACCGACGTCAGCCTTATACTCTGATATTCGGGCCGATCGAGGGACAGCGGACTACCCAAGTGTTAGGACTGCAGCAATGTAAGATGAAGAACATCACTATAAACCAAAAGGAAGGGGAGGATAGGTTCATAAGTTGGTACTGGGCTATCTGCCCAAAGGCATATATTAGCCCAGCGATGTTGTGCGGTATTCACTGCCCCTTTAGTAGTTCCCTAGACCCTTGTACTAGCAGCTAGTACCTTTGGCCCCTATCTAGTAGTGCTGTTGGTGTGATCCCCAGTGTGAACTTTCTGTTACCCATCCACTCATCAAGGTTCCTCTTGAAGACTGATAGTGAGGGCCTCTGTTTTATGTAGATCGGGGCCCTGTTCCATAGTAAGGGAAGTCTCTGCGAAGGGAATCTATCCCTCCAGCATGTTCTATTCATTGTTGTGTTGAGGTTTATATCCCTAGAGCGTGTAGCTCGAGTAGAGTTGGTTTTGCTAAGATGGAGCATGTTCAACAATTCTGGGTTGGACATGGCTCTGTTTGTTAGACAGAGATCGCCTCTGAGAAAGCGGTATGCAACAGACAGCAGTCTTAGCTTTTTCAATCGTGCAGCATAGGGCAACTGTTTGAGGCCAGTAATCCTCTTGGTTAGATACCTCTGTGGTCTCTCCAGCTGCTGGAGATGTCTAGCCAGGTACATTCCAACTGGTGCATTGTACTCAATAATGAGTCTGATGAGGGAAGAGTAGAGAGGCACCATTACATCCTTAGATCTTGATGTGAACCCTTTCGTGATCAGATGGGTCACATAGAAGGATTTTCTAACCACTTTGGCAACATGGTTATCAAAGGAAAGCTGACTATCTACTCGGGTCCCTAGATCCCTTATTTCTCCTTCAGATTTCAGGGGATTACCTCCTATGTTGTAGTTTGCGGGTACTCTGTTTTTTCCAAAGGGGATTGCTATGCATTTTTTTTGCATTTAGCTTGAGACCATGGCTTTGACAGCATGCATCAGTCTCATTTAGGCCCTTCTGGAGGATCTCCATGTCGGCCGGAGACTCTATTATAGCACCCAGTTTGCAGTCGCCCGCAAACTTAGTCAGCCACAGCCCTTCCGTGCTTGCCTGTACTTCTAAGAAGTATATGCCAAACAGGAAGGGCCCCAGGACAGAGCCCTGAGGCACACCACTCATTACTGGTCTGGATTCAGACATAGAACCCGCTACTCTTACTTTATGGGATCTGTCTGAGAGCCAGTTTGCGATCCATTTCGTGACGTAAGGGTTTATGCCCAGGCTGGTGAACTTATCAATAATACCTGAATGGGGAATGATGTCAAATGCTTTAGCAAGGTCAAAGTAAGCCGTGTGTACCTCCTTTCCCTTATCTATAGCCTGAGTAACTGTCTCAAAGAAATCCACCAGGTTCAGGAGGCATGATCTGCCCTTGACGAAGCCGAACTGTGTGGGGTCCAGTGACTGGAGGTTCCCAATCTCTCCATTTATGAGTTCCATAATGATTCGCTCCATATCCTTACAGATCAGACTGGTCAGGCTTATTGGTCAGTAGTTCCCAGGGTCAGTTGTTGCCCCACTCTTGTGTAGCGGGACCACCGTTGCCGTGCGCCATTCTATGGCCACATATCCTGTGGAGAGGCTGAGACTGAACAGGGTATTAAGATGCGGGGTTAATTCCTTTTGAGTCAGATATGACACAGCCTGGGACACCATCTGGTCCCATGGAGGCAGTGTTTTTAGCTTTAGATAGAGCCTTGTTAACCAACATATCAGTAATAATTGGACTTACACAATCCCCTGGAATGGTAATAGGCCCTGTAGGTGGTGGTGGTGGTGGTGGGGGGTTTGCACTGAACCTGTCAGCCAAGATGTTGGCAATGTCAGAAGTTTCAGTGTATTTTGTTCCGTTTTGTACTAGCTCAGAACAGACCTGAGCGTTGCCATTTAGGTTTTTGACGTAGCCATAGAAGGCCTTATGGTTATCTTTGGCACCCTTAGCAACTATTTTTTCAAAATTAGCTTTAGTTGACTTGATGAGAGCCCTCAATTTCTTACTAATGCTGATCAGGGACGATTTTTCTACTTGAGATTTGGCCTTTTTTTGTATAAGTCTCCTCCTTTTATTGTAAAGTTTGCTTACGGCTGGGGTCCACCAGACTGGTTTCTTCTTGCTTGAGGAAGGAGTCTTGGTTTTATTTGGGATAGCACGGTCCATGCAATCCTGAAGATGCATATAGAGTGCCTTGGTGTAGGATTCCGCATCCTGGATATCATTATCCTTCTGCAAAGGAATAGTGAAGCTTTTCACTTCGGATGCAAGTAGTTTGAAGTTTGCTTTGGAAAGGTTTTTGACTACGGTTTCTTTGAATGGGGGAGGTGGAGGGGTGAGGATGTCCAGGGTTATCAGTTTGTGGTCAGATATGACCAAGGAGGGAGTGATAATGGACGCCCATATTTGTGATGATTAAATCCAATATGTTGTCCCCCTCTAGTGGGGGAACATACTAGTTGTTCAAGGGCATTTGAATTTATAAATTCTATGCATCGCTGAGCATAGGAGTTGGAACATTGGTAGTTCACCCAGTCTATACCAGGGTAGTTGAAATCACCGAAGATTATGGTGTTGGGTAGGACCTTTATATTTTCCAGTGTCACCAAAAAACACCACAAACTGCTGAAAACAGTTTGTAAACTCCAGAACACAAAACTCCACAGCAACGGAAATAAAAGCACAGACTAAAACTTATTTTTACTTTAATAAATCTGATTCTGGTACCTCGGCATTCGCCTTCAATGTGAAAAGATGATATGGCTGCTAACTGTACCTTGATAGTAGAGTTACTAGCTCTGTTTTGAAGGTGATGGACAAGAAAATCCAAAATTGTTGAAAAAGGGTGAAGATTATTTTCAATCACTCAGAAAGGGAATTGTCCCATTTGCTTTTGTACACCTTACATGTAGAAGATTTCTGGAAAGAAGTCAGGATATGAACAATTGAGGAAAAAAAAGCTGGACTATCTAACCATCATAGGTATTGTAGAAACTATGCAGCCAACTTGAGGGATTGAATGCTCGAGTGAGGCGAACCTGATGGGTGAAAAAGTAGATCTGGATCAAATCCCAAGGTGTAGTAGATGATGCCAGAGGAAGAAAATACCACACTTGTCGAGACCAGTAAGGGGCTATGAGAACTTCACCAATGCCTTCTATAGAAATCTGGGAATCAAAGGAGTTGGAGAAAAGGCATAAAGGAGTCCTGGGGGCCAACTGTGGGTCACAGTATTTCTTGGTGACTCCTCCTCTGGAGGCATCAGAGTAAAGAACTTGCTGCACTTGAAGTTGTTGGGGAGATCCAAAGAGATTGCAGCAAGGTTGGCCCTAACGGCTGAAAATTTGCTCTGTGACCACTGCATTGAGAGACCACTTGTGAGGGAGAGAGACAGACCTGCTCAACCGAATATGCATTGTTATTAGAAAACAATGAGAAGATATCACCCATTGCTGCACTCTCATAACCTCTAGACACAATTTGTAAGATCTGATTCCTCCCTGTTTTACATCCAAGGGGAGAGGATCCTGAAAGGCTGGCAATGCTAGAAGAACTGTTCTAGTTTCCAAAACACTGATGTATAGGCTGGCCTCTAACTGGGACCACACACCTTGGACCATCTTTCCGAGGTACTGCCCCCCCATCCCAAGTCGGATGTGTCCATGGACACCATGGCTTGGGGAGAGGGCAGAATGAATGGACATCACTGCAGTACATGTAGAGATTCCTGCCACCACTGTAGGTGTGTCCTGCAAATGTTCATCATTAATACTTAAGGACATAGGCTGTTTTCTGATTGACCACTGAACCGCCAGTGTCCACTGAAGCACTTGCCTATTGTATCTTGCCAAGTTGACTAATGTGATGGAAGTTGCCACACTACCCAGGAGAAAAAAAATATTCTTGCTGGTGGCTTCTGATGAAACAAGACAGCTACAGCATGTTGGTGAAGTGATGTTATTCTTGTTTGGGAAAGTTTTGCTACTTGAAGATTTGAGTCCAGCAGTGTCCCGATGTACTCTAAGAACCGAGCCGGCTGAAGCTTGAATTTTTCTAGATTCAGTGTGATCCCAGGTCTGCACATAGATGGAGCAAAGAGTCTCTAGCTTGACTTAGTAGATCCATGGTAGGCATGGTGATGAGGCAATTGTCCAAATAAGGGAATATCTGTAACCCCTGCAGTCGGGGACGAGCTGCTACTATTACCACACATTTTATAAACACACCTAGGGAACTGTGGTGAGACTGAAAGGTAGAGCTCTGATGTGAAATTGGCTGGCTCCCAGCTGGAAGCGAAGATACTTCCTTAAGCGTCTGTCCAATTTTATGTTGTAGTATGCATACATAAGACCTATCAAGTATAGCTAGTCATTTTTCCTCAGCAAAGGAAGAATAAACTGTACCGTGACTCTGGAATTTGGTCTTTTTTACATATTTCTTCAAGTGAGTTAGTTCATTGTCTTTCTTTGCCACCAAAATGTACCTTGAGCAAATTCTGGATCCTCTCTGGTCTGGTGGGACCTCCTGGATGACTCAGTTGTTTAACAGCGTATTTATTTCTGAAGTGGCAGCTTCCCTTTGAGGGGATAGAACATCAAGAATCCTTTTGGGGGCTGTTGGGGAAGTGTGAAAAGGAATGAAATAGCCTTTGGTAATGATACTCTACACTCATTTGTCTTGCGTAATGGACACCAAAGGTTGCTAAATGAAGAGATAAGCACTCCCCCAACTCCCCATCTGCCTCCGCAGTACAGCAGTCGGGCAACTGTTCAGAAGTGCTGGAAAGGCTTCTCAGAGAATGGCATCCTGAAGCCTTGATTCTGTGGATCATCTGTGCCCCTAGGGGGATCTACTTCACAATGTCGAAATTTTAGAATGTCGAGAACCATATGGCCGACATTCAAAATCTCGACATTATGAATAAATCCACAAAAAAGGAAATAAAATTTCCTTTAAAGTCCTAGCAGGGGGGGCCCCTGCACTACCCGTGAGGGGGTCCACCCCCCCACACCCACTGTAACTTTAGTATGCCATCTCCGAGATCGCACTACAGTGCAGGAATGGAAATCTTTCCATTCCGCACTATAGTGAGATGCCAGTTTCCCATTATCGGCAATCTGAATGTCGATCATATGGTGTCGGCCATATGGTTGTCAACATTCTGGACTGTTAGCAATGTCAGGTAGACCACCCCTAGGGCTATGTCCATTATAAGAATTCCCCTCTCTGCCATGGGGTGGGCTCTGTCTCCAGAAGTGTCAGGTGGATATCCCTGTGATTTATGAAACCACATTCTCTTACCTTCCTTTATGCCTTCTGGAGAAAAATCTCTGAGGGATGGAGAATTTGATCAGAAAGGGACTTACCATCCTTCTCACTTCTAGAAATGGTGTCTTTTACTTTAGCACCAAAGAGTGTTGATCCATTGACAGTGGTGTTTGCAAAGGACGTCTTGAAATGTTCTACAAAGTCACTTAGCTCCATCCAAGCATGTCTCCTGATGGATATTCCTGTGCCAGCTGCTGCAGATGTAGTCTTACTGGTGTTGGACATATGATGCAAGGAAACATTAGACAGACTGCAGGGTAGTCAACTGTGAACCAACAGAATTCCATTGATCTGCAGACAAAATCCCTGGGAGAGATTTAAAGATCTCTTTGGTCAAATTTCTCTGGAAATGCCTGACATGTATCAAGTAATTTAATGCTCTCACCAAAAAGGGTAAAAGAAGCATAAACAAATCTGTCCAATGCATGAGACTCCCTGTTTAGTGGGTGAACAGAGGGACTGTCCTCCACTAGTTCCTTCTTAGTGGCTGCAGGCATTACCAATGAATCTAACACCAGACCCTTGCTCCAATGAGGATGGACTTTAGGTGTAACAAGGAATATGAAAGTCTTTTTGGGGATAGGCTCAGCTAGAGATCAGATCTACCATCTCATCAGCAAGTGAAACTATGCAAGATGTAGATGGTCCAGAACCAAAAGCCTCAAAGAAGGCTGACTCCCCTAGAGTAGGCATTTGAGATGACCAATCCCCTTTCTGTCTAAGAAATTTGTTGATTTCTTTGAATGAGACACCCTCAAGGATGGATTTGGGGAAACCTTCTCCTTCATCAACATCAGTGTCAGTGGTAGGGGATTCCACAGGGGAGTCCAAGTGCCTCCTTTTACACTTGTGTTTCCTGTGTAGGTACAGGGGTTGTTCAAGAGAGGACTTACAAGCTTGCATTGCCTCTTTTATGAGAACCAGCTTCTGGATACTGGCTGCACTGACACAAGAGGAGTAGGCTCCAGACTCTGGGAAATCCTAAGGGGGAGGGGTTGGATCTAATTTCAATAGGGTAATCTTCTTTCCGGGACTAATAGTGTACACTCCCAAAAAGCCTTGAATGCCGAGTTTGACATGGATCTGGGGAGCCTCACCTTAGCAGCCAAAACCCCTGAGGGTGGCTTAATCCTGGATGTCATTGGCTAGGATCCAAGGATGATGTTGGAGCTGAGCTGTCAAGCACTAAAGCTGCAAGAGAAAGGAACAGATCCGACAACTTCAGATCCAGTCCTGCCCTGTCAGAGACAACACTGACTATCTGGCTCAGGGATTCAGACAAGTTCAAAGCAACTGGAGCTGATCTCATCAGACAGCTTATCTAATTCGAAGAAGAATGCACTCTTGGCTTCAATACAGATCTGCCCCAGGGGAAATTCAGATCGGAGAAGAAGCCATAAGAGAATGTGGGGAAGAAACAACTCTCCCAGATCAGACTGTGGCTGGAGCCGGGAAACCCCCCAACTGGATTTGGGTCTGAATAAACTTTCTCATCATCTTGTCCATGTCTGCTTCATTGAGGCTGCTTGCAGACCTGGCTGAGTGGGATCTGTGGTAAGGTTTGTCTTGCAATATTTGAGAAGGGAGCCTGGGAGAGAATGATTCCAGAGAAAACCTCGATGGAGTATGGGATCCTAGAACTATCAATCCGAAAAAAAACTGGTTCGAAGCCTGGAAAGTGTTCTGTCCAGGGACTCCCTTCTTGAAGCTTTGGTTTTGTCATTATCCTTGTCTTTATCATTGTCCTTTTGTATGTAATGTTTATGACAACACAATATGAGATATTTGTGCATAGCGTGCAGCTGGTGAAACAAATATTCATAACATTATGGAAATTAAGTGATCCAGAACTCAAAAGGCAGGGCAGTAACTGCAAATGACAAGCTGGATGATTAGGTACAAGCAATAGTGGGAGGCAAGAGAGTTTGAAGAACTTAATTATAGGTTTCTGAAATGTCGGTGACTGTACAACTATATGCTCATTGATTGATGGCTGCTTAGCCTTTTGTTGTGATCACAGCTGTATATTTACTGTGGAGGCTTTTGGAAGGATGAAAGGCAGCCACATCTCCTGATTCCCTAGCAAGAAGAACACTACCAAAAAATTTACTTTAACACTGCCAAAGTCAGTGAGCTCAGATGGTGTCTAGCCAGCCAGGCAGTTATGAAATTCTGTTTCCATAGAAAGGAGGAGTTCTTCACAGGAGGGCAAAGATACAACATATGTAATAGGAACAGGCTAGTGCTACAAATGTACCCACCAGGAAGTAATAATGGTTAGAAACCACTGACCTGCGCTCCTTAATCGTGGTATAACAAAGACTCAAACTATAAACATGCCTAAGGCAATTCAGGATCACTTGCAGACTGATCATCTGGCGCAGTACAGGGCACTGCAACACTCAGAACTAGCTCTACCTGAATGCATAGACCTACCATGTGAAAAGCTTCCTAGCAGTTTCAATAACGTCCAAGACCCCATCTTGAATACCAAATGGGATTGAGGGGTAAGTAGCACAGCCAGTTGCTGCCCCAAATATGAGGAGGCTTACCTCTAAGAGTGTAAAACCATGCCCTTCTAAGGGCCAATGACAATGATTCTTAATCGTTCTTCAGTGAACTTTATGATGAGGCACAAAATCAATAGAGGAACCTTCTGTAACACAAAGACGAAACTAAAAAGACTGCCAACCCTCATTGCTACACTGCATCATCCAGAATAAGCTGAAGAACACTTAGCAAAAATGACAAAATGCTTACCTTTGGGGAATGCTACTCTTCCAGAAGACCAATATAAGGTATGGCCTCCAAACCTACAGCTCTACGAGGGGCTGCCATAAAGTGCTCAATATCTCCATACCCATTCTGATTCTGCTCAAACATGACTGCTCAATGCATTATTTCCTCATACTGTTTTGCATGGAACATGTTGTAGTGATGTATGAGACTCCAGCTGTATTGCTTCATAGGTTCACAGGTAGGTACTAGGCTATCGGCCCAAGGGCCTAAGTAAGCCTAGCCAACAAAGTTCCCTGGCTTACACCAACCCAAGAAAGTTAATTTCCTGTGCCCCTGTCGAACAGAGCCACAGAAGTGATCCCCGGGGTGTATTTCCTATTTCCCATCCACTCATCAAGTCTGTTTATAAGACTGCCCCATTTTGGAAAAGGAGTGAGATACACATATTTTTAGTAAACACTCTTTCTCAAACTTGGAAAGAGAATAAAATATTCAAATAAGGTAGTTTGGTGGTACAAGGGAATTTGCCCCTACCACAAAATGTTTTTTATTCCTTTTTTATGTACTGCATAAAGCCTGCTAGCTTTTGAGTACACGTTTAGATTATTTGCATACTTCAGCTAGTGATATTGTGAAAATGGAATAGAGAACTTGTGTTTAGAGCTGTTAAGTTTTATTTAGAAGTCATGCTGGCTTGAATTCTCCCTTAGCAAGGATGAGCCAAGTACTGACGGAGTGCAAAAGGCTGGTGTCTTACTCTGTAAACTTCATTCCTTGTGGCAGTATAAATGGTGTTTGTGGCTGCACAATTAAAACATTTACTGATCCCAGCCAAACAAAGTGGAGGCGTGTCCATATTCATTAAGGATATCCACACCTCCAGGCTAGTTTCTCAGCATAATGCATCCGAGATTATCCAAGTGCAACTAACTCTGGGCAAGACCGCAATCCAAATTGTAACTTGCTACAGATCCCCCACCATGCCCCAGGATTCCCAATCCTCATTTCTTGATACACTGGAAAATATTAGGGTACAACCCAACACCCTAATAATGGGTGATTTCAACTACCCCACCATAAACTGTGAAAACTACTCACGCACCAACTCTTTTGCTCAACGTTTTCTAGAATTCATAAATTCCAACGTCTTGGATCAACTTATCCACACCCCCACCAGGGGCAGCAATATCCTAGACCTGGTCATTACCAACATGAGCGACCGGTGTTCCACACCAGAGGTCAATTCCTCGTTGGTCAGATCCGACCACAAGCTAATCTGCCTAGACATCCACATCCCATTCCCACCTTCCACTAGGGAAACCACCATAAAAAATTTTTCCAAAGCCAACTTCATGCTTCCTAAGACAGAAGTGGCAAACTTCACAACACCCATGCAGATGGACAATAGAGGTACGACTGCTGAATCCTACACAAATGCACTTTATAAGCACTTACACGAGTGCATGGATCGTGCTACCCCTAACAGAACCAAGATGCTATCCTCCAAAAAAAGGAAGCCTATCTGGTGGTCCCCTGCCATAAACAAACTCTGCAACAGATAAAAGAAGCTGTTGCTAAAAGGAGTAATACCCCATGACTGGAATAACTCCCTAGTCAGCCTCAGTAAGAAGCTGAGATCCCTCATAAAATCCTCCAAAGCTAGTTATGAAAACAAAATCGCCACTGATTCTAAAGACAACCACAAAGCATTCTATAGCTATGTCAAGAATCTCAATGGCACCACTCAGATCTGCTCTGAGTTACAGAACAATGGCACTAAATATACAGAACCAACTGATATTGCCAACATCCTGGCAGGTTCAGTGCTAACTTTACCCCCCACCCCCTAAAGGGCCCATCTCTATACCAGAAGAATGCAAAGTTCCTGTAATCACGGCTGCACAGGTAAAAACCACACTCTCCAAAGCCAAGAACACAGCATCCATGGGACCTAACAACATCTCAGGCTGCATTCTACATGAACTACAGAATGAACTGTCACTCCACCTAAGCACCATGTTCAATCATAGCCTCACCTCAGGCTTTGTGCCCACTGAATGGCGCACAGCGACAGTTATCCCATTCCATAAAGGGGGAGCCACCACGGACCCCGGGAACTACCACCCCATTAGCCTAACAAGCCTGGTCTGCAAGGCATGGAACTTATAAACAAAGACATTGGTAATCTCCAAACTCTGGACCCCACCCAGTTCATGTTTGTGAAAGGCATATTATGCCTCCTAAACCTGATTGACTTAATTGAAGCAGTCACCAAAGCCGTAGACGAGGGTAAGGTGGTTCACACAGCCTATCTAGATCTCGCCAAGGCTTTTGACACCATCCCCCACTCTGGAATCATAGATAAACTCACTAAACTAGGTGTAAATCCCTATGTCACAAGATGGGCTGCCAACTGGCTCACTAACAGAACCCACACTGTGAAAGTAGCAGTCTCCAAGTCCAATTTCAGACCAGTGACAAGTGGAGTACTACAGGGTTCAGTCCTGGGTCCTCTCCTGTTTGGTATCTACTTTTTTGAAGTACAGGCTAACACAGAAGTTCTTTGGCTAACAAAGTTTGCAGACGAGTGCAAACTAGGAGCCATAATTGAAACTCCTAACGATGTGGACATCCTACAAAAAGGCCTCACTGAGACAGATGCCTGGTGTCAAAACTATGGCCTCAAGCTCAATGCCAAAAAGTGCATTGTCATCCCCTTTAGTAAAAACTCTGTACCCATGAGCTACCACATAGGTGGTAGTCTACTTAACACCGAAAGCGCGATAAGAGACCTTGGGACAAAGGTGGACAGTAGTCTCTCCTTTGATAATCACATCGCCACAGTAGTCAGGAAATCCTTCTACGTGGCACACCTCATCACAAAAGGTTTCTCATCCAGAAAAAAAGAGGTCATTGTTCCCCTCTACTCGTCACTCATTAGACCCATTATATAGTACAATGCCCCTTTTGGTATGTACCTCACAGGACATCTACAACAACTGGAAAGGCTGCACAAAAACCTCACAAAGAGGATTACTGGCCTCAAACAGATGCCCTACGCAGACCATCTCAAAAAACTCCAGCTTTACTCCATTGCATATTGCCTACTCAGAGGTGATCTCTGCCTAACATACAAAGCTATGTCAAACCCAGAGCTGTTGGACATGCTCCACTTAAAGAAATCTCAATCCCTCCGAGCTACACGCTCTAGGGACCTAAGCCTTGTCACCACAACAAACAGAACATGCTGGAGGGATAGATTCCTATCCCAGACACTTCCCATACTGTGCAACAAACTATGTCAAACAGAGCTCCTCATTAACACTCTTCAAGAAAAATCTTGATGATTGGATGGGAGATAGGAAATTCACCCTGGGGATCACTTTTGTGCAGGAAAATAATTTTCTTGGGTGGCGAAAGCCAAGGTACTTTTTTGGCTAGGCTTGTATAGGCCCGAGGGCCGATAGCCTTGTACCTACCTATGAACCTAAGGAGCTCTCAACTGCTGACATCTTCCTGGTGGCAAGGCAGACCAGAAGTTTCTCTGTCCAATGTCTGTGAGTGACAGAGCTGAAACAGGTGTGGCAGTGCTTGATGTTGTGTTCCTCCCAATAATAAACACAGTAATGCTGTGTCTTAACTGGTAATTAGACAGCCACACAAACACTTGATCAACTTACAGCTACATTATGAAGAAAGAATTTCACCAGCAAAAGCTTGGATCATGAGCCAAACTTTCAAAGTATGCAGCTTGCAAAAGAAGTATTAGTGGTCTCTGAAATACAGTTCACTTACATGGCCAGTGTGTAACATCACATTTCAAACATCAAATGTGTGTACTCCCACTCAAATTATACTCTGAAGGAAGGTGCTGAACTATGACTGCTGGGAAAAGAACTGAACAAGACACAGCAAAGATGGTCCTCATGTTAGATCTTTTTTCTGTTTCTTCTAGACTCTTAAAACAATCTTCCCTTTATCAGCTATTTTTCGTTTTACTGCTTATTATAAAGACTTAGCTGCCTGATGGTACATTTAACTGATGTCTCTGATCTCCGTACAAAACAGCACCTTTTTCCATGGCTGAGATGTTCCTTTTCTTCTAGAATTATTCACAGCCACTTCGAATTTTAAATTCAATGGTAGTTCTATTGCCAAATATTTCATCAGTCTCAGAAATTTTAAATTTAATCAATTTCATTTCATTCTGCATCAGTTCCAATACTGCATCTTTTTCTCACTGATCTCGAGTATGATGCAGAATGAACTGTTCATTGACTGCTTTTTAATGAACCTTTTAATACATTTAGTTTTTCTATGTCATCAAGTATGTTTACCTTCAGATTTATGCCTTAACCAAATTAATGAGTAGGCATTAAGGAGCTGAACTAACCTTTTCCCATCTTGGCAGCTGAACCAAAGTTGCACAATGATGCACTGTTAAAACTTCACATCAGTTTGATAATGCTGAATTCCAAGTCTCCAAAAATTGCTTTGCCATGAATCCATTATTGGAGGTTTAAAGTACCACACAGCAAAAACTCTAGCTTGTTTGGGTTTTTCTTGCAGCTTTTACTCAATGGTTTCAGCACGTGACCTTTTCACAGTTTGGTTTGGATGTTAGTTGGGATATTTTGCAAGCACCTTAAGGTTCATGGGCATCAGCTGTGTTTAAATCCCTGTGTTTCTAAATTATAGTCAAACTACCCACTTATGCTGTGCTGATGGTCAGTAAAAAGGCTGAAACATATATGTCCCCAGCCAGTGGGTTTGGCTTTATTGGCTGGAATATACCCATAAAGACATAAAAAGTCATAGGCATTCAGAAGAAACAATGCCATTAAGGAGGCATTTGCATATATCCCATGAACCTCCATTACAGGAAGTTTAAGTTATCACACAGTGAAACAATAGTTTGTCTGGGTTTTTCTTGCAGCATTTACTGAATGGTTTATCTGTGTGACCTTTCTACCTTTTGGTTTGGATGCTAGTTGGGATATTTTACAGGCATCTTAACGTTTATGGGCATCATCTGCATTTAAAGCCCTGTGTTTCTATAGTCAGAATCATCCTCTTGCACTGTGCTGATGCAGTCAATAAACAGGCTGAAACATACACGTCCACAGCTACTGGGGTATGCTTTTTGGCCTGAATATATCCATAAAGACATAAAATTTAGACAGACATTTAAAGAGCCATGGGCATTCATGAAGCCATGCAATGGAAACACAAAGTCCTTAAGGGGTTATCTGCGTATATCTCATGGTCCTCCTTTACAGAAGGTTTAAGGCATCACACAGTAAACAAAATCTAGCTTGTCTGGGTTTTTCTTGCTTTACTCACAAATTAAATCAACACACAAAGGAATAAGAATATTACAAAAATGAGAAACTATATCCTTTAAGTACTCTGTTTCTGTGAAAGACAGAAGTTTAATTAACTCAGAATTCAGGAAATCATGAAGCTGTATCTTAAGTAGTCTGCATATGTGCACAAAACATTTATTTATAACAATGATTAAAAATGTAAAGCTAGTGCAATTTTTTCTGGTGACTTGAATGCAAACTGAAAGCATATATTGCCTGTGTTGTTTAGCCACACAAAGGATGTACTCCAATAACAAAAATGGACACAAACAAAATAATTTTATTTATATATTTATTCCTTTGTTAGCAGGGGAAGTCCAACTGGTATAGAAATTAGGCAGTCCAGGAAGAAAACCTCCAAATAAAATAAACATTTTAGCAATGAGGAGAAGTGCCAGTATTGGATTATACAGTCATACAAAAAGTGTTAGACATTAGTAGTCACATTAGACATATGTTAAATTTATGATTGCTGTTGTTGTCTTTCGGCTTTTCCCGGTTAGGGGTTGCCACAGCAGAACTCCAGTCCGCTAATGATTGGCAGTAGATTTTCACGACGTTCAACCTTCAACGAAGGCACGCCCATTTATGCATGTCTTTCGAACGCCCACCCAACCGCGGGGAGGACATGCAGACTCCACACAGAAGGTACTTCCCGCACTCCAGCCGAGAATCGAACGGGAGAACCTCTTGCTGTGAGGCAATAACGCTACCGCTGCACCACCGTGGAATTTTACATATGTTAAATTTATGATTATAGGAATAATTTTATTAAAGATTTGCAGAGGTAAAGTAGACAACCTCAGAAATAGCAGATAGTGTTATAATACAAACACAGATGAACTTCAAGAAAAATAAGGTATGTGGTGCTACAGGAAAATAGAGAATGGTGAGTGAAGCAAAGAGACTTTCAGCATTCCAAAGAAAATTAAATTCACATCAGGGCACTGCTGTTTCTAAATTACCTACAATGAGATAGATTCTGAGTTATTGCAGCTCACACAGTGTAAATTAGGCATTATGAAAAAGTATGGCATGTAATTATATTAACATCTCACAAAGAATACTACAGTTTTCATTTATTAAATCCAAGCACTGGTACACAGACATGTCTAATAATTACTGCAATGCTTACTGGTGTGTGTGTGTCTGTGTGAGTGCATGCCCATGTGTGTGTATTTAGTAGGATAACTACATAAATCATCCAAAATAAAACTGTACTGCATGGTACCCGAAAATCCAAAAATATACTCATTTATTCTCCAGTGCCAAAATCTTTAAAGGCAGTTAGAGGGTGCAAGACAGAGAAACTAATCTCATAAAAGGTGCAACTGTACTGCAGGACAGACATACACACAAACACACAGTAATGGGCAGTTTGGGAAATCACTTACAGCACGTCTTTGGGAGTTGGGAAGAATCACAGTAAAAACTCACATGGACAGAAGAAGGACATGCAGACTTCAAAGAGAAGGTACTCCAGCCAAGAATCAAACTGAAGAACCATGCACTCTCTGAAGCAGGCACGTTAAGAGCTCCAGCAAAATACCAATCCAAAAACATAGTCATCTAAAAGAATTCAAAGTAGTGCACCTAACAATGATTTCTGCATTCATTAATGATGTACCCATCACCATTTCTGTTAGCAGCCTAAAATAATGCTAATAATGTTAATGAGTGAAGTGTTTTAAAAACAATTTTTATGGACATCAGCCCAGTCTGGTATCAGACACACAAGCAAAACTGCTGTAACAAAGTGCATTTCTCTCACCATCTCTTCTACTTTGATTGAATGCCTGCCCATAGAAGATTTTACATTAGCAAGATTAGTAAACAGCATCCTAAGAACAAGAAAGATTGATACTTAGAATGCTAAATCAATATTTTTCACTCCCCTTCCCATTTTAAAATAAAGTTCTTCACATGAAAAATCCAAGACAATTAATGGTTGTTACTGATACAGTATGATATGCTACACTGTAATGTGCCTGTATTACCAAGTCCTGACTGGGCTTAAAATAGTCTTCTGATCAGATCATATTAAATAAATAAGTATATTAAAAACTAGAAGGCATTGGAGGGAATAGCATTCTGGTCATTTTCTTTCTTTCTTTTTGAGAAATGTAGAGGTGACACGTATTCTAAAAGTTACAGTTGTCATAAAATGACTTACAAAGAAATAGAATGGAGTGAGAAAGCAAGTAAAGAAGCTAGTTCTGATTAAAAAGAAACATACAACATACAGCTCAGAAAACATGTATTTAAAAGCTTTGGCAGCAACAAAAGGGAGGATGACAAGCAACGATCAACATATTAATTACACAATTAATTTGCCAAATCTTTCCTGGCCATGAGTCTACATTCACACTACAATGCCTCATGTAAGTACCTAAGAAATAATTATGTGGCTATCATATAAATGGTAATGATTTAGAAACTGTGGAAACGGGCTAAGCACATTTGGTGACACATGGCATAGCCACACATTACAATACCTTGCTATACTTATTACAGCAAAGTTCAGCATAACAGATTAGACAGATATCTCCTGACAGAGCCATCCTACCAGCTGTTACTGGAGTAAACAAATATCTGAACCATATTATCAAACTAAGTGGACAAATGTGCACATTTAATGCATAAAGAAGGAAATTTCCCCTCATCAGATACAACTAGAAAAATAAGTAAGTTTGCTCTCTATAATCTAAGATAAGAAGTTACAGCCAGTCCTTTAGAGAAGAAAATTATAACATAAAAAATCACTCAAGTGCAGAGAAGGCTTATTATCAGACCACATTAAGGTTTACATAGGAAAACCTAATGTGGCAGTTCAAGAAAAAAAGACAAAGGTTGCATTGATCAATGACATTGCTAGACTTAGTGATTAATGTGTGTCCTATGTGCCGAGACATACACAGTCTTAAAATACTAGTATTTGCAAGAAGAAATAAACAGCATGCTGGAGGGAAAGGTACGTCTCTCAGAGGCAACCCATTTTCTCGAACAGGCTTCACAACCATGTGAAACAGAGGCAGCCTGTAAATGCTTGGCCAGCTATGCCCAAGCCTACATATACTCCTTAAAAAATAATCCTAGGGTGTCAAAAGTTGTCAGATACATTTGTGAAACGTGGCTAGGCTTGAAAAGACCTCCTGAGGTTGCTAACCTATGAACGAGGGCAATTAAGGAAGAACGCTGCTCAGGGAGCTCAGTAGTAGTAGTAGGAGCAGCAGGATTAGTTAAAAAGAAAAACACACTTGTACTTAAATATACTACTAATTCATGTAAACATGTATGAACTGCAGAAGGAGGCAATTGTTGGTGCACATTATACGCTGCTTGCCTATCACTCTGTGCATCATAATGGTGAATATCTAAGCACTTAACTCTTGTTTGAATGTAGAATTTAAACCTTTCAATGCAGACAGAAAGGAAACAAATTTGATAATACTGGAGCACTGGATGCACAATACAGGCTAGATATTCCTATATATTGTAGCCATAAATTTGTTCATGATACATGGAAAGAACAATCATTTCAAAGGGCAGAGGTCAACACTGGCAGTGGAGTTCTACTAATAATATGCAGCCATACCTCTAGACATGGAAACAGCCAGCAATATACCATGCATACCATGATGTACATTGAGATATACTAGGATTTTTATTAAGTGGCCTCAATTATTTTTATTTTTTTTTAACTCTAGTAGTAAAAATGTACACTAACCTTAAACAAGCAAGTCTTGACCTGGAGAAAAGAAAATAAAGGAGGGCTACATTCTAGAACTGGCATATAGTTCTAAAAATCTTGTCTTTCCCCCCTGCTAAAGCATGCTATTTTATTATAAGACTGCTATCAAACTCCAGATCTACAGCCATCCTGCCCCCTCTCTAAATTGTCTGACCACATAGCTACCAGGGAATAAGTTACATTGCGCAACATAGAGTGGATTTAGTACAGGCCACAGCACAGAAACATCATTACTAACTTTCAGAAACTACATCCAAGACAGAAGAAATTAAGATGAAATGGATGCATCCATATTTTGAGACTTGTTCAAAGTATCTGTTACAGCTTCACATCCCATACTAATACTTGTATTCAAGAACCTCACAAACAGTACAATTAATTCATTTTAAGTTACCTTAGCCACCAAACACAATTTGTACTTTGAGAGGATAAAATGACAGCTCCTTAGCAAGTAACAATAGATGCACCACATGGTTCAATATCAGGACATTCACTGTTTGTTTATTTATTTGACATTTGTTGACCGGGTTGGTCCATCTGGGTTGAGGCCCTTTTTTAGTGGGGACCCGGGGAGAAAAGCTCCATAGTTACAAAATACATACAAGTTCAAAGAATAAATAAAAAATAATAAATTTATAAAGAAAATTCATACAGTAAGTCACCCAGCAAATTTAATCCAATATGTGGACAATGGAATACTGTTTGCTACCTCTTCAAACAGCTCCATGAGAACCTACAATATTCCTTTTCAAAAAACTGAAAACTGTCTACCTACTCCTAAATCCCAATGAAACTAACTAATGAGATTTTCACCTCCAACACTACAATAGAACTATTATGACTTAAAAATATTACCAGTCAATAATACTAGAATTGATCTAGTACAACATATAAGAACAATACTAGGCAAGTGATCACTGGGACCATGAGATGCCAGATGCATGTACACCTTTAAGTAAACAAAGTGAAAAGCTACTGTCACCATTGTCAAGCTCTTAATACTGTTTACCTACCAAACTGAGCTGTTCAATATCAGCAAATGAGCAGACAACAGTGCCTAGCTTGCAGTTATCAGCAAATATGGTCAACCACACTTCTTTGATTTGCCTTGGATGTCTATAAAATAAGTGTCAAACAGGACAGGACCTAACATGAATTTCTGTGGCACCCTACTCGTTGCAATTTTACTTTTAGAGAATGTACCAGCAACTTTCATAAAATGGGATTTGTTGACTAGCCAATTTGCGATCCAGCAGACAACATAGGGGTTTACATTAAGTTTGTCTAATTTTTCAATAATTCTAGCATATTGAATAGTATCAAAAGTCTTGAACAAGTAAAGATAACCAGAGTGCACAGAATGTCCACTATCCACAGCTTCTCAACCTTTTCAAAGAAGCTTATTAGGTTCAGGAGACAGGACTTGCCCTTCACAAAACCAGACTGAGTGGGGTCTAGTTCAAATTAGTTGCCTCTTTTCTGCATAAATTAGTTATGCTATTGATATGCTCCATGGTTTTGCTTATAAGGCTGGTGAGCCTATAAACACCAGAGTCTGAAGAACATACATCCCTGTATAGGGGAGTCACAGTGGATGGTCTCCAGGTATCAGGCACAAGTCCTGTAGAGAAGCTGAGGGTGAAGTAGAGGCTCAGACAATGCATACCTGGCACTGATGAGAATGCAACCAGATATGTAGTCTGCTTCAACGCAAGTACTGTTATCCTTTAACAATAACTCTAAGACTAGTTTGAAGGTAATTTCAGTGGAAACTAAATTTTCAGAGAATACCGGCAGTAGCAATGTAGGTAGGTGGTTAAAATTAGCACATTTTCTGTTAATACATTGGCTATATCTCCAAGAGTGCGGATTGTTAGATATTAAGCCTTAATTTTCTGACAAAAATGAATAAGTTTGTATTTAGAAAACAATCAAAATTATGACCAGTGAAAAACAGCTCTACTTTCCAGAAAAAACACTTTTAATTGAAGAACACAAATTCTCTTAGCGCCTCGGCTGTAGCCTTTACAGAGTAAAAACCTTCTTACTAAAAAAATCATCTTATATATACACATCCAACATTCTTCAATTATTCAATTATCCATTAAATTATAACAATCATTCAATTTCATTCTTAAAGTTAAAAAATTATATAAAACGTTGCCAATTACATTCTTTATTCAGTCCATTTGGTAAAAGTGTGTTATATTTCATTATTAAAATAGACTCCTTTCATCTTAATACATATTTTAATAACTCCACATTTCCATATTCTAATGTTACTTGTTCTAGCACTGTTACTTTCATAGTATTTACTTCACCTTTGTGTTCTTTGTTAAAATGCTCCGCTACAGGACTTATAACTTTATTATTTCTTATATCCCTCACATGTTCTTTTATTCACTCTGCCAGAGACCTTTTTGTTTATATAACATTTGTTACATGAACACGTTATAACATAAATCACACTTTTACTTAAACAAGAATACATTCCCATAGTATCAAATTTCTTTCCCCCTATTTTTGTTATTATGTATTGACATATGGAACATTTACCGCAAGGAAATGTTCCTTTCATTTCCACATTTTTCAGCATTTTCTCTGTTGGTCTTATATATTTTCCATGTACTAGAAAATCCTTTAAATTTCTCCCTCTTTGGTAAGAAATTCCTAATTCTATTTGTGACAATGATTGAACATCCCTTCTAATTTGTTTCCAATATTCTTTAATCACCTTAATCATTCTTTGTGAAAACATAGTATACTTGGTGACAAAGAACATAGTCTCATTTTCCAATATTTTCTTTACAACTCCTATTTTTCTACCCTTTTGGCTATCTACTCTAACTTCCATCATTCTTTGCTCATTATTGAATATTTTCTGTAAACTTCCATACACATTCTCTAACTCATATCCCCTGGATATAAACATCTTTGCCACCCCTTGAGCCTCTTTATACGCTTCTTTAATATCACTGCTCAATCTTTTGATCCTGAGTATTTCACCATACGGAATAGACTCTATTGTATGGTTAGGGTGACAACTAGTAGCACTTAACATCAAATTCACTTGATTAAATTTTCTGTATATATTAGTATGAATTTTCCTATTATTGTCACCCCTTAATGTTATATCCAAGAAATTTATCCTAACACCCTTCTGAATGCCTTCAAATCTAATCCCATATTTATTAGCATTTAAATATTCTATAAAACTGGGTGATTTGTCTTCTCCCCCCTTACAAATAAAAATCAAGTCATCTATGAAACGAAAATACTTCACTACATATTTCCTAAAAAATTCACTCCTGTAAATGTAAATATTTTCCACCAGCCCCATAAACAAGTTGGCATATGCTGGGGCAAACGCCGCCCCCATTGCTGTACCCACATTCTGTTTGTATAAATTACCATCAAATTCAAACATGTTGTTTTTAAGGCAAAAATAAAGCAATTCTTTAATATACTGCGTCCTAGGACTATCCTCTAAAAAATATTGTACAGCTTCAAGGCTAAAAGTATGTGATATATTAGTGTACAAACTTACCACATCTGCTGATATAAAATACATATCCTCAGCCCATATCACATCTTCAATTTTATTCAAAAAATCAAACGAATCCTTTATGTAAGATGTCAACTTCATGACCTCTTTTACTAAGATTTCATGCAGCAAACAACTCAAATTATATGTAAAGTAACCCATAGCTGACACAATAGGACGTCCTGGTGGTTGTAATAAACTTTTATGAATTTTGGGAACAGAAAAGAATTTTGCAACTGTACTTCTTCTTACATTGAGTTTATGTGTTACATCATGTGTGGTAAAATAGTGTAATCTTACACCTTTATTTAATACCTTCTGAAATTCATTTTGCGCTTGTACTAAATTCAATGTATCTATCCTATTATATACCATTTGATTGTTTAAAGGTTGCATACACATCCTATAATAATCCCTAGAATTCATTACTACCAATTTGCCCCCTTTGTCTGATAGTTTGAAAACTATTTCATCATTCTTACTCATGTGTTGTAATTTTATCCACTCATTTTTTGTCAAATTATATTCCTTTTCTAAACCTTTAAATTTATTAAATTCTCTATCAGTTATTAAATTTACAGCATTGCTAAAACTTTGAATAAATAAGTTTTTATTTGGCGGCATAAAAGTACTATTAGACTTGATTTTACTTGTATCCAATAAACTGTAAGCATTAATTTCTGATTCCGATTCACAAGAAAAATAATATTCATCATTACTATCGGAATCTGAAAGTTCATTGTTCATGTTTCCTTCCTTATTTTGTGTATGGAAAAAATATTCTTTTAAACACATTTTACGTACTAAGCTGTATATTTCACCCTTAACCTCATACATCCTATTTAAAACTGTCGATATGAACTTGATACCTCTATTTAAAACTGCCATTTCAGTCTCATCAAATATATAATCAGACAAATTAACAACATATTCCTCTACAATGGTATTTTCTACCTGATTACATGGTCCATTTACTTCTTTTGAAACGTCCCTCTCCCGGGTCTCTATTACGGTCTGGTCCCTGCCAACCTCGCTTCCTGGTGGTGTCATTTTGTTCGTTGGATCCTCTAAAGTTTTTCTGAAAGGATTCTGGATCTGCTGCTCCCTGTAAATCCAGAAAATGTTCATTTGTTCTCTCTTCGTCGTACGAAGATGCTCCACTTTCCCCTGAAACAACGCTCCTACTCCTCTGTGGACCAGAAATGATGTCCTCTCTTTGAAAGGTTACGCTCCTCCTCTTAGGTCGCTGATTGGCTACGAGAATAAAGGCTTTCTTATGTTCGTAGTCTTTAATATCTCTATTTAATTTATACTTCTTATGATCAACTAAGTCTTTCTCATAAGATAAAAGTTTGTTATTTATATTCACCAAAAATGTCTCTAGTACTGCATTGGAAGTCATATTTACAATCTCTTCACAAGTCTGTTTCATTTCCATCAAAAGTTTCTCTCTCTTTACACCATCTATCTCAATGAGAATCGCTACCCACTCCAAACTGCACCGATGCGCCGCTACTATCCACCGTTCCTGAAATTTCATCTCCAACTCATCAGATGGTACAAAAGGAGATGAAGGGTTTTTGATGGACCTCAAGCCTCTCGGTGTAATCTCCAACTCCACGTACCTCTGGAGACTAACTATATTATAATAAACTGAAGTCTCTTTAAATATCAATTTCTCTAATTTAGAGCACAGCTCTTGTGCTGCTGGAATATCTGATATTGGTGTTTTCTTACCCACCATAGCAAATGGGTTAGTTTTAGTCCGTTGCCGTGAATCTTCCCATTTTTTATAAATATTAAATACCGGTGTCTCCGTAGCTTCAGGTATACCACTCTTGTTTCCTTGTGATGTTATCTCGTTGTTTCCATTATTTGTTGGTATCACATTCCGATTACTACTTTCACCATTTCTATTAATAAAGTCCAATCCTGTCTCTCGGAATATCCGAGGAAAGGAGCCCAGAGATTCACTGGTCATGAGATCAAATATAACCACTTTGAATAGCTAAGAAATAGAAAACAACCAAAATTACGACCAGTGAAAAACAGCTCTACTTTCCAGAAAAAACACTTTTAATTGAAGAACACAAATTCTCTTAGCGCCTCGGCCGTAGCCTATACAGAGTAAAAACCTTCTTACTAAAAAAATCATCTTATATATACACATCCAACATTATTCAATTATCCATTAAATTATAACAATCATTCAATTTCATTCTTAAAGTTAAAAAATTATATAAAACTTTGCCAATTACATTCTTTATTCAGTCCATTTGGTAAGAGTGTGTCATATTTCATTATTAAAATAGACTCCTTCCGTCTTAATACATATTTTAATAACTCCACATTTCCATATTCTAATGTTACTTGTTCTAGCACTGTTACTTTCATAGTATTTACTTCACCTTTGTGTTCTTTGTTAAAGTGCTCTGCTACAGGACTTATAACTTTATCATTTCTTATATCCCTCACATGTTCTTTTATTCACTCTGCCAGAGACCTTTTTGTTTCCCCTATATAACATTTGTTACATGAACACATTATAACATAAATCACACCTTTACTTAAACAAGAATACATTCCCATAGTATCAAATTTCTTTCCCCCTATTTTTTCTATTTTTGTTATTATGTATTGACATATGGAACATTTACCGCAAGGAAATGTTCCTTTCATTTCCACATTTTTCAGCATTTTCTCTGTTGGTCTTATATATTTTCCATGTACTAGAAAATCCTTTAAATTTCTCCCTCTTTGGTAAGAAATTCCTAATTCTATTTGTGACAATGATTGAACATCCCTTCTAATTTGTTTCCAATATTCTTTAATCACCTTAATCATTCTTTGTGAAAACATAGTATACTTGGTGACAAAGAACATAGTCTCATTTTCCAATATTTTCTTTACAACTCCTATTTTTCTACCCTTTTGTCTATCTACTCTAACTTCCATCATTCTTTGCTCATTATTGAATATTTTCTGTAAACTTCCATACACATTCTCTAACTCATATTTATTTATTTATTTATTTCACTTTGATTACCGGGGAAGTCCACTGGGCCAAGAAGTACCCATTTTCAGTGGAGGCCCGGGGTGAAAAGCTCCAAAAACAGTACAATCAAGGTTACATACAGTAATGGATGATAATACAATGTCACAAACAGTTAGGAATATGTGAGATGCAGTAGTAGGTAATACAGTAAGGATTACATAAAATACAATCATAAAAGTACAATGTCCAAGATGTAGAGTCTGCAAAGAAAAAAGGTAAAACTTTTTTTTTTTTTGCTACATATGAACAGTATTTACATACTTACAGTCAACTGAAAGTCAGCTATAACCATATAGGGGGAACATAGAATGAAATTAAGAGAGTATATAGTAGATTGGTGCTTGAGAATAGAGGTCAAGGTGGAAAAAGTTTCTAGGATTTATACTGGGTGAAAGCAAGGACATTTCCAGTTGGAGGATAAGTGTAAGAAAAGATGGGTCTTGAAAGAGACAGAGTTAGGGATGGTCCTAAGAGAAGGTGGGAGGGAGTTCCATTTTCTACCAAGAGAGAAGGAGAGTAGGAGCTGGCCAGCGGGATGCTTAGGTTTGTGAATGGAGATTAGGTTTTGGTGTTCAGATCTCAGAGATCGGTTAGGGATGTAAGGGGGAAGGATGTTAGATAAGGCAGGGCATTTTTCTGGATAAAATATTAATTTGTGAGCGGTAGTTATTTGGAGATATAGTCAAGGTAGTTAGGGAGTTCTAACCAGCTTAGAGATTGTAGGGCATGGCAGTGGTGAGTACAGGTTTTGGATTTGGTGGCAAATTTAGAGATCTTATTATAGCAAGCTTCGAGTTTTGAGGTGTTGGAAGCAGAAAGATTAGTTAGAAGTGGGGCACCATAAAGGAGAGAAGGGAGGAGGTAGGAGATGGCTAAGGTATGTCTAGAGGAGTTAGAAAGAAATTGATTATTCCTGTAGAGCATACCTAATTTTTGGTGGGTTTTCTTTATGTTTTGTTGAATGTGGAGATCAAATTTGAGCTGCTCATCAATGGTGATGCCAAGGAGTTTTGCGGAAGGGACCACTTCTATAGGAGTGTTGGTTAGGCTTTGGACATTGAACGAGTTTTTGTTAAAGGAAGATGCCTTGGTAGGAAGGAAAATTAGTATTTTAGATTTATTGGAGTTAAGGGAGAGATGGTTTTGGTGCATCCACTTTTCAGTAGTGGAGAAAGCTTTTTGAGTTTTGGACAGAAGTTCTGAAGGGTTGGAGGCAGAACAAACTAGGGTGGAGTCATCAGCATATTGGATGACTGTAGTGTCAGGGAGGGCAGTGTGAAGGTTATTTATAAAGATGTTGAAAGCAGGGGCCAAGGATGGACCCCTGAGGAACGCCGGTGGGTGTGGGTAAGAAGGAAGAGGTGGAGGCTTTCCATCTGACAGCCTGAGATCTGTCTGAAAGGTAACTGGAGAACCAGGATAGAGTGTTGGGGGAGAGATTAAGTTTGGAGAGATGGAAGAGAAGATGTTTATGGGAGATGGTGTTGAAGGCTTTGGAAAGATCTAGCAGAATAGTTGATACAAGAAGTCCGGTATCTCGGGCTTGATTGATAGTTTCTAGGAAGGCTAGTAGGGCAGTTATGGTGCTGTGGCCGGGACAGAAACCATGTTGGGTGGGTGTGAGTAGCTGATTCTGAGTTAAGTAGGGTAAAAGTTGGTGGTGGATGCATTTTTCTAGGATTTTAGATAGTGGGGAGAGTAGGGCAATGGGGCGGAAGTTAGAAATGGAGTTGTTTTTGCCTCCTTTGTGAAGAGGAAGAATGTAGGCAGAACGTCAAAGTTTGGGTACATAAGACACTTTTAAGGATCGGTTGATCAGGATACTAATCGGGAGAGCAATACCTTCAGCAGCATATTTGAGGAAAGAGGGGGGAATGCTGTCGGGGGCATTAGAGCATGGCTTTAGTTTAGATAAGAGTTTTTTTATATACATTGTGGAAACTGGTTTGAGCTGGAACATGGAGGGATGGCTATTAGGGATGTTGGAGGTGGGGTTGAGGAAGTTGGGAGGATTTTTGTCTGGAAAAGTTTTGGTTAGCTTAGCTATAGAGTCTGTAAAGAAGGTATTAAAGTGAGTGCTCAGTTCCTTGTCAGTTAAATTTGGATCAGGGAAGGGGTTATTTCTTGACCCTGGATGGAGAAGAGAGTTAACAGATTTCCAGAATTGTTTTGGGTTTTTGGTATGGTTGGATTGAAGTTTATTGTAGTAGATTTTTTTGTCTGAGGTGATTAACTTTTTTACTTGGTTTCGGAGTTGGGTGTATTGGAGCCAGGCAGTAGGCAGTTTAGTTTTTTGATAAAGTTTCCAGGATTTGTCTCTGAGATGCATGGAATTTTTAGTCTCTTTGGTAAGCCAAGGAGCAGAATTGGTTTTGATTTGCTTGTTTCTTAGGGGGGCTTGGGAGTTGAGCGTGTTTAGGAAGATAGAGTTAAAGTGCTCGACAGCATTGTCAAGGGGGAGAGAGTTTAGGATTTGCCAGTTGATTTGCTTAAAAATGTTAGAGAAAGTTGTGGGGTCGAAGTTGCTAAGGTTACGGGTTTGAATGTAATGATGTTGGTATTGGGAGGAGTTAGTAGAGCAATAGATTTATTCAGGGAGATGGTCGCTGAAGGTGTTAGGGGAAGTACCAGAGAGAGAGATTTTGTTTGGATGAGAGACTAAGATCCAATCTAAGATGGACCCTGGTGGGTGGATTTTGTTAGGATGGGTGGTAGAATGTATTACTTGGGTGAAGTTGTAGAGGTTAATAGCTAGGGAGGGGGTGGGTGTGTTGATTTTATTCCAGTCGATGTTAACATCGCCAAGAATGAAGGTTTCATACTTTATTTCAGATGAGGCCCAGTGAAGAATATTTTCTAGGGTTGAGATATTGTTGCCTGGAGGTATATATAAGGAAATAATGCAGATGTTTTTATGTTTATTAAGTCAAAATAGTCCTGCTGTTATTTCAGTGTTTTTATAATGTGGGGTTGGGATTTGCAGGGGGATTAGGGATAGACGGTTAGAGTAGATAAGGGCAGAGCCTCCACCTTTTTTGTTTAAGCGGTCACTCCTGAGGATCTGGAAACCTGGTGGAAGGATTTCAGAATCAGAGATATGTGGTTTTAGCCAAGTTTCAGAGATGGCTAAGATATCAGGTTGGTTGAGGTTGATCCAAGCATGAACATGGTGGATTTTGTTGTTGAGGCTCTGGGCATTGATAGTGAAGATTTTAAGGGTGTTATGAGAGAAAGATGAAGAAGAAGGAGAAGGGGGAGAAGTTTGGTTAAAGTAGGGGATGAAGAGGAAGAAGAGATTGAGTTGCTAGGAGTGAGGCAAGGGCCAGGGTTAGGATGTATGTCTCCAGATAAGGCTAGGATATTACAAGAGATAAGTTTTAGCCTTTTGAGTTTGGATTGAAGGGAGATGTTTGGGGAGAGTGGAGGTGTAAGAGAGGATCTTTTAGAAGAGGTAGAGAATAGTTTGCGCTGGAAAAGGTGTAGAAGGTTTAGAGGGGTAAGGGAGGGGAAAATGGAGTGAAAATGTGAGAGCAGAAGAGGTTGTGGTTGAGTAAGTGGGGTAGTTTGAAAAGGCGGTATATAAGGGGGGGCTTTAGATGAGTATGAAGTAGCATGATAGATAGGAATTAGTAAGATAAGTAGGGAGCAAGGGAGTATGTAGGAAAAGAGGGTTGTGGAGGGCATATTTGGAATGGGTGAGAAGAAAGAAGTGAGAAAAATAGGAAATGAAGTTTCAAGCTTAGAGAAGGAGAGGAGAAAGTGAGTGGTAAGGGGGAGTAAAAGTGGAATAGGAGAGGGGAAGATTCAAGCTTAGAGAAGGAGAGGAGAAAGTGAGTGGTAAGGGGGAGTAAAAGTGGAATAGGAGAGGGGAAGATTAAGTGAGATGAGAAGGGCAGGAGTAAGAAAAAAGGGAGGAGTAGGAGGAGAAAATTATAGAGTGGTTGGGATTGGCTACCAGATGGAGGAAAAGAAGAAATAATAAAAGATTGTGAGTGGTGAAAAAGAATGGTGGGAGGAGTTAGTGAGGGATAAATGTAGATGTGCTAGGGGCGGGTGGGATTTGGGGGCAGGGTAGGGGAGCGGAGTGAGCCCGCAGGGCGAACGGAGCGGGAAGAGCCAGAGGAGGAGAAAGAGAGGAAGACAATCAGTAAGGAGTGAATATAGTAAGGTAAGTCTCGCAGAGAGTAAAATGGGAAGAAAGATCTACAGAGAAGTGGAGTGGAGGGTAGAATGCAGAGGAGAGGGACAGAGTGAGAAGTTAAAAAAGAAAAAACTCCAAGGAAAAAGGGTAGAGGAGGGCAGTATAAGCTAAGAGTGGGTAGGTAAATCTAGGACAGCAGTGAGGGAGAGAGCAGAGGAAAGGAGTTAGAGGGCCAGTTTAGTGGAGAAGAGGAAGGAGGGGTAAGGAAGTAGTGACGGTGGAAAGGTAGGGGAGCACCCCCAAGTGTTCAGATGGTCTGAAATAGAAGTGACCCCAGGGAGAGGAACAGGTAAAGGGGGAGGGGGCTATCAGGATCAGGGAAGGGGAGAGAATAAGGTGAGCACTAGAGAAGGAGCAGTAAAGAGGGGGTAAAAAGTGAGGTGGGAACTAGAAGATGAAAGCAGCAAATGAGGGGGGGGGTAGTGGCTGCTGGCTAGCCTGGCAGGGGAGCGCACTGTGACCTGATATAATCAAATTTAGAAGTAGCAAACATTTACAGGAGTACACATACTTTCTTAATAGTCATATCCCCTGGATATAAACATCTTAGCCACCCCTTGAGCCTCTTTATACGCTTCTTTAATATCACTGCTCAATCTTTTGATCCTGACTATTTCACCATATGGAATAGACTCTATTGTATGGTTAGGGTGACAACTAGTAGCACTTAACATCAAATTCACTTGATTAAATTTTCTGTATATATCAGTTTGTATTTAGCTTTACATGTTTTAATAGTGCTCTTAAGCTCCTTGTTGCCACGTTTCACCGTGGTCTCAACATAGGGGATGGGATTACTTGCAAAATTTCTATATTTTTCTTATTTTGCTGTACAATGCATTTATATAGGAGTTCCACCAAAAAGTTTTTTTCCGAAAATTATCATTATATTTAAGGCGGATGTGTACTGACTTTTCTATGCAGCTGTTTAGGTGCTGATAAAAGTTGACAGTGAATGCAACAACCTTGTCAGATGGGTCCACCTGCAAGGAATCTTTGGGAATTTTGCGGGTCTATATTAGAACATCGAAGTTTCAAAACTTCGAATGTTCTAATATCGACTCCTATTCAGCGAAAGCTGAAAATATCGAAGCAACAGAAAAACAAATTTTTTCCTAGGGAAAGAATTCGGTTGTCCATTTCTGTTGCTTTGGTATTTTCAGCGCTGTGGTGGAAAGTTACGAGTCGGTTCAGGTAAGTGTGCAATTGAGTGCGGGTTAGGTTAGGTATGTGTGTGATTGTGTGGATGTGAGGGTTAGGGCGGGTTAGGTGAGTTAGGGTTAGGGTGTGGGTCAGGTAAGTGTGCGAATGTGTGGACGTGAGGGTTAGGGCGCATGTGAGATGAGTGTGCGATAGTGACGGACGTTAGGGTTTGGGTTAAGGTAAGTGGATAGTTAGTGGTGTGTGTATAGTTTAGTGTAGGGTTAGATGTAAGATTTTAGGTGTATGTGTGCGGATTGCTGTTTGTTTGGTGTGCTTGTGTTGTGTGTATGTGTTTTGGAACAGCAAATTTTTTCCCTAGAAAAAAATTTGCTGTTCTGTATGTTCGATGTTTTCATCTTTCACTGAATAGGGGTCTATATTAGAACATTCAAAGTTTTGAAACTTCGATGTTCTAATATAGACTCGAATTTTGCACATTTTTATAAGCTGAAATAAATTTACCCTAGAAGAGTCCCTAAAGATGGTTGTATATGTTGATGGGGTAGTTCAACCAGGCCTGATAAAGAACATGACCAATTTGGGATTAGATTTAAACAGGGATGAGGAGATTTGGGGTGGGGTACACATGAAGGCTAAGTAGGCATGGAGCAGGTCGAGGATATTACAGCCTCTAGTGGGTAGTTTTACAGTTTCCTCCATTGCACAGGTATTAAAGTCTAGGAAATGCTGAGCAAAAACAAAAATTACATACTCACCATAACTATGCATCTATGTTGTCCATTTTCATTCTTCCTCAACAAATGGGTTTGGATCCGATCCTCGGATCTGACTCAGCCACTTTCTTTAGATTTTAGGAACCGACTCTCGAGCTACTCCTTTGTCCATAATGCCCGACTACTGTTACTTCAGACTGAGCTTGCTGCTATTACACACTATCAATATAAGGTATCCTAACCTAAATATGACAGAAAGGAGAGAGTAGAAAGATCAGGAGCTCAAACAGAAACTATGGTTCCTATCAACAAATTTCATTAGGTCTCTCCCAAAGACATGGACAGGGGGGAAGGTGGGATGGAAGTTGAGGAAGAATGAAAATGGATTAAGCACAAATGCATAGGCTTCTAAGCTTCCAAAAAACACAAGTTGTCTGTTTTTTTATTTGCTTATTAATACTGTTTACTGCACTTTTTTATTGCCTGCCTCCTACTTTTATACTATATTTGCTGTGTACTAAACTACACTGTTATACTGCAATTGCTTGCTACACTGGGTCTGTAAAATTGAATTTTGTTGCTGTTTTTACTGTTTAGCAAGGTATTTTTTTGTTGTTCTCACTGTTTAAGTATTTACTGGTATTTTTTCACTGTTTTAAAGCTATCTTTTCTGCCTTCTCTGGTGTTACTGCCAAGCAGTACTTAATCAACTGACCTGTTAACTGTTTAAATCATTATTTAGAGCCTCCTGGCTGATTTTCTGCTCTTTTAAACTTATTTTTTTTCAGTGTCTCACTGCTACTTTTCTGCTGTGTTAAACATTGTCTAGTGTTTCCCGCTAAAACTAGGGTAGCTAGTAGCTGTAGCATATTCCAGATCCAGGCCTGCTGCTTCTGGAACTGTTTGTAGTGGTTTGTTCTGAGCACATTTTCCAGGCCATCTTAGACTGAAAGTGACCTATCTGCACTTTTGTGAGGAAATTGTGTTGATTAGAACCTGACTGGTAAAGGCATCCTGATCTAGGGCATTTCACACTGAGCTAATCGAAGGAAGGACACTGAGGAAACTCGGAGCTATAATATATAACATTAAGTATCCTGTTTTTTGTTCATTTTGTTCTTTATTTCTTTGTTATTTATAGCACTTTGTGTACTGTGTATTTTTCTAGCTAGTTTCACTGTGTGTGAGGTATTAACTGAAAATTGTCCACTTTTATTAAGCATCTGTTGGGTTGTTTGTTTCTGATAACTTGTTGCAGTTAAACTCTTTTTTCTAGAGGCTCTTTTAGCTGTTTAAAACTTTCATTTAAAGGCTCACTGCTGCTTTTCAGCTGTGAGAAACATTTCTGCAGTTTGTTCTAAGTAGTGGGGATATTTGTATCATTTCCATATTCAGGCTTGTATATGGGCCTAGTGTTTGTGGAGGCTGTGTGTCTGAGCACATATTCAGGGACATCTTGGTTTAGTCAAAGCCATCAGGCATTTCAGTGAGAGAGAATTGTTTGAGGTCATTGGCTGACTGAGGTCACCTGGACTACAGCTTAGACTAAGCACCTCATTGGTTCTTTTGAGATTTCTTTCTTAAAAGCTGTCTCAGGTTTCAACCTTCTGTTACCTAAGAAGTTCAGTTGTGAAAAAAAAAATTATCTGCTTTTACTGTATTTGTGTTTCTTCCTACTTTATTTTGCTTTTGCGTCATCTTAAAAGTACTCAATTGTACTTATTACTGCTTGGTGTAACTCATTCTAAGCCTTTTAGTTTAAGCACTTGGGCTTCAGACCAGTTGTTTTACATTAAGAAGGTTTGTGGTCTGCACTGTAGTGGCAGAACAGGTAACTTACATCCTTCTAAGTTGGGAACTGCTGATTGAGGGCTCAGTGTCTGTTATTCTAAAAGTGTATTAATTCTGGTTAAAGCACTTGGGCTTCAGGCCAGTTATTTTACATTAAGACTTAGAATGTAAAAAAAATAAAATCCTTGTTTCCCGCCTTTACTGAACTGGAATAGTCCAGTCTTCAGATATTGCTGATCTCTGGGCTGTGTCATAGTTCCTGTGTTGCCCATATCCTTATTTGGATAGGAGGAAGCTTCTTTGTCCACCAGTGAGAGTGGGGAGCTCTGAGCAGCCTATCTGTCCCTTGAGGAGTGGTTCCAGCCCAGTGACCTGTAGCTTATTGGCCATTTTGGGCCATTTCCTATCTCTTCTAACCCCCTGCTTTAAAGCCAGCTTTAGCGTGCTTTTGCGCTTGAAATTTAAAGTTTGTCCTGTTTGTTGCATTTACCTGTTGAGGCTACACATTCAAGTGCGCTAGCCTGTGTTACATATTTATTGCATTTTCCTGCTGTTTGTTGCAAAAAAAGAAAGAAAAACAAAAAAATTATCCTTGTTTCCCGCCTTTCCTGACCTAGAGTAGTCCAAATACAGGTGTTGCTGTATTCTGGACTTTTGGAAAGTTCCTGTGTTGCCCATTTCCTTTCTTGGATAAACGGGGGCTTCTTTCTTCACCAGTGGCAGTGGGGAGCTTAGAGCAGCCTATCTATTCCTGGAGGAGTGTTCCCAGCACAAGAATCTGGTAGTCTATTGGCCGTTTTGGGCCAATTTCTAGCTCTTTCAAGTCCCCCTGTATAAAACCCGCTTTGGCACGTTTTTTTGCGCTTGTTACTACTCAGCCAAGCTCCTCGTGGTCCTGCAGAATGGTGCTAGAAGCAGAGAGGATAAAAGAGCGACTGCTAACTTGATAAAAATGTTTTTTTTCCTGCTACTACCTGGGCGACTGTCCGATCTAGCTAAACTGCAAGTATTTCTGCTTCTTGAACTGTTTTAAACTGTTTAAAGTTGTTTTTGGACCTGCTCTTTTAAAGTTTGTCCTGTTTGTTGCATTTACCTGTTGAGGCTACACACTCAAGTGTGCTAGCCTGTGTTACATATTTATTGCATTTTCCTGCTGTTTGTTGCAAAAAAGAAAAAAAAAATTATCCTTGTTTCCCATCGTTCCTGAACTAGAGTAGTCCAAATACAGGCTTTGCTGTATTCTGGACTTTTGGAAAGTTCCTGTGTTGCCCATTTCCTTTCTTGGATAAAGGGAGGCTTCTTTGTTCACCAGTGGCAGTGGGGAGCTTAGAGCAGCCTATCTATCCCTGGAGGAGTGTTCCCAGCACAAGAATCTGGTAGTCTATTGGTCGTTTTGGGCCAATTTCTAGCTCTTTCAAGTCCCCCTGTATAAAACCCGCTTTGGCACGGTTTTTGCGCTTGTTACTACTCAGCCAAGCTCCTCGTGGTCCTGCAGAGTGGTGCTAGCAGCAGAGAGGCTAAAAGAGCGACTGCTAACCTGATAAAAGTGTTTTTTTCTTGCTACTACCTGGGCGATTGTCCGATCTAGCTAAACTGCAAGTATTTCTGCATTCTTGAACTGTTTTAAACTGTTTAAAGTTGTTTTTGCACCTGCACTTTTAAAGTTTGTCCTGTTTGTTGCATTTACCTGTTGAGGCTACACACTCAAGTGCGCTAGCCTGTGTTACATATTTATTGCATTTTCCTGCTGTTTGTTGCAAAAAAGAAAAAAAAAATATCCTTGTTTCCCGTCTTTCCTGATCTAGAGTAGTCCAAATACAGGCTTTGCTGTATTCTGGACGTTTGGAAAGTTCCTGTGTTGCCCATTTCCTTTTTTTGGATAAAGGGAGGCTTCTTTGTTCACCAGTGGCAGTGGGGAGCTTAGAGCAGCCTATCTATCCCTGGAGGAGTGTTCCCAGCACAAGAATCTGGTAGTCTATTGGCCGTTTTGGGGCAATTTCTAGCTCTTTCAAGTCCCCCTGTATAAAACCCGCTTTGGCACGTTTTTTGCGCTTGTTACTACTAAGCCAAGCTCCTTGTGGTCCTGCAGAGTGGTGCTAGCAGCAGAGAGGATAAAAGAGTGACTGCTAACCTGATAAGTGTTTTTTTTCCCTGCTACTACCTGGGCGACTGTCCGATCTAGCTAAACTGCAAGTATTTCTGCTTCTTGAACTGTTTTAAACTGTTTAAAGTTGTTTTTGCACCTGCACTTTTAAAGTTTGTCCTGTTTGTTGCATTTACCTGTTGAGGCTACACACTCAAGTGCGCTAGCCTGTGTTACATATTTATTGCATTTTCCTGCTGTTTGTTGCAAAAAAAAATATCCTTGTTTCCCATCTTTCCTGACCTAGAGTAGTCCAAATACAGGCTTTGCTGTATTCTGGACTTTTGGAAAGTTCCTGTGTTGCCTATTTCCTTTCTTGGATAACGGGAGGCTTCTTTGTTCACCAGTGGCAGTGGGGAGCTTAGAGCAGCCTATCTATCCCTGGAGGAGTGTTACCAGCACAAGAATCTGGTAGTCTATTGGCCGTTTTGGGCCAATTTCTAGCTCTTTCAAGTCCCCCTGTATAAAACCCGCTTTGGCACGGTGTTTGCGCTTGTTACTACTCAGCCAAGCTCCTCATGGTCCTTTAGAGTGGTGCTAGCAGCAGAGAGGCTAAAAGAGCAACTGCTAACCTGATAAAAGTGTTTTTTTTTTGCTGCTACTACCTGGGCGACTGTCCGATCTAGCTAAACTGCAAGTATTTCTGCTTCTTGAACTGTTTTAAACTGTTTAAAGTTGTTTTTGCACCTGCACTTTTAAAGTTTGCCCTGTTTGTTGCATTTACCTGTTGAGGCTACACACTCATGTGCGCTAGCCTGTGTTACATATTTATTACATTTTCCTGCTGTTTGTTGCAAAAAAGAAAAAAAAAATGATCCTTGTTTCCCGTCTTTCCTGACCTAGAGCAGTCCAAATACAGGCTTTGCTGTATTCTGGACTTTTGGAAAGTTCCTGTGTTGACCATTTCCTTTCTTGGATAAAGGGAGGCTTCTTTGTTCACCAGTGGCAGTGGGGAGCTTAGAGCAGCCTATCTATCCCTGGAGGAGTGTTTCCAGCACAATAATCTGGTAGTCTACTGGCCGTTTTGGGCCAATTTCTAGCTCTTTCAAGTCCCCCCTGTATAAAACCCGCTTTAGCGTGGCTTTGCGCAATTTTGCGCATAGCGCAGCATCAGGCAACGCCGCTTAATTGGGTTTAAACCATTCTCGGCTCCACAAAGTCTGCTCTTCACTTTTTCCCTTAGAACTGATCTAGTTCTCATAATAAACACCCTATTCCTACTCTAAAGCCTGGCACTTGCTCACTAAAGCAATTATATAAGTCAGCACTAAAAAATTAAAAGCACTACACCCTCACAAACTCCCCTTGAGTACCTTGTTCCCTATTGGCCCTTTTTTCAATTATAAAGGAATTCCCAATACTATTCTAGCATGTCCAAAGGTCAGTTGTCAATCTCCTCTCCGGTCCAGCTGGTGAATCTGGGAATCTTGAGGCAGTGTTACAACTGCCTCATTTACACAGACAACCCTCACCTCCTCCCAACAAATTCCAACACATGTGAGAGATGCAACCATATAGCCATACCGGAGGCAAAGGAAACCACACTCACTACAATTCCAATCTCACATAGACCTACCACGACAGCAAACCAAACAAATAAACACACAAAAACATACTCGGAGACTCTAAATAAAAATCTGCCTAAGCAACAGAGACCTCCAAAGCAGACACCCAAGCAACCGCTACCCCAAAACAAAACACGTGCAACACATAGCTCACAAAGCCGGTGTGCCGAACAGTCACAGCCCTTAAGGCTAAATTACACACCTGATACACTTGTAATAGGTGAATCTATCGTCAGGCACACTGACGTCCCGCTCACCAGGGTGAACAAGGAGAAGGTCACGGTGAGCTGCCTGTCGGGCGCTAGGATCCGCCACATAAGACAAGCACGTAGGTCACTCCAAGGCAAGTACAAATATGACTCAGTCATTGTCCATGCTGGTGTGAATGACCTGAGACGTACCTCCCTGGACTACATGAAAAGAGACATAGAGGAGCTCTCTGAGCATGTAGCCCAGGCTGGTATGACCCTGACCTTGAGTAGCATCTTACCCTCACCAAGAATGATACCACAATATGAAGACAACATGATCAATTTCAACAATTGGCTTAAGTATTGGTGTCATTCATGGGGGATCCAATGCCTGTCAGCCTGGGATGACATGCTTGACAAGCCACGATGCTTCACTAGGGATGGCTTGCACCTGTCACCCCTGGGTTTTCGGATATTGGCAAAGGCTCTTGCCACCCCCATAGTGCCTTTTCAAGGCAAGGCTCAAAAGACAAACCCACCTCCATAGGTATCACAACGGATAAGAAACTAAGAGTAATGCTACTCAATGCCAGATGTCTAAACCTCAAGATGCACACACTCGAAACTCTCCTTAGCATGGAGAACATCGATATCTGTGCAGTAACAGAAACCTGGTTCAAGGCTCCCGAGAGCATCCCAGCACTACCAGATTATACCTCATACCATGTTTTTCGGCCCCAAAACTTGGACCGATCCACAAAAGGAGGGGGAGTATTAATATTCGTCAAAGATGTCCACACCTCCAGGTTGGTGGCACAGCACAAAGCATCAGAGACTATCCATGTGCAACTAACAATGGGTAAAACTGCCTTCCAGTTTATAGCCTGCTACAGACCACCCTCCCAAACCCAGCAATCCCACTCGGCCTTCCTGAGAACACTGGAAAATATGAAGGTCTCTCCAACACCATTATATTGGGCAACTTCAACTACCCAAACATAGACTGGGAGCATTACTCTAGCTCCAACACCCTAGCCCAAAGGTTCCTAGAATTTATAAACTCAAATGCTATGGAACAACTTGTTACCACTCCCACAAGAGGGGAAAACATACTGGACCTGATCATCACCAACATGGGGACTCTATGCTCCAGACCAGAAGTGCATCCCTCACTGGTAAGATCAGAGCATAAACTAATCTCACTAGATATTCACATCCCGCCCCCAGCCACTGCCCAGAAAACCACAGTGAAAAACTTCTCTAAAGCAAATTTCACACTCCTCAAAACCGAGGTGGAATCCTTCAAAGCCCCTGGGCCTGTGGAATATACAGCCCAGACCAAAGAATCCTTTATAAACGCATTCTATGAACACCTTCAGGAATGCATGGATCATGCAATCCCAAACAAAACCAATACCCAATCCTCCAAAGGCAGGCGTCCTGTCTGGTGGACCCCAGCCATAAACAAACTATACAATAGAAGGAGGAAGCTACTACATGATAGAGCAAAATCCCAAAAAGGGAAGGCATCTCTGATCAGTATTAGCAAAAAACTATGAGCACTCATAAAATCGTCTAAGGCCAGCTTCGAGAGAAAAATTGCACAGGACACTAAGGATAATCACAAGGCTTTCTTTAGTTAGGTTAGGAACCTGGGTGGGAATTCCCAGATATGCTCAGAATTAGTCCAAAATGACAAAAAATACACCAAGCCCACAGACATTGCCAACATCCTAGCTGACAGGTTCAGCGCAAACTCCACCCCCCTTCCCCACCAAAAGGGCAAATATCTATCCCAGCAGAGTGCTGCCCCTCTGACATCTCAGATGCTCAGGTAAGAGCTGCCCTCTCCAAAGCAAAAAACACAGCATCAATGGGATCAGACGGTGTCCCGGGCTGCGTCCTACATGAACTCCAAGAAGAACTAAACCCAAACATAAAACTACTGTTCAATCTCAGCCTTACTACAGGATATGTACCCAAAGAGTGGCGTACAGCAACAGTGGTCCCTCTCCACAAAGGTGGTGCCTCATAAATAAAGATATTGGGGACCTACAGACACTGGACCCTACCCAGTTCGGCTTTGTTAAGGGCAGATCCTGCTTCTTAAACCTGGTTGATTTCTTTGAAACAGTCACCAAGGCCATTGACGAGGGGAAGGCGGCCCACACAGCCTACCTGGACCTCGCAAAAGCCTTCGATACAATACCCCACTCGGGCATTATAGATAAGCTCACCAACTTAAATATAAACCCCTATGTCACTAGATGGTTTGCAAACTGGCTCAAGGACAGAACCCACATGGTTAGAATTGCTGGAGCCATGTCAGACTCCAAACCAGTTACAAGTGGCATCCCACAAGGCTCAGTCCTGCGACCTCTCTTGTTTGGTATATATTTCTCGGAAGTACAGGCCAACACGGAAGGACTGTGGCTGACCAAGTTTGCAGATGACTGCAAACTGGGCGCCATAATCGACTCTCTAGCCAACACAAGCATCCTACAAAAGGGCCTCATAGAAACAGACAACTGGTGCCAGAGCCATGGCCTCAAGCTAAACGCCAAAAAGTGTATAATCATCCCCTTCGGCAAAAACAAAGTGCCCACAAATTACCTCATAAATGGTAATCCATTAAGTACGGAAGAAGTAATTAGGAACCTGGGGACCCAAGTTGATAGCAATCTCTCATTCGACAACCACGTGGCCAAATTGGTTAGAAAAACATTTTATATAGCCCACCTAATCATGAAGGGATTCACATCTAGATCAGGGGAGGTCATCGTGCCTCTTTACTCATCCCTCATCAGGCCCATAATTGAGTACAATGCCCCTTTTGGGAAGTACCTTACCAGACACCTGCAGCAACTGGAAAGACCCCAAAAGTACCTCACCAAGAGGATCAAAGGGCTCAAACAGATGCCATATGCTGCCCAGTTAAAGAAACTCCAGCTCTACTCAGTGGCATACTGCCTGCTCAGAGGCGATCTGTGCCTGACGTATAAAGCCATGTCCAACCCAGAATTAATGGACATGCTGCACCTCAGAAAATCCAAATGCCATCGAGCTACACGCTCGAGAGACTTGAACCTCAGCACTGAAATAAATAGGACATGCTGGAGGGACAGATTCATAACCCAGAGGCTCCCTTCACTCTGGAATAAAATGAACACAAAAGAGCCCAGTCTGACCAACACTGGAGACTGCAAACTGCTATCAACCACACACCAAACGAATTTGACCTAGGTTTCGTCTTTTATTTTCAGACTTCTTCAGAACAATGAAATGATAAAACCAACAACAGCTTTAAATACTCTCAAACTAATTAAGCACAGCATCACATGCACATTAATTAATACAACCTGAGCATACAATATTACTTCTAAAAACCATTCATTAACATACAAAAGAATTTTTAATTCAAAAAATATATGAAATATATGAAAAAATATGAAAAAATAAATGAACTCTACACCTTCTTTCAAATATGAAAAAAAAAAAAAAAAAAATATATATATATATATATATATATATATATATATATGTAAAAATACATATTAAAAACATGTGTATATATATAAAAATACATAAAAATGTATAGTCCTGACAAATACACATATATGTATACAATTATAAATACATGTATATATATTAAAAACTACAACACACAATAAACTAAATAATTTCTCACCCTAAGATGTGCCTTAATTTTAAAATTGGAGCAATGCTAATATAATCATTAATTCCAGGAAACACTGTGGCATCTAATCTTAACTGCCACTTCATCTCAATGACATCAAGATGAACATCCAAAATAGCCGCTTGGCCATCTTTAACCATATTCTGTATCACACAAAATTTAAATTCATGCCCACTAAGCAATTCAATGTGCCTAACCAGTGCGTTGGTCCTTCTCATATGCTTAATGTCTGAAATATGCTCGCTGATTCTATCCCTAAAGGCCCTGCTGGTTTTCCCAACATAAAATGCTGGACATTGACAACATTTACCTACATAAACCACATTTTTTGTATGGCAGTCATAATGACCATGTAATCTAATCAATGTACCAGCCGCTAAAATCCTAGAATCTGTATGCATGATGTAATGGCACATACTGCATCTCTCACACTTAAAATTGCCCTTTGGCCTATCAGTAGCATTTCGAGCAAGGACCTCTCCCCTTTCCAACAACTGCGTAAAGGACTTTCCCTTTTTAAACACACATTTTGGGAAACTACTTAATTTATCCCATACTAAATTATCAAGTTTGAACAACCTCCAATTTCTCAGCACAATATTTACAATATGTTCAGCATCATAAGAGTAAGCAGTAATAAAATAAATGTCAGATACTTTAACTCCATTAACATTACTCATCCAACTCTTATCAATAGCCCCCAATACACTCTGATCACCTCCAACATCATATTCACAAGTCCCATTCACTAACCTATCACCCGTAGACAGGTGTTCAATACTCCTCACCGTCAATAGGGCTCTATAGGTTCCATCAGTTCTCTTTCGCTTAACCTCATCACTTATATTTTGACATAAATCAACAGGATATCCCCTTTTAATGAACATGCTCTTAATAAATTCAATCTCATTCACAAAATCCAAATCATCACTAACCATTCTAGCAGCTCTGACCATCTGACCTTTAATTATAGCTTTTTTCTGATGGCCAGGAGGCCAGCTAGAATAACTAAGATAGGAATTTGAAAAAGTAGGTTTCCTATATATGTTAGAAACCAAAACATGCTTAACTGCATCAATTTTCAAGTTGACATCCAAATAAGCCAACTCATCCTTACTAAAGGCATGAGTAAATTTCAAAAAATATACTGTATTGTTGATGTAATTAACAAATCTTTTAATTTCTTCAACACTGCCATCCCATATAATAAATAAATCATCCAAAAAATGGGTGTAGTGCCGAATATATTGCTTAGATCGACTAGAAAAAACATACCCTTGCTCCCAAAAGGACATAATATAATTTGCATATATGGGGGCACATGCTGCCCCCGTAGCTACTCCTGTAACTTGCTTAAAATAATGCCCTTCAAAAAAAATGAAATTGTTGTTTAATACAACTTCCATTAGGGAGCTCAAGACATTAATATGATCTTGATCATAGAGTCCAGTTTTAAATAACTGATGTTCAAGCCATTGTAAACCTACATCATTTGGTATAACCGAAAAAAGATTGACAACATCAACAGTCAATAAAATAGTATGCTCATTAATTTCAACTGTTTTAAGCTTATCCAAAAACTGCCAAGAATCTCTTGTAATATAATCAAATGTGATTCCTCTTTGTAAATGAAAATCTAAAAATTTACTAATAAAGCATGTTTTACTACGCTTCTCATCAACGATGGGCCTAAAAAAGAAGTTATGTTCTTACCATAACGTTCCATGTGGAGTGTTCATCTCGCCTTTGTTCTTACACACGGGTTCGGAGCCGATCCTCGGCTCCAAGTCGGCCGCATAGCAAAGCTCTGCATCTTAGAGAAGCTCGAGACCAGGCTATATCCCACAATCCTCTCTGCCATTACTCAGATCTAGTTTGCAAGTAAACCAGACCAACCAAAAACCTCAGGTGCTAAGGCTACACACTGCCACAGAACTCAGAGACACTCTCTCACTTAACAAATTAACTAAGGGTAGTAAATATATACACCATGAGGCAAGAAACAATATACCCGGAAGGGGTTAAGGCATTTCGACCAGACTCTAGTCCTACCCGTTCTTCCAAACACGCGAGGGAGGGAAGGGAGGGAATGTAAGAACAAAGGCGAGATGAACACTCCACATGGAACGTTATGGTAAGAACATAACTTCTTTATGTGAGAGTGTTCAATCTCGCCGTTTGTTCTTACACACGGGTAGCGTCCCTAGCTCCGTCACCCCGAGTGACTCATGGAAGAACGTTCCTAAGCACAGTGGAACCAAAAGATGTCCTGTCTTTGGAGGCTTTGTCAACCCTATAATGAGCGATGAAAGTATGTGGTTTAGACCACGTGGCTGCTGCACAAATCGTGTCCAAAGGCAGACGAGCTGCATGAGCCAAAGAAGTGGAAACGGATCTGGTAGAATGGCCCTTAGGTTTGGCAGGCAAGGCCTGATTCGACTTAGAATATACAAAGGCTATACAATCAGTAAGCCATTTAGATAGTGTACGTTTTGTAACTGCCATGCCCTTTTTATTGTCTGCAAACGCGATAAAAAGCTGATCTGTTTTCCTGTAATCTTTAGTCCTATCCAAATAAAATCTTAGTTGTCTGTGGACATCCAACTTGTGCAGCATATACTCCAACTTGCTGGTATGGTTCTTGAAAAAAGTAGGGAGTTCTATGGACTGGTTAATATTCGTGACAGAACATACCTTAGGAAGGAAAGACGGATTCGTTCGCAAGGAGAGACTATCTGGGTGGAAAATTAAGTAAGGTGGCCTGACTGATAGTGCTTGCAGCTCTGATACTCTTCGAGCTGAAGTAACAGCTACGAGAAAAAGTGTCTTCCACGACAAGAACTTCAGGAGGCAAGATGAGGCTGATTCAAAGGGTGGCAACATTAGTTGTGACAATAGTAAATTTAAATTCCATGGGAATAAAGGGCCTCTGATGGGCGGTCGAAGATGGAAGGATCCTTTCATAAAAGCCTTACAAAGCCTGTGGGACATAATGGGAGAACCGTCCTCACCAACATGGTAGTTGGATATGGCCGCCAACTGTACTCTTAGTGTGGAAGTAGAGGCTCCTTTGTGAAAGAGGATAGATAGAAATTCTAGAACTTTGTGTAAGGGAGCTACTAGGGGGGTCCAAGTGTTGGCTAGATGCCCAGTACACAAAGCGTTTCCATTTACTCCTGTAGAGTTTTGTAGTGGAAGCTTTATGAGAGGCAACCAGAATGCGTTGAACTGCCGGGGAAAGTAGCTCAGACCTGGCTAGGCAGGGAAGTGGAGCAGCCAAGCTGCTAGTTTGAGGGATAGAAGAGACGGGTGAAGTACTCCCGATGAATGGGTCAGTAGATCTGGTACTGGGTCCAGGATCCACGGTTCCTCTGTTTGATGGGCTCGAAGAAAGGGGAACCATATCTGTCGAAGCCAGAATGGGGCTATGAGTATAATTGTCCTTTCCAGGTTCCTGGCTTTCTGAAGAAATTTGGGAATCAAGGGGATAGGTGGAAATGCATATAGGAGACCCGGGGGCCAATCGTGTATCAGTGCGTCCCTGGAGACATTCCCCGGAGGGGGTAGAAGGGCAAAATAGCTTCTGCATTTGGTATTCATCGGGGAAGCAAATAGATTGCAGCAAGGCTGGCCCCATCTGCAGAAAATTATTTCCGCCACCTGTGGATTGAGGGACCACTTGTGAGGTAACAGGATGGCTCTGCTCAACCTGTCCGCAATGACGTTGGATGACCCCAGGATGTGTGTTGCTATCAGAAAGCGACCCGTGGACTCTGCTCATTGCCAAATTCTCATGGCCTCTCTGCATAATGGGTAAGATCTGGTTCCCCCCTGTTTGTTTATGTACCAGACTACAGACATGTTGTCTGTCTGAACTGCTACTGTTCCTAGAGGTAGGAGGGTTTGAAAGTGTTGCAATGCCAGGAACACCGCCCTCATCTTCAGAACATTTATGTGCAGGTTGTACTCCATGTTGGACCATTCCCCTTGGACTGTTCTTCCCTGAAATAGTCCCCCCCACCCTATCAGAGAAGCGTCCGTGGTTATCGTGGCCGTCGGATTGGGTAGAACAAACGGACGACCCATAGTGAGATCCTGACTGTGCACCCACCATGAGAGGTCTCGTTTGCAAGAATCTGTTATCAGAATCTCGTGCGCTAGGGGCAACTGCTGGAACGACCACTGCGTGAACAGCAGCCATTGGAGGAGCCTCATGTGCAATCTCCCCATAGGAACTGCAATCAGGGACGCTGCCATGAGTCCCAAAACCTTCAACGCTAGTTTGGCCGGGGCTTTCCTGCTTTGCAGTAGAAGAAGAACCTGTTCCTTGAGGGATGAAGCCCTTATTGGAGGGAGCTTTACCAGTGTTAAACGTGTATCTAGATCTGCTCCGATGAATGAAATATGCTGTGAGGGCAGTAAGGCAGATTTTTCGAAGTTTATTGAAATCCCTAGGTAGGAACAAAGGTTGACTGTGTAGTCTCTGGCTTGTATGAGGCGACGCTCGGTGGTGGCGGTGAGGAGCCAGTCGTCCAGACAGGGAAACACCCGGAATCCTAGACGTCTCAAGTGAGACGCTACCACTGCCATGCATTTGCTGAATACCCTGGGGGCTGAGGTGAGCCCAAAGGGCAGGGCTCGAAATTGAAAGTGACTGGCTCCCAGCCGGAAGGGCAGGTGATCTCTGGACGGTCTGGCCATTTTGATGTGGTAGTACGCGTCCTTGAGATCTATCGAGCACATCCAGTCGTCCTTCTGTAAAAATGGAAGGATCGATTGAAGCGTGACCATCCGGAACTTTTCCTTCTTCACGAAGGTGTTGAGATTGCTGAGATCCAAAATCGGTCTCCAGTCCCCTGTCTTTTTTGGAACTAAAGAGAACCTTGAGTAAGTTCCGGATTCTCTTTGGTCCGCCGGGACTGGTTGGATGACTCTTTTTTCGAGCAGCTTTGAAATTTCTATTGCTGCTGGGCCTCGCACATGGGGTGGCACATCTGGAAACCTTCTTTGTTGGGGTGGAGTTGATACAAAGGGGATTTTGTATCCTCTGGTTACAATGCTTTTTACCCAAGAGTCCGAGGTAAGAGTTAGCCAGGCCTGTGGGTATAAAGCCAAGCGACCCCCGACTGACTCCAGAGCAGGACAGTCGGGCCCCAGTTCAGGAGTGCTGGAAAGGCTTACCAGGGACAGGATCCCTGTCGCCTTGGTTCTGCGGACCCCCTCTACCGCCGGGGCGACGTCTTCCATTTCTACCCCTCCCCCCCCCCGCCTCTGGAGGGGGCATCACTCTGTGTGGCCTGGAAAGATCCCTGGGTTTTACGGAACCACATTTTTCCGCCTCGTTGCCCTTTGGGGTACGGTCTAGTTGGAGCAGAAAAACGGACTCCGACAGCAGACAGAGTCTTTCCTTCTTGCTCACACCGAGTTAGTGTCTCCTTCACTTTGGGCCCAAAGAGAGTGGCACCATCAAAGGGGGCGTTGGCGAAGGAAGACTTGAAGGCTTCTGCAAATGAGCACAGCCGCATCCAGGATTGTCTTCGTAGAGCAATCGCTGAAGCTGCAGCTCTACTCGATCCTTCAGCCACATACGAGATGAGCCTCATGGATGAGTTCACTAGGGAGGTAAGGGTGTTAAGCTGTGCTGTTACCTTATCTGAAACAGCAGCATCTGTGTTACCCTGGAGGGTATCTCCCAGCTCCTTGATGAGATCCCTCTGCAGACGTGTAAAATGTGTCAAATAGTTTAGCGAACGCATGGAAAAAGTCGCTGAACTAAAAACGTGCTTCCCATATCTGTCCATAGTCCTAGAATCCTTATTAGGAGGATGAACAGAAGAGGAAGACTCAGACATCTCCTTTTTAGTGGCTGCCGCCACCACCATAGCGTCGACCGGAACTCCCTTGGTGAGATAACCCTTGTCCTGGGGGGCGGTGATAAATTTGCTCGGTTTTCGAGGGACCGGTTCCACTGTGTCCGGTGTCTCCCATGCCCTTCGAGCAATTAAATCCATTAACTCATCGAAGGGCGGAGTAACCCAGGAGGTAGAAGGTTGAGCACCAAAAGCCTTCAGCAGCACCGACTCGTCCTCAGTGGGGGCTAGGGACTGCCAATCACCCCTCTGTTTTAAGATCTCCAAGATGTCCGCAAATGAGACATCCTCAGAGGGGGATTTTGGGGACCCCTCTGCCTCATCCAAGTCAGTGTCAGATGTTAGAGATTCTTGCGGGGAATCTATGTGCCTCCTCTTGCACAGTCTTTTCCTCGGAACCTCAACGGACGGGGCTTCTGGTGAGGCCTCCGAGGAACAGGGGGCACCCTCTGGGGGTGGCTGAGGCAATGGTGCTCTACACTTTGGATGGGTCGTGGGGGCAGAAACAGAAAGCGGCCTCTTAGGGGAGGGAGAAGACGCCTCCGATGAAGTGGTTGTCTGTGCAGACAAAACCTTCCTCATAAGGTCAAAAACCCCTGAACCCCAGGCCAAGGACTCCCCCGGTTCCGAAGAACATGGAAGCATCCCAGACACGGGGGCCGTGGGCCCCGACCCCGAGGACGGAGCCGAGCCAATCTGCGCCGAAGTCCTGAGAGGGAGAGTCGGCACCGAAAGTTCGGTATGACTTTCGGTCCCAGAACCGAGGAGAGATCGTTGGCTCCGCGACTCACCTACAGGTTCCGAAGGAGTCGAAGTCAATGGTGTCGATCGTGCAATGGACGGTTTCGGCACTGAGGGCTCCACTATCATCGGCTCGTCTTCTCCCGGCTCCGAAGACTAGATGGGTCTCGAAGGAGGACCTGTTGGAGATATAGGGAGGCCTTCTAATTTCGACACCAGTAGGGAGGAAACTGCAATCAACTTGGAAAGGGCCGTGTTGTCCATGAGTTTCTGCATGACACGATCCACATCTGTATCGGATAACGGTCTGGAAGATCGGGTCGAAGGGGCTGAAGATGGCACCGACCGAAGAATGGACGGTGGCGGTAGCTCCGACACCAGTTCCAAGACCTGGGGCTCAGTGAAAGACAAATGTTTGACGCTTGGCCCCGAAGTCTGTGGAACCGGTGAACGAACTTTTGAAGATGAACTCTGAGCCGATGACATGGGCTCCAACATCTTCGACCCCTTCGAGGACTTAGAAGCCTGGTCGGATTTATCCAAAGCCTCCTGGATGGCAGGCTTCAGTAGTCCCCTATCTATAATTTTCCTGCGTCTATCTGTCATGACCCTCCCGCTAAAGGAATGGCATATGGAGCAATCCTCTTGTAGGTGGAGCGGGCCAAGACAGTAAACCCAGGAAGTGTGGTTGTCAGTGATGGACATTTTCTGTTCACACTGACATCTTTTAAAGCCGGATTTGGCTTTCTCTGACATAACCGGTAGAAGTAAGACACTCTACTAGGAAATATTTTAAGACACTGGCTAGAATAACTAATAACTGCTAAGTAAATATTTATATATATATATATATATATATATATATATATATATATATATATATATATATATATATATATATAAGTATTACTATAAGGTGGGAAAAAGGAGGTAGGCCACAAAAGGGAACCTATAAGAATATTACAGGATTAACTACAAGAACACACACACACACACACACACACACACACACACACACACACACACACACACACACACACACACACACACTAGCACTATATTAAAAACTAACTTTAAGAACTTTAAGAACTTTTTAAACAAGAAAGATAAGAATCTTATCTGTAATATAACAAAAATCTCTCTGGTCCGAGCTCTCGTCGATGTGATCTGTTGCAGCGGCAAACTAGATCTGAGTAATGGCAGAGAGGATTGTGGGATATAGCCTGGTCTCGAGCTTCTCTAAGATGCAGAGCTTTGCTATGCGGCCGACTCGGAGCCGAGGATCGGCTCCGAACCCGTGTGTAAGAACAAACGGCGAGATTGAACACTCTCACATCTTAACATTATCCAATCCTTTATGTATTTTGAGGATACCAAAAATACTACTTACCACAGCATGCTCATTTTTTAAGAAATAATATTTAGACTCATCAATCTGCCCTTGCATTAATAAATCTATCTTAGAATAGGCTATATTCACTTGATTTAAACTACTTTCATCATATGTCTCTCCATTCAACATAACCAACATATAATCAGTATAATCATTTCTATCCATGATAACCGTACCACTGCCCTTATCGGGCTTCATAAACCTAATTGACCTGTCACTAATTAACTCATTTAATAATTTTTGTTCATCACTACTTAGATTATTATCTTATCGAAAGTCTTGCTTTCAGCATAATTCCTACTTTTAGTAATATATTCCCTTATATCCAACTCACAAACCTGCTCATAAAGTGCTAACAATACTATTTGAAGGGGAATAAATTTACTAGGTTTTCTAAGCAAATCCGCAGCTCTATCTGTAGTGCCCTGAAACATTAGCTTGAGATTAATTTTTCTGGTTAACAATTTCAAGTCAATAAGAATATCACTTAAATTCCCTTTTGCTACTGGGACAATGGTAGAACCTTTAGATAATAATTCAACATGCTCCTTATTAATCACTTTACTAGAATAATTATACACTCTATAGTCATCATAGCTATTACTAACAACAACAGGATTATTTAATAAAGCAGCATTATCATATCCACGTTCACCATCAATTACTTCTAATAACTGGGTTAACTGCTCATCCAAATTAACATCATCAAAGGAAGACTGAACAAAATAACTATCAACTGAAACTATAGACTGATGGTAATGCCCTTTACTTGCATCATTATGTGTTCCAGATGTACAAAAATCAACATTGCTCATCAACTCATGAATCCCATTACATGAAAATTCATGAACAGAATACATACTCAGATCAACAATCGAATCAGCTGTTTGATTACCAGCCAAACCACTATAAGACCAAATATTACTATTTGCAGCGATATCATTAAAAGACATTTCAACTTCTGAATTAGCAGTAGTAAATCCATTATTCACACAAAACAAATTTGTGCACTTCAATGCACTAACATCAAGCTGCTGATCAGTCAACAAAGAACAATTAGAGTTATTGGTGCCAGTATCATGCCGTTCAAAAGGGGAACTAAGCTCACAAGTCCCAACCTCAACAACATTATTGGGCTGGTTAAAAGTCCCACTTACTGCAAAAGGAAGTCCATTAGCGACTATCTTCTCCATTCGCTTTGACCCACGTTGCGCTGTTGCCCCTGTCTCTGATATTTGTAGTGCTTGTTGCCGTTGCATCGCTGGCCTCCTTGCTCGCGATTCCTCAACCTCTCCGACCGCCTCAGGCCTCCATCTAAAGGGGATTCCGCCAAATCGGCCCCTCCATTATAGCTGTCCGACTTACTCGTCACTTCCGGTCTCAAATCTGACTCCTGGTTGGCTGGGTGTCTCCAGTAACCACGGTTACCCTCTGAAAGTGGATACACCTTTTTGTTTTTATATTCTTCAGTATCTCGAACTATTTTATTGGATTTTCTTTGATAAATAAATGAACAATGTGAATCAATACTCGCCAACATATTGTTGTAATTGGTTGAATAATGTTCAAAATTGAGGTCTGCCAAAATAAACTCATTTTCACCTTCAAGCTCAGCCAAATAACGAGCAATGAGTTGGTCATTTTACTTAATAATTATATTCATAAGCTCTAACCCAGTTCTATCATATAATTGATGCACCTCCGCTATTATTTCTTTTTTACCTTCTATTCCATTAGGATACTTCCAGGCCCGCAACCCTCGTGGGACCAAACCCATTTGAATATTTTTATGTAAATAACAGTTCTCAATCTGCAATTTCTTCATAGCTAATAGTTTTTTCTCAAAGTCTTTTATGCATTCAACCAAAGACTTATTAACTTTATTTGCATTATTACTAACCCCACAGTCCTGCTGAAAATTGTATTTGTTGATCTTCCACTGCATTTTATCCACATTATTGTTACAGTTCTCCACCACACCATTGCTTGTCATAGCCACATTTTGGGCCCTCTCACCGGTATTCACCTCACGAAGACCCAAATCTGAAACTGCAGCCACCAAAGCTCTAGGTGTGGACTGGGTTGATGAGACACCAAGACTCCCAGAACATCCACCAGAATTAACCACACATTGTTGCTTGTCTACCAACTGCTTAATTTGCAATGTATGCTCAGCCAATTGTTGGTTGATACGCTCCAACAGCCCCACAATGTCCGGACCTGGTTCCACACTTTCCATACCAATAAACGACTAAAACAACACCGACAAATGAACACAAAAGAGCCCAGTCCGACCAACACTTGAGACTGCAAACTGCTATCAACCACACACCAAACGAATTTGACCTAGGTTTCGTCTTTTATTTTCAGACTTCTTCAGAACAATGAAATGATAAAACCAACAGCTTTAAATACTGTCAAACTAATTAAGCACAGCATCACATGCACATTAGTTAATACAACCTGAGCATACAATATTACTTCTAAAAAACATTCATTAACATACAAAAGAATTTTTAATTCAAAAAATATATGAAAAATATGAAAAAATAAATGAACTCTACACATTCTTTCAAATATGAAAAGAATATATATATATATATATATATATATATATATATATATGTAAAAATACATATCAAAAACATGTGTATATATATATATATATATATATATATATATATATATATATATATATATATATATATATATATATATAAATGAATAGTCCTGACAAATACACATATATGTATACAATTATAAATACAGGTATATATATTAAAAACTACAACACACAATAAACTAAACAATGTCTCACCCTAAGAAGTGCCTTAATTTTAAAATTGGAGCAATGCTAATATACTCATTAATTCCAGGAAACACTGAGGCATCTAATCTTAACTGCCACTTCATCTCACTGATGTCAAAATGAACATCCAAAATAGCCCCTTGGCCATCTTTAACCATATTCTGTATCACACAAAATTTAAATTCATGCCCACTATGCAATTCAATGTGCCTAACCAGTGCGTTGGTCCTTCTCATATGCTTAATGTCTGAAATAGGCTCACTGATTCTATCCCTAAAGGCCCTGCTGGTTTTCCCAACATAAAATGCTGGACATTGACAACATTTAGCTACATAAACCACATTTTTTTGTATGGCAATCATAATGACCATGTAATCTAATCAATGTACTAGCCACTAAAATCCTAGAATCTGTATGCAATAAAATCCCAGTCTAGGTTAGGCAGAGTCCCACATTGACTCTCTTCAAGAGGAATCTTGATGAGTGGATGGGAGATTGTAGATTTACTCCAGGTATCACTTCTGTGTCACTGTTAGACAGAGGCACAGTATACTAACCTCGAAAAAGGGCATAGCAAAATTCATTTAGAATGGGTGGTGAAAGCCAAACACACTCTGGCTAGGCTTGTGAATGCCCTAGGGCAGATAGCCTAGTATGAACCTATGAACCTAAGAATGTTCGTGGTCTGCACTCTTGTGGGAGGAGAGGCTGGACTCTGCCCTTCTGAGCTGGGAATTTCTGGTTAAAGGCTTATAGCGCCTGCATATTTGAACTGCTTCTTACTGAAATTGGTACACCTTGTTCGCTGTAGCATAGACTAGATCCAAGCCTGCTGAATCTAGCTTTGTTTGTATAACTTGAGCACTAATCCAGGCATTCTTTAAAGTATTCAATTGTATTTATTACTGATTTGTAGTAACTTGATTAAAGTGTAGCTATCATTCTAAGTCTTTTGGATTAAGCACTTGGGCTTCAGACCAGTTTGTTTACATTAGGAAGGTTTGTGGCCTGCACTGTGGTGGCAGGACAGGTAGCTTATATCCTTCTAAGTTGGGAACTGCTGATTGAGGGCTCAGTGTCTGTTATTCTAAAAGTGTATTAGCTCTGGTTTATGCACTTGGGCTTCAGGCCAGTTATTTTACATTAAGAAGGTTCGTGGTTTGCACTCTTGTGGGAGGAGAGGCTGGACTCTGCCCTTCTGAGCTGGGAATTTCTGGTTAAAGGCTTATAGTGCCTGCATATTTGAACTGTTTCTTACTGAAATTGGTACACCTTGTTTGCTGTAGCATAGACTAGATCCAGGCCTGCTGAATCTAGCTTTGTTTGTATACTTGTTGTTTGTTTGCTTGTTATTTCCCTGAAACGCTAATTCCACCTAAAACGCGGCTTTTCAGCACTTCTGTGGATCCGTAGTGATATCTGCATTGCTTAATGTACTTATTTCCTTGTTTGAACCTTAAAGAAAGTTGTTGTTTGTCGTTTTTGCATTTAACTCATTACATCCGAGTGACGCCTCCATGTGCATCTGTGGTTAATTCCTACTGACGCCTCTAGGGGTCAAAGATTGCTTGTTCATATTTGCATCAATAATTCCAAAACTATGCTATGTTCAAGGTTTTAAAAGATTTCATTTTAAAGCTTACCCAGTAGTAAACTCAACTGCATTATTTTTTGACCTCTGTCTAGTGTAGGTAAATAGATATTAACTGTTTTTATGATGTTAATTTACATAGGTATACTTTTCACATTTTTCTAAATATCTCAACAACCAAGCAACACAAACAGAACTCCTTATATTCATATGGAATCTCTCAGCTAGAGGAGTACAATGCTGCTGTGTGTGTGTGTGTGTGTGTGTGAGTGTATGTGTGTGTGTGTAACTTGAGTGGTTGCTGAGATATTGTAAGTTCTTTACAAAATATTATAAATGTAATAGTTACTGTGACTTACAAAATTCAGTTTAAGATCCAGAACCTAAAGAATACTCCTGAATATAAAAATAGTTTGTGCTGAAGAGTTTGCCATTTATACTTATTTCATAATCCCTATGGTTCCAAAGATATGAATATTTGTTTGAAATGTGAGGCCATAATTTGATTCAGTCAAAAGGCTTAGGCTCCACCCACTGGAAGTTGCAGAGCAAACTTCCTGAGTGCCATTGGAGTGAATGAGTTAAGTTACCTGTAACACACTGCATTTAAGTTACCTGGCACTTGCTCACTAAAGCAATTATATAAGTCAGCACTAAAAAATTAAAATCACTACACCCTCACAAAATCCCCTTGAGTACCTTGTTCCCCATTGGCCCTTTTTTTCAATTATAAAGGAATTCCCAATACTATTCTAGCATGTCCAAAGGTCAGTTGTCAATCTCCTCTCCGGTCCAGCTGGTGAATCTGGGAATCTTGAGGCAATGTTACAAATGCCTCATGTACACAGACAACCATCTCCTCCTCCCAACAAATTCCAATACATGTGAGAGATGCAACCATATAGCCAAACTGGAGGCTAAGCTCTCTCAACTCAGTACTGGCGTAACCAGTCAGGAGGAGAAGGAAACCACACTCACTACAATTCCAGTCTCACATAGACCTACCACGACAGCAAACCAAACACATAAACACACAAAAACATACTCGGAGGGTCTAAATAAAAATCTGCCTAAGCAACAGAGACCTCCAAAGCAGACACCCAAGCAACCGCTACCCCAAAACAAAACACGTGCAACACATAGCTCGCAAAGCCAGTGTGCCGAACAGTCACAGCCCTTAAGGCTAAACAACACACCTGATACACTTGTAATAGGTGACTCTATCGTCAGGCATACTGACGTCCCGCTCAGCAGGCTGAACAAGGAGAAGGTCATAGTGAGCTGCCTGTCGGGCGCTAGGATCCGCCACATAGCACAAGCACTCAGGTCACTCCAAGGCAAGTACAAATATGACTCAGTCAATGTCCATGCTGGTGTGAATGACCTGAGACGTACCTCCCAGGACTACATGAAAAGAGACATAGAGGAGCTCTCTGAGCATGTAGCCCAGGCAGGTATGACCCTGACCTTGAGTAGCATCTTACCCTCACCAAGAATGATGCCACAATATGAAGACAAGATGATCAATTTCAACAATTGGCTTAAGTATTGGGGTCATTCAAAGGGGATCCAATGCCTGTCAGCCTGGGATGACATGCTCGATAAGCCACGATGCTTCGCTAGGGACAGCTTGCACCTGTCACCCCTGGGCTTTCAGATATTGGCAAAGGCTCTTGCTACCCCCATAGTGCCTTTTTTAGGCAAGGCTCAAAAGACAAACCCACCTCCATAGGTATCACAAGGGATAAGAAACTAAGAATAATGCTACTCAACGCCAGAAGTCTAAACCTCAAGATGCACGCACTCAAAACTCTCCTTAGCATGGAGAACATTAGTATCTGTCCAGTAACAGAAACCTGGTTCAAGGCTCCCGAGAGCACCCCAGCACTACCAGGTTATACCTCATACCATGCTTTTCGGCCCCCAAAAATGGACTGAACCACAAAAGGAGGGGGAGTATCAATAGTCGTCAAAGATAACCACATCTCCAGGTTGGTGGCACAGCACAAAGCATCAGGGACTATCCATGTGCAACTAACAGTGCGCAAAACTGCCTTCCAGTTTATAGCCTGTTACAGACAACACTCCCAAACCCAGGAACCCCACTCGGCCTTCCTGAGAACACTGGAAAATATGAAGCTCTCTCCAAACACCATTATATTGGGTGACTTCAACTACTCAAACATAGACTGGGAGCATTACTCTAGCTCCAACACCCTAGCCCAAAGGTTCCTAGAATTTATAAACTCAAATGCTATGGAACAACTTGTTACCACTCCCACAAGAGAGGAAAACATACTGGACCTGATCATCACCAACATGGGGACTCTATGCTCCAGACCAGAACTGTAACCCTCACTGGTAAGATCAGACCATAAACTAATCTCACTGGATATTCACATCCCGACCCCACCCCCTGCCCAGAAAACCACAGTGAAAAACTTCTCTAAAGCAAATTTCACACTCCTCAAAACCGAGGTGGAATCCTTCAAAGCCCCCGGGTCTGTGGAAAATACGGCCCAGACTGCAGAATCCTTTATAAACGCTTTCTATGAACACCTTTGGGAATGCATGGATCACGCAATCCCAAACAAAACCAAGACCCAATCCTCCAAAGGCAGACGTCCTGTCTGGTGGACCCCAGCCATAAACAAACTATACAATAGAAGGAGGAAGCTACTACATGATAGAGCAAAATCCCAAAAAGGGAAGGCATCTCTGATCAGTATTAGCAAAAAACTACGGGCACTCATAAAATCATCTAATGCCAGCTTCGAGAGAAAAACTGCACAGGACACTAAGGATAATCACAAGGCTTTCTTTAGTTATGTTAGGAACCTGGGTGGGAATTCCCAGATATGCTCAGAATTAGTCCAAAATGACAAAAAATACACCAAACCCAGAGACATTGCCAACATCCTAGCTGACAGGTTCAGTGCAAACTTCTCCCCCCCTTCTCCACCAAAAGGGCAAATATCTATCCCAGCAGAGTGCTGCCCCCCTGACATCTCAGATGCTCAGGTAAGAGCCGCCCTCTCCAAAGCAAAAAACATAGCATCAATGGGACCAGACGGTGTCCCGGGCTGCGTCCTACATGAACTCAAAGAAGAACTAAACCCAAACATAAAACTACTGTTCAATCTCAGCCTTACTACAGGATATGTACCCAAACAGTGGCGTACAACAACAGTGGTCCCTCTCCACAAAGGTGGTGCCTCAACGGATCCTGGAAACTATCGCCCCATAAGCCTGACTAGCTTGGTCTGCAAAGCTATGGAAAGGATCATCATGGACCTCATAAATAAAGATATTGGGGACCTACAGACACTGGATCCTACCCAGTTCGGCTTTGTTAAGGGCAGATCCTGCCTCTTAAACCTGGTCGATTTCTTTGAAACAGTCACCAAGGCCATTGACGAGGGGAAGGTGGTCCACACAGCCTACCTGGACCTCGCAAAAGCCTTCAATACAATACCCCACTCGGGCATTATAGATAAGCTCACCAGCTTAAATATAAACCCCTATATCACTAGATGGGCTGCAAACTGGCTCAAGGACAGAACCCACATGGTTAGAATTGCTGGAGCCATGTCAGACTCCAAACCAGTTACAAGTGGCGTCCCACAAGTCTCAGTCCTGGGAGCTCTCTTGTTCGGTATATATTTCTCAGAGGTACAGGCCAACACGGAAGGACTGTGGCTGACCAAGTTCGCAGATTACTGCAAACTGGGTGCCATAATCGACTCTCCAGCCGACACAAGCATCCTCCAAAAGGGCCTCATAGAAACAGACAACTGGTGCCAGAGCCATGGCCTCAAGCTAAACACCAAAAAGTGTATAGTCATCCCCTTTGGCAAAAACAAAGTGCCCACAAATTACCACATTGGTGGTAATCCATTAAGTACAGAAGAAGTAATTAGGGACCTGGGGACCTAAGTTGATAGCAATCTCTCATTTGACAACCACGTGGCCAAAGTGGTTAGAAAAACATTTTATATAGCCCAGCTAATCATGAAGGGATTCACATCTAGATCAGGGGAGGTCATTGTGTCTCTTTACTCATCCCTCATCAGGCCCATAATTGAGTACAATGTCCCTTTTGGGATGTACCTTACCAGACACCTGCAGCAACTGGAAAGACCCCAAAAGTACTTCACCAAGAGGATCAAAGGGCTCAAACAGATGCCATATGCTGCCCGGTTAAAGAAACTCCAGCTCTACTCAGTGGCATACCGCCTGCTCAGAGGAGATCTGTGCCTAAAGTATAAAGCTATGTCCAACCCGGAATTAATGGACATGCTGCACCTCAGAAAATCCAAATCCCATCAAGCTACACGCTTGAGAGACTTGAATCTCAGCACTGAAATAAATATGACATGCTGGAGGGACAGATTCATAACCCAGAGGCTCCCTTCACTCTGGAATAAAATCCCAGTCCAGGTTAGGCAGAGTCCCTCATTGACTCTCTTCAAGAGGAATCTTGATGAGTGGATGGGAGATCGTAGGTTTACCCCGGGTATCACTTCTGTGTCACTGTTAGACAGAGGCACAGTATACTAACCTCGAAAAAGGGCATAGCAAAATTAATTTAAAATGGGTGGCGAAAGCCAAACACACTCTGGCTAGGCTTATAAATGCCCTAGGGCAGATAGCCTAGTATGAACCTATGAATACGCATCCTCATTGGTCTTTTTGAATTTTGTTAGAGCTTTTTTTTTTTTTCAAGTTTTAACTTTTGGTATTTAGGCCCTGCTTTTGAAGAGGTTTCTAACTGTTTGTGTGTTATGCACTATCGCCCAATTGTGCTCCAAAGCCAGACAGTTAAATTCAACAAATTTTCACTTAAAATCCAGGCAGAAATAGCCATTCAATGAACTCCTCCATGATCATTTTCTGAAAGGCCACCCCTAGTGACAAGTCTTCAACCTACCATTATGGACAGTAGGACTACCCTTGTTTCTCCTGCCAACCTTGTTGATTTTGGTCTCTTGAGACAGTGTAGCAATTGCCTCATGTACACAAGCAGCTCTCTACTTATAACACAATCTAGTACAGAGTGAGAAAGATGTATTTACACCAAGAATCTAGACTCCATGCTCTCTTTCACTCAAAACAGTAACACAGAGAAGGTTGTCAACTCACCCACCACTACATATTCACATAGTACCACTACTCATGCACATTCCACTACTCACACACATAATAGGCATCAAACAAGTAAATCCACAAAAGTGGAGGTTATCTCGAAAAACTTACTGAAACACCAGAGACCTCCAAAACACAAGTCTGCTACAGCAAACACAGTCTCCGCAGCACCCATGACACACAGCAACACCAGTGCCTCACCCACCAAGCACATAAGGTGTAATGCTCAAAAAACAGGTTTTCTTGTCACTGGAGACTCAATAGTGAGACACTCACTAGGATGGACAAGGAGAAAGTCACAGCCAGCTGCCTGTCTGGTGCCTGGATTTGCCAAATCATGCATGCATCAGCTCTCTCAGCAACATGTATCATTATGACTGTCATAGTTCATGTTGGTGTGAATGACCACAAATGTACCTCGCTGGACTATATGAAGAGAGACATGGCCGAGCTCTCTGAGTATGTGTCCCAGGCAGGTATGCCTCGCGCAGCATATTACCCTCACCTAGAATGATGCTACAGTTACAAACAAAAAAAGATTGATTTCAATAATTGGCTTAGTTTTTGGTGTTATTCCAAGGGGATCCAGGTCCTGTTTGCCTGGGAAGCCATGGTCGACAAACCTCGCTCCTTTGCCAGAGACTGTTTGCACCTGGCACCCCCAGGCTTTCGGTTGCTGGGATAGGTTCTTGCTTCCCACATAGTGCCTTTTTTAGGCACGGTCTCAAAAACAACATTACTGACATGAAATTAACCAATCAGAACAAAATAAGGGTCATGCTGCCAAATGCTAGGTGCTTAAACCAAAAACTACACTCCCTGGAAGCACTTCTATCACTAGAAGAGGTAGATGCCTGTGCAGTCACAGAAACCTGATTTAAGACCTCAGAGAGTAACCCAGCCCTGAAGGGTACAATGCCTTCCATACCTTTAAACTGCAAAATGAATGTGTGAAAACCAAAGGAGGTGGTGTTTCAATCTTTATTAGACAGGAATTCTCCTCCAGTCTAGTTAAACTGGACAACTCCATGGAGTTACTCCAGGTCCAGGTTATGGTGGGTAAGACCCCCATTCAAGTCCTAGCCAGTTATAGATCCCCCTTCATGGGTCATGACATCCATGAAGCCTACTTAACCAAACTGAAGAAAATCCAAATTTTACCGAACACACTGGTTATGGGGGGATTTCAATTATTTCACCATCAACTGGAAAACCTACTCCAGCCCAAACTCGCTAGCACAAAAGTTCCTTGACTTTGCAAATTCAAATGCCCAGGAGCAAACTGCCCAAACCCAACAAGAGGAAGAAACATTCTAGATCTGGTCCTCAACAACATGTCAAACAGTTGCACCGCTGCAACTGTTGGAACCTCATTAGTTAAAACTGACCACAAATCAGTCACCTTCAAACTGACACTAACACCTGAACTCACAAAGGGTGAAATCAGACTAAAAATCTTCAGCTCCTAGGTGAAGGTATAAATGCATTTCAAGCCCCACCCCAAGCTGAAAGTGTCAACTCCACAGAAGCTTACACTAAAGCCCTGTACAATCACTTGCATAAGTGTATAAACTCGGCTGTACCAGATATAATCAAAGCCAGAGCTCCAAGTAAAATCAAGCTGTCGTGGTGGAATTCCAGCCTCAACAAACTTTACAATAAACACAAAAAGTTGCTGTCCAAGAAAACAAAGACAAGGACCCAACAATGGAAAAGCACCCTCCTCAGCCTTAACAGGCAAATAAGACAACTTGCCAAATCTTCCAAGAGCTCCTTTGTGAGAAACCAACATACGTAATCTAAAGGATAGGTCCCAAGTATGTGCAGAACTGGTGGCCAACTGTATCACACACACTGACCCCACAGAGATAGCGAACCTGCTAGTGGACAGATCTGGTGAAAATGTCACTCACTTATCCCCTCCTAACTTACAACAAACCCTCCCCCAAACTCCTCCCATCTTACATATTTGAAGAGCAGATCCTCAAAGCCCTGTCCAAGGCAAAGAACATGGTCTTTCCTGGACCAGATGACATCCCAGGCTGTCTCCTAAACAGGCAAAAACATGAACTACCATCAAGTGCCCTTTTCAATCATAGCCTAACCACAGGCTTTGTTCCTGCAGAATGGGAACAGCCACAATTATCCCCCTCCACAAATGTGGCCTAGCAAAAGACCCAGGGAATTACAGACCCATAAGCCTGACTAGCCTCATCTGTAAGGCTCATGGAACGTATCATTATGGACCTCATATATAAAGACATATGTGACTTCCAAACCTTGGATCCTACTCAACTTGGCTTCGTGAAGGGCAAATCCTGCCTGTTAAATCTGGTGGACTTCTTTGAAAGTGTGACCAAGGCTACTGATGCGGGCAAATCTGTGCACACACCATACCTCGACTTGGCAAAGGCTTTCGGCACAATCCCACATTCAGGCATTACTGATAAACTTAGCAAACTGAATGTAAACCCCTTCATTGTAAGATGGGTTGCCAAGGGGCTCACAAACTGGACACACACTATCAAAGTGGGTGACTCCACATCAGTCGGCAGACCTGTTACCAGCAGTGTGCCACAGGGGTTAGTGCTGGGTTCCCTACTGTTTGGTATATACTTCTCAGAAGTTCAGGTCAAAACTAAAGGGTTGTGAATGACCAAATTTGTAGACGACTGCAAAGTAAGTGCAATCACTGAAAACCCAAATGATGTCAGTATAATCCAGGAGGGTCTCACATAGACCTAGTCACCTTCTCAAACTGAATGCAAAGAAATGCTTCATCATTCCCTTTGGCAGAAACAATGCCCCTTCACAATATCAAATCAACAACAATACCCTAAGTACACATGAAGTTGTAAGGGACCTGGGATCACAGATTGATCCCAACCTTAACTTCGACCACCACGTATTTACTGTTGTAAGGAAAGCTTTCCATGTAGCCCTCTTGATTAGTAAAGGTCTCGCTTTGAGAGCAAAAGAGGTTATAACCCCCCCCCCCATACTAAGCACTTATCCGGCCCATAATTGAGTTTAACACCCCCATTCGGTATGTATCGTACTAAGCACCTGCAGCAATTAGGGAGACCTCAGAGGTTTCTAACAAAGAAGATTAAGGGCCTTCAGCATGTGCCTTACACAGACTGACTAAAGTCCCTGTCACTATACTCTGTATCGTACGGACTTCTTAGGAGAGACTCATGCCTGGTCTAAAGAGTAACCCAAGATCCAAACCTAATGAACTTATTGCATATCAGAAAATCAAATGGATCTAGGGCTACCAGTTCCAAGGACTTAAATATGGCCTGTGACTTAAATAGGACTTGCTGGAGGGACAGATTTATGTACCAGCGACTGCCATGTCTTCAAAACAGGCTACCAATTCATGTGAAACAGAGCATCTCTATGACACTGTTCAAGAGGAACCTGGACTAGTGGATGGGTCACTGTAAAATCTTACTGGGGGATAGCACCCACAACCCTCCTGGACGTGCGCAGTCATCACTAAATGTAATCTTGGGTATTACATTAAGTTGAAATGGCTAGGCTTAAATGACCTCTGGGTCAATAGCCTAGTAATCTCGTATGATCCTATGTTATGGTGAGTACATAACTTATATCTGTTGTTGCCTTTTTAAGTTGTTCCTGAATGAATGGGACAGAGTCTCCAGCTAAGGTAACCTTGGGTGGCCTTCATGGAAGAATGTCCTGGAGAACTGCAGAACCAAATGCAGCTCTTTTTCTGGGGATATCTAATTTGTAATGAGAAATAAAAGTATGAGAATTAGACCATGTGGCAGCTGCACAAATATCATTAGTGGAGGCTCTTGCCAAAAAGCAGCATATGTAGCCATTGACCTAGTTGAATGAGCTTTTGGTTGTCTTGGCAAGGTTAAACCTCTCAATGAATAAATACACACAGGAAATACAATAAGTTATCCATTTGATTAGAGTAGTTTTTGAGACTGGCCTTCCCATCTTAGTACTAGAAAAGGAGACAAACAATTGATCTGTTTTCCTAAATTCGTTAGTCCTGTGAAGGTAAGAGCACGAATGCCTATGTATATCTAAAAGATGAAGGGTATATTCTCCTTTATTGTCAGATTTGGGGGAAAATGGTATGTTCATCACTTGACTGATATTTGTTTCAGAAGCAACTTTTGGTAGAAGGGAAGGATTACTGCGTACAGTAACTCTATCTTTGGAAAAAATCAAATACAGTGGTTTCAAAGTGAGTGGAGTTCAGATACTCATCTCGCTGAAGTTATGGCCACCAGAAAGACAGTTTTCCAAGACAGAAACTTAGGGCCTACTTTAGCTGAGGGTTCAAATGGTGAAGGCACCAAAGTTTGTTAATACCAAAGTCAGGTTCCAAGGTGGAGTGGGGTCCCTATTTGGAGGTCTAAGTAAAAAGGTACCTTACATAACTTATATGAAGCCAAAGGAAAAGCATCATCTCTGACGTGATAGTTGGAGATGGCTACTAACTGAACTTTGATGGTGGAGAAACTTGCCCTACTTTGAAAGATGGAGGAAAGAAAATCCAAAACAGCAGGGAGTGGAGCAGTGAAATGATCCAAATCTCTCTGATAAGCACAAAAGGAAAACCTCTTCCATTGACTCATAAATCTTCCTGGTTAAAGGTTTGTCAGATGAAAAAAAAATGTGGTGGACTGGGGAGGAAAGCCTGGACTGTCTAGCCATCACTGGAACTGGAGAAATGTAGTCACTTGAGGCCTGCAATGTCTGGGTGAATCTTCCCTGACGGGTGTGACAGGAAGGCTGGACTGGGATTCAGTGTTCATAGAGAACATGCTAGGCGAGACCACAGGATGGGAAACCACACTTGCCGAGTCCAGAATGGTACAATGAGAATTACTTTGCTCCTCAACTGGAGCACTTTCTGAAGAAACTTGGGGATTAGAAGCAGGGAAGGGTAAGCATAAAGGAGACCGGGGGGGGGGGGGGGGCAAACATGGACTACAACATCTTTCAGTGAATGTCCCAGAGGGGGAATTAGAACAAAGAACCTGCTGCATTTGTTGTTGAGGGGAGAAGTGAACAGATTGCAGCACGGTTTACCCCATTTGTAGAAGATCATGTTTGCCACTGATTGAGAGACCACTTGTGAGGCATCAGGATGGTCCTGCTGAGCTTGCCCGCTAAAATGTTGGATTTCCCAAGTATGTGCAGCACTACAGGAAAGCAGCTGGAAGAGATTGCCCACTGCAAAAGCCTCATTGCTTCTCAGCATAGGGGATAGGACCAGGTTCTACCCTGTTTGTTGATGTACCAGACTACTGTCATTTTGTCTGTTTAAATAGCAACAGTTCAAAGTGGAAGAGAGTTCTGAAAGGCCTGCAACACTAAAAGCACTGCTCTCATCTCCAGGACATTTATATACAAAAACTGGTCACTGGGGACCACATGCCTTGAGCAGTCCATCCAAAATAATGCTCCCCACCGCAATTGGGAGGTGTCCATGGTCAATGTGGTGTTCGGGGGAGGCAGAATAAATTACAAATATTTTCGGAGTGTACCCACCACAGCAGAGATTTTCTGCAAACCTGAGATAATTTTACTGGATGTCATGTTGATGAAAAGACCATTGTACTGCTACAGTCCAATGAAGAATTCTCATATGAAGATGAGCAGTGGGTATTAAAGTTATTCCATCGGCCACTGACCATAGGGCTTTGAGTACCATTTTTGCTGAGGAAGAAGGGTGAGAAAGAACCCGTCTGACATGCAATTTCAGAACTCTGTTTTGAGGCAGAAAAGCTAGACAATGGACTGTATCCAGATGAGCCCAGATGACTTGAACTGGTTGAAGTTGTGATGCTGCCAGACTGATCGTAATCCTTGGCTCTTTCCAGAAGATGCCTGGTCAGTGCAGTCAGAAGCCAGTAGCCTAAGTAAGGAAACACTTTGAATCTGAGTAGTCTTAGATGAGCTGCTACCACTGCCATGTATTTGATGAACACCCTGGGGGGCTGTGGTGAGACCGAAAGGCAGGGCTCTGAACTGATAATGATTGGTTCCCAGCCAGAAGCATAGGTACCTTCTAGAGCACCTGTTCATTTTGATGTGATAGTATGCATCTTGAAAATTGATAGAGCACATCTAGTCATCCTTCTGCAAGAGAGGCAGAATGGACTTAACTGTAACCATCAATAATTTGGAATTCTTTACAAACTGGTTCAGATAACCGAGATCCAAAATAGGTCTCAATAACTGGGATCCAAAATAGGTCTCTGGTTCCCTCTTTTCTTTAGCACTAAAAAGAACCTTGAGTAAATTCCGAGTTCTCTTTGGTCTGGGGTGACCTCTTGGAAGACTCTCTTGTCCAGCACCTTTTCAATTTCTAGATCTGCTAACTCCCTCTATGCATATGTGATATGTAGTGAGAGTAGGGACCAGGTTGAGGAGAACCTAGAGAGGTGAAGATATGCTTTAGAGAGGAGAGGAATGAAGGTCAGCAGGGCTAAAACAGAATATATGTGTGTAAATGAGAGGGAGGGTAGAGGAATGGTGAGGATGCAGGGAGTAGAGTTGGCAAAGGTGGATGAGTTTAAGTACTTGGGATCAGCAGTTCAGAGTAATGGTGAGTGTGGAAGAGAGGTGAAGAAGAGAGTACAGGCAGGGTGGAATGGGTGGAGAAGAGTGTCAGGAGTGATTTATGACAGACGGGTACCAATAAGAGTGAAAGGGAAGGTCTACAAGAGGGTAGTGAGACTAGCTATGTTATATGGGTTGGAGACAGTAGCATTCTCGAAAAGGCAGGAGTCAGAGCTGGATGTGGCAGAGTTAAAGATGTTAGGATTTGCACTGGGTGTGACTAGGATGGACAGGATTAGGAATCAGTATATTAGAGGGTCAGCTCAGGTTGGACAGTTTGGAGACAAAGCAAGAGAGGCGAGATTGCGTTGGTTTGGACAAGTGCTGAGGAGGGATGCTGGGTATATTGGGAAAAGGATGCTAAGGATGGAGCTGCCAGGTAAGAGGAAAAGAGGAAGGCCTAAGATGAGGTTTATGGATGTGGTGAGAGAGGACATGCAGGCGGTTGGTGTGAAAGAGCATGATGCAGAGGACAGGATGAAATGGAAACAGATGATCTGCTGTGGCGACCCCTAATAGGAACAGCTGAAAGAAGATGATGAGTCATGGTTAAATCAACTATTAGTGCAATTTTTTAGGCATGGTTTATACTTTCAGTTTACACCATGGATTCCCATGTAAGTACCCTCTGGCTGAAGTTATTAATGTAATTATGAACATATGCCATACAATCACAATACTTCCGGTAAACAAAATCATAACTTTTGCATTACCAATTACCCCACTCACCTGATGAGCCATTCATGAGCCCTCTGGTGACCGAGCATATGAAATACTGAATCATAAACTCTTCAAGTGCACAATGTCAGAGATATGTAGAGAAATATAATAATTATGCTAACATGCATACCTTGTCAGGGATATGTAGAGAAATATGATAAATATGCTAACATGCATATTTTATTACTGAACAAGTTTGCATATCTGCTGAATGGTAGTATGCAGACAGCTGCTATCAGTGACAACTTTTGCAGCATTATGTAAACTTTCATTTCATACTATGAAATACCATGTAATCACCTTATGGTTCACATTATTAATAGAATTACTGACATATGCCATACACCATACACTCATAATATTTCCACACAAAAAATCATAATTTTTGTTACCAAGTACCCTATTCATCTGAGTAGCCATCCAAATGCACAATGCCAGAGATATGTGCAAATATGATACTTTTGCTAATATGCATATTTTACTGCTAAACAAGTTGGAATATCTGCCGAATGGTAGTATGTAGACTGCTGGTATCAGTGACAACCTATGCAACCATTCATGACCTCTCCAGTGAATGACTATTTGAATTACTGACCCACAATCCATCAAAGTAGACAATGCCGGAGATATGTACAGAAATTTGACATTTCTGTTCATATGCACATTTTGTTACTGAACAAGTATAAATATTAGTAGACTGGTAATATGCAGACAGTAGGTATTAGTGTTACTTTTTGCAAAATTATGTACACTTTGATTTGATACCGTGAATTACCATGTATATACTGGCTCAACTTATTAACAGAAATATTAATACGGAACACATTCATAACATGGCTTAAAAAGAAAACACACCTTCACACTTACTGACAACTGTATTTGGATTAGCCAACATTCCTGACCTGTGTGTTGAGCACCCCAGTTTAATGCTATTCCATCATGCTTCTACATGGACACTGACTTATTTGTATAAAATATGCAGATACACATTAAATATATTTACTGTTAAACATATATACATCTGCAAAGTGATGGTAGGTAGATACCAGGTAGCAGTGAGAAGTTTTCCAGCATTATGTAAGCTTTCATTTGATACCATGAAGCACCACAAAAACTCATTGTAGGGCAAAGTAGTAGCACATATGAATACTGCACATATCTATAATGTTTAATTTGAAACAAGTGACAATATTTAACTTACTCACCATCTAATTTCTGTCTCGAGACAGTGCTAAACTTTTGTGCTGACTGAACCTATGGAATGTTATTGCACACAATGCTTCCACAAGCACACTGCCCAAGATATCTACATATTTTATTATTAAGCAAAGCACAAATATGTACGGAGTGATACAGTTAGACACCTCCTATTAGTGCAGAGTTTTCCAGCATTATGATACCATAACACTCCATATAAACTTCCCCAGGTGCATGTTATGAAAGAAATATTAATCTGGCACGCTGTCATTATTTTACAAGCAAAATAAATCACAGTATCTGACATACTGACTACCTTTTTGGTCCGAAGTCATTCTTAACCTGTGTGCTGACAGTCTGTGAAATGACATTCCCCGATGCTTTGGAGTGGGCATTGTCTAAGAACCCAACTGGATGACATTACACAAGTAGATTATTCTACATGTCCTCCAGCAAATCAGTCAAAAAAGGACCCCCCAACACACATTCATACACAGTACAATAGTCAGGAGACAAGTACAGAATATAGTAAAGGAGGAATTTCACATTGCTAATTAAACTACTTTCTTTCCGGGTACTCTCATTAGCATAAGGAAGCACATTAACTTACAAAATTTTACTTTTCGCTTTCCTGTTACCTGTACTCTAGTCTGCATACTTTATCAGCTCCAGTTATTACATGGCTCAGTTTCCTTATTAAAAAAAAACATTACTCATTGTAAATACTTATTTTCCCATGCAGAGCATCCCTGATTTTCCCTCATAATGCACACAACTTCATTCACATGGATTAACTGTACCACAATCATTTATTTTCTTTTAACTGCTACAAATATAAGATAAATATCAGTATATACATCTTACACCTCAATAACTGTTTCCAATTCTATTTTATACAGAAAATGCATACCATTGTAAAACCTGTTTCCTCTATGACTTCCCTAAATTACTGTGAGCAGTATTGGAAAAACATCTCTGATGTTGGCATTTTTTGCAGCAGTTATTTTTGCCTTTGAACAGCATTCTTGTGCTAAGAAATTAAGATGTATGAGGCAGTACACAATTTAACAATGCTTTATAAAACAAAATGGGACACTGAAAATAAGGTGACAAATTACTTTAAGTAACAAGTAGCCCTTTGTCTGCCCATATGTGTGGCTCTGTCCAGAATTCAGCTTGTACCATCTGTTCTAATACAGAGGGGAATAAAAAGAAAAAGCAACTCCCCAGAGTCTTACATCTCATGTACACAGTCTTTGGATACCAGAAGAAGCTGCTCTAGTTTCCCCTGGACACAAAATACTCACTCATCCATTAGTCTTAATTATAAATAATAATAATAATAATAATAACAATAATAATAATAATACTACAAAGATGATAATGATGTTAGGAGTAATACAATGTTAAAAGTAATGCAGAAACCTAGGAGCTGAGAAAGCAGTTGGCGCGATTATATTCAAAATTGACAAAGATCTAATTAGTTGAAAATGTGCTGCTGTCAGATGTCCGGCATTTCCTTGTTCTAGCAGACAGCATAAGAGGAAGGAGAGGACACATCTTTTTATTTTATTATTTTTAAATTAATTTTGCAAAAAAGAAGCAAAACTGCAGCCTAACATTATGAGAGTTATGCTGTGGAATACCATGAGATCTGCACACCTCTGTGGAATGACTGGAAATTTCAGAAAATGTTTTATTTAAAATGTTTTTTTCCCTGTATGCCAATGAGGAAAAGTGTATTTTTTATTAAAAGTTCAAACGGGGACAGCATTGTATGAATTTATTCATTTGCAGATGCACATTTGTGGTGCTGTATGTCTGCATTTGTACATCCATAAATGCTTGGGTATTATGATACAAAGTTACTTGAAGTCTACAATGCACAGAGGTGTTGTAGGCATGCTATGGAGTTATTGTTCTGTGACAGGACACTGATCCACAAGTAACTCAGGTCACACCATCAGTGCAAATGAGATAAAACTGGTTTTCTTGCCATTTTTGTGAAAACTACATCAGTCAGGGAAGTTCCAATCACGTTGCCCAATCACAGACAGTCAAGAATCTACTCTGCTCCTTAACAGGAATAAAACAGTAACATTAATTCCAAAGTGGCTCCTGAGAAGCAGTGATCAGGCTTTTCAGTGATTGATAGTCTTAGGATTTCTAGGAAATAATCCACTTCTGCTCCTTCTTTCACCAACAGCAAAACAGAAGCACTAATCCTAAGATAATTTCTAACAAGAGTAGTAAGCTCTCCAGTAACTCGTAGCCTTGTCTGAGATACTGTAGATTTTAAAAGTTAAGACAGAATAAAAAGTGGTTCACAGTTCTAGATATTGTAAGCACTTTGCAGGTAGGAAGATGGGCAAGAAAGGGTAACTCAAAGCTTTAGCAGTGAAGAGGGGGACCTTTCCTAGTTTGATAGTTCCTAGTTATGACAGCAAAGACAACAAAAATAGCTCCACCCTTGATTGGATCCTTATTTCCAAACCAAACCTCTACCATAACCCAGTTACTCTACCAGACTCCCTGAGTAACCACCTCCCTATCTATGGGCAAAGGCACTCACTTCAAATTCCTATGTCCCACTTCTACAGAGATAGCCTCAACCTTTCCAGCTTTTAATGCAGAAACCTTTAACAACAGACGTTCACTAGTAAATTGGTCCTACCTCAAATACCTTCCCCTCACTGAAGCAGTAACAGAATTCAACCACACTTTCCTCAATATACTTAACTCCCTAGCTCCACTAAGAATGATTAGGATAAAATCTAACTATGCCCACTGGTTTACAAAAGATACTCACTCCCTTATTAAGAAAAGAGATCATACTTTGAAACAATGGCTAAAAACTAAATCCACTATGCTATTCCAAAAATACAAAGAACGTAGAAACCTAACTAAAAAGCATATTAACAAAGATAAGAAAAAATTCTATTATGAGGCCCAATCTACATACCACTCTAACGCCAAACAAGTTGTGGCACACAATAAAATCCTCCATCCTGGGGGTCCTTCTACCCCTAACCTCTACCCTGATCCTACTCCTCAAGAAACTGCTACACTACTTAACCCTCACTTCACTGAATCTATCAACAAACTAACCCACTCTGACCATAACTGTGATCTTTCCCCAACTCAATCCACTAACCTGACTACCACCCCTTTTTCACTAAAACCAGTCCCCAGTGCTTATATAAAATCTCTTCTACTTAAACTTAAACCATGTTCCCCCTCTGCTGATAACCTACCTGCCCTCTTAAACTTGCAGCATAATATATAGCCTACCCTATCTCAATTCTTACAAAGAGATCAATCCAAGAATCTACTGTCCTCAACATCTGGAAATCCTTCTACACCATACCCCTACACAAAGGTGGAAACTACAAACTCATAGCCACTCTTTCCCCTCTCTCTAAAATCCTCGAAAAATGCCTACATAATCTTCTCAAATACTCTAATCCAGGAAAACCATCTGACCCCCCCCCCCCCCATTCAACATTTTTTTTGCCAAATCACAGTACCACTACAGCCCTTCTGTCTTTCACTCATACAGCTGCAGAGGCTAGAGATAAAAAAAACAAAACAACTGGTTTTCTGTCTATTCCTTGAGCTCTCAAAAGCTTTCAATACAGTATCTCACTCTAAGCTTTTAACCAAATTAAATTATCTCATACTCTCCACCTCCACTATTCTCTGGTTCTCCAGCTAACTTACCAACAGATTGCAGTCAGTCAGATGGCATACCTCCTGCTCCCCTTTCTTACCTATCCAAGGAGGTGTCCCTCAAGGCTCTAGTCCAGGGCCTCTTCTCTTCAACATCTTTAATAAGAACCTCCACTCAGCCTGTAATACTTCCTCCCTAATACAATACGCTGATGACTCTACTCTTATCTCCTTCTCTGACAACCTTCCTTCTATCACTCAAAATTCATTTCTCTCCATAGAGAAATGGCTAACCGACAACTAACTCTTCCTGAACCCTAAAAAAAACTAAACCCCTTCTCTTCATTCCAAAATCATTCCCCAGTCATAAAACCACCTTCACTATTTCATCTCATGACAACACTATCATCAAAACTGAATCACACACTAAGCTCCTGGGTACCATAATAGACAACTAGTTAACAATTGACCTTCATATTAAACAATGCATCAAAAACTAGGACTTCTCTGTAGAAACAAAAAATTCCTGACTTCTGATTCTAAAGCTTCTCTAGCACAGGCCTACCTCCTTCCCTGCCTTCTCTATGCCTCTCCAATACTTACTCATCTACAGTCCACCTTAAGCACAAAGCTGGAACAAAATAGTTAGATTCTCCAGTAACCAGCCTTACAAATCTCACCACTGCCTTGCTCTAAAACATGTTCAATAGCTAGAATTCCCCCAACTACTGCTTCTATTACTGTTTCTATCCCAGCTACAAATCACCCACTCCTTACTTAATAAACATTCAGCCTGCCCTTCCCTCTCTCCTCTTTAGTATCCCTCTATACTCCTACTTGTACTTTCTGCAGCTCTGATCAACACCTTCTTAACATAAATAAACTCCACAGAAATACAGACAAACTACTTTACAAAAGTACAGTAGCCCACGCCTGAAACCAGCTCCCCTCAAATATTCATAATATCAAAAACAGTAACTGCTTTAAAAAAGAAATAAAAAACTTCCTTGAAAAAACAAAGCTCCTGCCCTTGCCAAGCCCCAACCTAATCCCCCCACCTCTCTTTCACTAACACTATCTACTTATACTATCAGTTTACTGTATACCTGTAACATATGTGTATATATGTAAATAGCTGGTTCCACTTGAAAACATCGAAATTCTAAACCATCGAAATTCATATGGTTGAGACCATATCATTGAGTGTTTAGAACACTGATGTTGTCAAAGGGAAGAAAAAGGTAAGTAAAAAAGGGGAAAAGCTAGTGTTTCTGCAGGGCAGCAAGGTGCCCTGCACACTGTGTCTGCGAATGTGCTATCTCTATGATGGCACTGCAAACAGGGTATGGGAAATCTCCCGTTTAGCGCTTCTGCATATAGCACTAAAATGGAGATTTCCCTTTACCCCACTGTAGTGTGATCTCGGAGTTGGTATATTAAAGTTGGGGGTGTGTGGGAGGCCCCTAGATCTTTCTGTGTTGGAGGGAAGCCTTCTAGCTTATCAGTGGGAGTAGCAAACACTAGGTAGCCTATCGACCACAAGAGGAGTGGTTTCTGGCAAAGAAATTGTAGTTTATTGGCCGTTTGGGCAGTTCTTCCATCCCGTTCAACTTTCTGGTTTAAAAGCACGGGTTTGCACTTGTTTAAGCTCTGCAGATCCAGCTTTGGCATCCTGCAGACTACAAGAGCAACAGGAAGGAGAAAGAGACCTTTCTGTGTTGGAGGGAAGCCTTCTAGCTTATCAGTGGGAGTGGTAAGCACTAGGTAGCCTATTTACCACAAGAGGAGTGGTTTCTGGTCCAGAAGTAGTTTACTGCCGGTTTGGGCAGTCTTTCCATCCCATTCAACTTTCTTGTTTAAAAGCCTGCATTTGGGAGGATTTGCACACCACACAGCGGTGCTCAGCTGGGGTAAACTATTAACGGTGCCAGAAAGGCTCAGCTGGGGTAAACTATTAACGGTGCCAGAAAGTCTGCTCTTCAAATTTTCCTTTAGAACATGCTTGTTCTTTTACTTCTTGCACTCCAATTAGCTTAATCATCTAACACTTTAACAGGCTTTTGTAGCATTTATTGTAGAACACTTAGGTGTTATCAGCACTAGCCGTTCCTACACAGTAACAGCACCAGTACTTATTAGTTAAGACCACCCCTCCTGGTATGATTGTAGGGCAAATCCCTGTGCTTTCTCCTGCTAACCTGGTGCAGAAAATGATTGACTTCAACAACTGGCTAAGTTTCTGGTGTCACTCTAATGGGATCCAGTATCTGTCTGCCTGGTATGACATGATCAACAGACCTCGATGCTTTGTCAGAGACGGCCTGCATTTGTCACCCCTGGGATTCTGGGTACTGGCTAAGGCTCTTGCCACCTCCTATAGTGCCTTTCTTAGGCAGTGTTCCAAAGACCAAAAGTCCACCGTAACAGCTACAAACAAATGCAATCTGAGGGTCATGCTGCTCAAAGCTAGAAGTCTAAATCTCAAGATGCACTCGCTCGAAGCTCTCCTCAAAATGGAGAATGTCGACATCTGTGCTGTAATGGAGACCTGGTTTTAAGAGGCAGAAAGCACCCTTGCGCTCCCAGGCTGCAACTCATTCCATACCTTTTGGCCCCAGAATACGTCCGGAAGCCCCAAACGCGGTGGTGTCTCCATATTCTTAAAGGATACACACTCCTCTAGACTGGTAGCCCAGCATAATACATCCATACTTCAGGTACAACTAACACTGGGTAAGATGGTGATACACGTCATAGCCTGCTACAGAACCCCAAACATGTCCCTAGACTCTCACTCCAAGTTCCTAAGCACCTTGGAATCTATCAAGGTCCAACCCAATACTCTCACACTGGGTGACTTCAACTACCCTTCTATCAACTGGGAAAACTATTCAAGTACAAATGTACAGGCCCAATGTGTTCTGGAATTTATCAATTCCAATGCCCTGGACCAGTTATTCTGACCCCCACTAGAGGAAGCAACATCCTGACCTAGTTATCATCAACATGGGAGACAGTTTCTCCACACCTATAGTTAATTCCTCCCTGGTTAAATCCGACCACAAACTGATCACCATGGAAATCTCCATCTTACCTACAACCCCCGCTAAGGTGACCACCCTGAAAAACTTCTCTAAAGCTGACGATGGGCTCCTAAAAACAGAGATGGCTAACTTCTTGGCACCCATGCCAATGGAAAACAGCTGCATGACTGCCGAATCATACAGCAATGCACTGTATGAGCATGTACACAAATGCATGGACCTTGCCATACCAAATAGCACTAAGATGCACTCCTCCAAAAAAAGGAAGCCCAGCCATCAATAAACTCTACAACAGAAGGAAGAAACTGTTGCAGAAAGAAAATGAAGTTACAAGACTGGAAAACCTCCCTTATCAGTTTCAACAAAAAGCTGAGATCCCTTATCAAATCCTCTAAAGCCAGCTATGAAGGCAGAACTGTGGTTGACACCAAAAACAACCACAAAGCCTTCTACAGCTATATGAAAAACCTCCAAGGCAATACCCAGATTTGCTCTGAGTTATTGCACAATGGCACCTCCTATATTGAGCCAACAGATATAGCCAACATACTGGCCGACAGATTTAGTGCCAACTGGTGACTCTGTTCTCCCAATACTGTTGGAAAATCCTGGAACCTACTTCCCAGTGAACTTTCATCACTCTCCTCTATATCGCTTTTCAAAAAATGAAACTTTTCCTTAGAACACACTGGTTATGCCCTTGTACTAACCCTGACTAACTTGCTCGTCTTACTAGGTTCTGCTTACCCACTACTTCTCAGTACTAAGTCCTATTTTCCTTGATAACAAAGACAACTTTATCTTCTAGATAATGCTACTGTTTGTACTGACATCTTTTTGTGAATATTTACTTTAATACATATGTGATAGTTTTGTTAGATAGTTATACAATGAGCTGCCATCATTGTTAAATTATGTATTATAGAAAAACAAACTGGATACGCTCCTATACCAGCGGGTTGTTCAAATAAGCGAAAACACACTGTCCGTAAATTCAAAAGTCAAAAAATTTTCTTTTAAGCACTAATCCAAGCTTTTCGTTGGACACACTCCAACTTCATCAGAAAATAGACAAAACATTGTCTCCCTCAAACCGTTACCTTAAATACAAAAAATGTAAAGGTTTGAAAAATCACATGATCTTTAATTTGTGTCGGACTAAATGCCGGCACATCCACAAATACAATGTAGTGGTGCTCAAAGATCTAAATCAACATACAAAAGAAAAATCTAACAATTAGATTATTAAATTTATTAAAATTTAAAACAATTAATCTATGAAAATATAAAACAGAAAAAAATTATACACACCGTAACAATAGACTCCTAATGTTTACGGTGGTATTCACTAGATGTTACTCAATTTCTAAACTCGACTATAAATGCAAACTCATGTAGCACTTGTTTAAAAAGAGGTTACCAGAAAAAAACACTTAAAAACTCTGGATCACCCATAATGAATGTACCTATAGGTGATCAACCACAAATATAACATAAAAGCTGGACGTTCATGGTAAATATAAAAATAAAAATAAAAATAATAAGTACCTCTCTCAGGATGGTACAACCCGTTCTAAATATAAAGAACTCTAATGTTCTGCACAAATGAAATCATAATGTGTACAACGACCATGACATTTTACCTAATAGGTTCATAGGTTCATACTAGGCTATCTGCCCGAGGGCATTTATAAGCCTAGCCCATAGTTTTGTGGCTTAAGCCACCCCTTTTGTATGGGGAACTATACCCATTATTTTGCTGTGCCTCTGTCTAGCAGTGACACTGAGGTAATCCCTGGAGTATATCTGCGATCTCCCATCCATTGGTCAAGATTTCTCTTGAACAAGGCCAGCGAGGTGCTCTGCCTCACATATACCGGGATTTTGTTCCACAGCATAGGGAGTCTTTGGGTGATGAATCTATCCCTCCAGCACGTCCTATTAATAGCCGTGTCGAGGTTTAAGTCTCCCGCCCTTGTGGGTCTGACGGATCTAGATTTTTTGTGGTGAAGCATATTCATCATCTCTGGGTTTGACATGGTCTTGTATGTCAGGCAAAGGTCACCTCTGAGCAAGCGGTGGCGACTGAATAGAGCTGGAGTTCTTTCAGTCGGGCAGCATAGGACAGATTTTTGAGACCCTTTATCCTTTTGGTGAGGAACTTTTGTGGCCTCTCTAGCTGCTGCAAGTGTCGGGTCAGATACATTCCGAATGGGGCATTGTACTCCATCATTGGTCTGATGAGTGATGAGTATAGGGAGACTATGACCTCCCTTGATCTAGATGTGAATCCCTTCATGATGAGGTGGGCAATGTAGAAGGTCTTCCTAACTACTTTAGCTACATGGGTGTCGAATGACAGGCTACTGTCAACCTGGGTCCCCAGGTCCCTGATAACTTCTTCTGTGCTCAGAGGATTACCAACTATATGGTAGCTAGGGGTAACCTTGTTTTTCCCGAAGGGTATGACTATGCATTTTTTGGCATTTAACTTTAGGCCATGGCTCTGGCACCAGTCATCCGTTTCTGTGAGACCCTTCTGAAGGATATCTGTGTCAGATGTGTTTTCGACTACGGCGACCAGTTTGCAGTCATCTGCAAACTTTGTCAGCCATAACCCTCCTGTGTTTGCTTGTACTTCGGAAAAGTAGATGCCAAACAAGAGTGGGCCCAGGACTGAGCCCTGTGGGACACCACCTGTGACAGGCTTTGAGTCTGACATGGTGCCAGCAACTCTGACCCTGTGGGTTCTGTCACTCAGCCAGTTTGCAACCCATCTTGTGATGTATGGGTTAACATTTAAGCTGATGAGTTTTTCAATGATACTCGAGTGGGGTATTGTATCGAAGGCCTTTGCCAGATCGAGGTAGGCTGTATGGACTGCCTTTCCCTCATCAATGGCTTTGGTGACTGTTTCGAAAAAGTCAACCAAGTTTAAAAGGCATGATCTGCCTTTGACAAAGCCAAACTGGGTTGGATCCAAAGTCTGCAAATTCCCTGTGTCTTTATTTATGAGGTCCATTATGATCCTCTCCATAGCTTTGCAGATAAGGCTTGTCAAGCTAATGGGCCGGTAATTTCCAGGGTCTGTGGAGGCACCGCCTTTGTGAAGTGGGACCACAGTCGCAGTGCGCCACTCCTGGTACGTATCCAGAGGTGAGACTATGATTAAACAGCTGTCCTAGCTGTGGGTTTAATTCCTAGTTGAGTTCGTGGAGCACACAGCCTGGGACACCATCAGGTCCCATGGATGCTGTGTTTTTTGCTTTGGAGAGAGCAGTTCTCACTTGGGCGTTTGAGATGTTTGGGGGGCTGCAACCATTTGGTTTAGATATCTCTCCTTTTGGGGGGGAGGGGGGGGAGAAGTTTGCACTGAACCTGTCAGCCAGTATGTTGGCAATGTCTGTAGGATCAGTAATCTTCACATCATTTTGAACTAGTTCTGAGCATATCTGGGAGTTTCCTCCCAGGTTTCTAACATAGCTAAAGAAGGCCTTATGATCGTCCTTTGAGTCTTTAGCTATTTTTCTCTCAAAATTTGCTTTGGATGATTTTATGAGAGCTCTTAGTTTTTTACTTATAGTGATCAAGGGTGTCTTACCTTTTAAGGATTTTGCTCTATCTTGTAGTAGCTTCCTCCTTTTGTTGTAGAGTTTGTTTATGGCTGGGGTCCACCAGACTGGACGCTTGCCCTTGGTACAAACAGTCTTTGTTTTGCTTGGGATTGCCTTATCCATGCAGTGCTGCAGGTGCTGGTAGAAGGCATTTGTAAGTGATTCAGCGGCTTGAGTACTGTTTTCCGCCGGCTCGGGGGCCTTAAAGAAGACCACACTAGTCTTTAGAAGTGTGAAGTCGGCTTTCGAGAAGTTTTTTACTGTGGTCTTTTTTATTTCAGGTGGGGGTGGGATGAGGGCCTCCAGCAAGATTAGTTTGTGATCTGATCTCACCAGTGAGGGGTATACTTCCGGTGTTGAACATTGTGCTCCCATGTTCGTGATGATGAGATCAAGTATGTTTTCTCCTCTTGTGGGGATGGTGACTAGTTGTTCCATGGCATATGAGTTTATGAATTCCAGGAACTTTTGGGCTAGGGTGTTTGGGCTTGAGTAGTGTTCTCAGTCTATATTAGGGTAATTGAAGTCACCTAGTATGATGGTGTTTGGAGATACATTTATCCCCTCCAGTGTTTTCAGGAAAGCCATGTGAGGTTCCTGAGTTTGTGAGGGTGGCCTGTAACATGCTACAATTTGCAGAGCAGTCTTGCCTATGGTTAATTGCACCTGGATGGTCTCCGATGCATCGTGCGTTGCCACCAGTCTTGAGGTGTGGGTGTCCTTGATGAATATGGATACCCCCCCTCCTTTCTTGGTACTGTCCGGATTTTGGGGCCGGAACGCATGGTATGAGGTAAAACCTGTTAGTGCTGGGGTGCTCTCAGGAGCCTTGAACCAGGTTTCTGTCACAGCACAGACATCGATGTTCTCCATACTGAGAAGGGCCTCGAGTGCGTGCATTTTGAGATTTAGACTTCTGTCATTGAGCAGCATTACCCTTAGTTTTTTTCCTTTTTTGTGTTCTAGGGTGGTAGGTTTAGAATTTGAGCCTTGCCTAAAAAAGGCACTATGGGGGTGGCAAGAGCCTTTGCCAATATCCGGAATCCCAGCTTTGAAAGCAATTAACGTATAAACTTACATATGCACTCACTGACGATATACAAAACTAAACAATATACAAAACTGAAATGCAAATGCATATGCTATGCTGTATGAAGTCTTCTACTACCCCTGAAAAAACTGGTGTACCACAGAAAATAGTACAGACACCCTGTGACAGACAAGTTTTAACATACACATTTTTACATAGTAACAAACCAGAACTAAAACCATGAAAGATATGTCAGAAAAAAATGACAATGATGGACGATCTGGCTCCTGATAAGTTTACTAGTGGAGTCATATCCCTCCCATGTTTATATGTCGAACCAAAACAACTGTATCGAACCTTGCAAACGAATAGCCAAAAAGGCCGACACTACACTGGCTAATGTTAATGTAAACTTCTGGATGTATAAACTGGGGAATCAGGAGGTACTATAAACCTCATATTTCTAATACCCGAGAATAAAGGATGAACAAACCCTATCACCTGAGGCTTCTGAAAAATTAAATAACACCTGATTCTAAAGGAATTGTGAAAAAATACTCATGTAAGCTTATGTCAACTATCCAATGGTATATGTTACCTAAGATACTATGTTAGCTAGGAAGGGAAAGACTCATAAGGGTACCAGCAATTATTATCTATTGAGCCTCTTGAGCTTTAGTAGGCAAGTTATGGACAGCATGCCATTTAAGCCAGGAGCGTGACAGGCATCTAACCTGAGTTGCCACGACAACTCCCTACTCTCCAAAAGGAGAGGGGTGAACCCCCCCTGCTAAAGTCAGACTTCACCTGATCAATGATACAGAACAGGAAATTGTGATTTGGATTCTCCGTTATATGTCTGGCTAAGGCATTGTCCATCTTGCCTTTCGTAATGGCATAAAGGTGTTCGTATATTCGTTCTTGCAGTTTTCTGTCGGTCTTCCCGACATAAAATGCTGGACAGCTTGAACACTGGGCCAAATATACCACTTGTGTACTAGAGCAGTTGAATCTACCCATTAAATGATATACCGACTCCCTAATTTGAAATCAAGACCCTGTTTTTATAAGGCCGCAATAGCGGCACATATTACAATTATACATTCCATTCCCAATACCAAAAATCTTAGGTTGTTTCTCTAGTATACTTTTAATGTTTGGACCTCTCTTAAACACTATACATGGTGATTCGACCAAAGATTTACAGATGGAATCATCCTGGGTAATCAGATTCCAATTTTTTAAAATAATGGAGAATATCTCTAGCATCCATACTATATGTTAAAATTAAACTATTAGACATAGAGATTACATCAGCCTTCCTCCCTTCCATAATATCTTCCATAGTGATATTTTGGTTTAAGATTGGTACATATGTCCCAGAAGCTCTCTTACAATGGACCTCACGTAGAAGGTCATTTATAAGATCTTTCAGGTAACCCCTATTGGAGAAGAGATCTACCATAAAGGCACTTTCTTCCTCAAAATCACAGTCCCTGGTTACCATACGGGCAGCTCTAACAAATTGACCTTTAATGATAGATCGTTTTTGAGAAAAGGGATGACAGCTGTCAAAATGGACATAGCTGTTAGAGAAGGATTCCTTCCTATAAATTTTGGCTACGAAGCATCCTTTCTTTTTATCCTTCATGAGATCCACATCTAAATAGGCTACCTGATCTGGAGCAAAGTTGTAAGTGAACTGTAAAAAAATTTGTCGAAGAATTGAACATATCGACCAATGAAATGGCTGTCTCCTCATTACCTTTCATGATTATAAAAATATCATCAAGGAACCGTGTGTATAACACAACTTTGTCCACAAATAGGGGATTGGCTAAAATGAACTCCCTCTCCCAGTAAGCCATGACCAAGTTGGCCACACTGGCAACACATGGAGAGCTCATCGGTACACCCACCAACTGTAAATAAAATCTGCTGTTGAAAGATACAAAATTGTTGAACAAAATGATGTCCAACAATTCATTCACCAGTTGGATATCTTTGACTGGGGCCTTTTTTGAGGTCAACATAACTGGGATCCAATCTAAAGCAACTGAGTAAGGAATAGAAGTATATAAGTTCTTCACATCAACTGTTAAAAAGTGGCTGTCCTCACTATAAGTAGTTTGACTGATCCTGGACAAAAAAGACCAAGAATCCTTAGAAATCTGGGTTTCACTAGCCATGTATTTCTTTAATATAGTGTCCACTACTTTAGCACTAGCATACGTAATGCTGCCCCTAGCACTTACTAAAGGGTGCATAGGTGGGTCCAGTGGATTTTTATGAATTTTTGGTGATCCGAAAATGATGGGAATTTTATAAGTTGGTGGGGATATATAATTCAATAAATCCAGGTCTATAGATCTGTTGACAAACATGTTGCTAAAGTAAGTAGACAATCTAGAGTTACCTATATTCAATTCATTCCTAGAAACCTCTTTATAAGTCTCAGAGGAAAAAATATCTTCCATCCTCCTTACATAATCGAGCTCATTCATCACCACCAGACGTCCATCCTTATCTGGGTGCATTACCCTCACTGTAGAATTGGCTAGAGAATCTAATAAAAGCTTCTCTTCCTTGCTAATATTGTACCTACCTGCTCGTTTGGCTAGAGGTTGGCTGAGAACGTGTCTTATATCTAACTCGCATATCTGTTCGAATAAGTTTAAAGATGGATGTAATGGTGGATTATACATACTCGCTAAAAGGAATTCGCCCTTAACACTGGTGAAGTTACCCATTAGTAACTGCAAATTTAACTTTCTAACGTACAGCTTTAAATCTATAATAGATAATGCCACATCAGCCCTCCTAGAGGGGACATAAGAAAAACCTTTGGCCAATAAATCCATCATTTCATTTTCAAAAACATAATCTGAAAATGTGTATATTTTGAAGTCCTTTCTTGAATTGAATAAAATGTTACTTTGTCTGGACATAATTTGAACAGTACCAGACATTGACTGACTCAGTTTCTCCTGGTCCTGGACCGGTTGTTGGATTTCCGACCTTGGTCTGTCGGAGGGGACGAGGCTGAATCCTGAAAATTTGGACCTTCCACTTCCTCTTCGGAGTTGTTAGGTTTATGGTGTGCTGCCAGTCGTTCACTACGTCTGACTGGGTCTAAAGAATCCATAGATTCCATAGGGATATTTTCCTTATAATTTGGCCTCACACTCCTATCCGCCTCATTGGGGTTGAACAACTCCGCCCGGCATGATCTAAAAGACAAAAAATTGCCTTGGGAAACTGGAGGTTTCGGATAAGCAGTACCATCTTTATAAACTTTGATGTCTCTATTTCATTTTTAATTTTAGTTGAAGTGAGTTTTGAAATATGTTGGTCAATACTGTTATAGGTACGGTCATAATCAAACCTGTACCTGTAAAAGTTAAGGTCATTCTTTATTTCCTCATCCAACTTGTTAATGTCCAAAATTAAATTATCAGCTGCCAACTGATAGAGATTACTGATAAGATCCATAAGTTCAAACCCATGTCTATCAAAAAGACGGATTAACTCCCGGTGAAAGGGAGACCCCTTCTCCAACCCCGTTGGATATTGCCAGGATCTCAGGCCTTTGGGCACTACACCAGCCCATTTACACTCTCCGAAATAGGCCACTTCAAGTTGGATTTTACTTAACTTCAATAGATTCTGATCAAATATATTCAATTTAGAGGGAAGGTCCAACGACCCACCCGTGCCTTGATCACCTCTGGAACAAACTTCCACTACATGCCAAGCAGAGACTCCTGCCACCTTCAAAGTAAACCAAAATAATTGGATGGGCGGCCTCAAACTCTCTCTTGGTCGATCTTGTCTTGCCCACCTTGAAGCTAGAGAGACATTTTGAATAGAGCTTCTGACTAGGCTTGAAATGGCCTGCAGAGCAACTGCCTAGTACCCACCTATGAACATAATAGTAATAATGATGTTAATGAAAGAAAACTGGAAATAACACGCTGCAGCAATAAAACCATAAAAATTAAAATATCTGTACATTAACTGATCAAGTGTGATAAAAGGCAACCAAAAAGGTACCGAAATTACCTTTTGATGAAACTGAAACCATAAAGCCCACAAACATGAAATGAAGCAATGTTGGAACAGACAGATAATAAATAACATGGAGACTGATTGGGACTTCCTACAGCAACAGAAAACAAAAAGTCAGCCTTTCTAACCTAGGACTCCAACTACATCCAGAAGCTAATAAATGTAGTAAAAAGCCTCTGCTTGCATTGTTTGACCTAAGAGGTAAATCTGAGGACACTGTATACAAAACACTAAAATTAAAAAAGCAAATTAGAACAGCAGTAAAACTCATATAAAACTTAACAGAGAAACCCAACCAAATAAATGCAACAAATGCATATCAGCTAAACTAACTTAAGAATGGTGGGTGTGGGGGGAAAGCATTACTGTGTGTGTGAGATTATAGTGTAACTCATCAGTGTACCATAAAACTGAATGCAAAATATTTGAAGCAAACCAGTGATTCACACTGTTGAACAGTCAAACCATCTAACATAGTAATGATTGCAAAAGGACAGCAATTTAAGAAGGACTAATATTTGCAAGCCTTGTTTTATTACAAATGCTGTGTGAGAAAGAAACCATACTAAACCCTCCATAACACTAGCCCCTGATTTGTCTGTTAATGGCAGTGTAACAGAAAGGGATTTTTCTAAGTTTAGGTAATGCGTTTAGCACATATTACTAAAGTGGTGTAGGGGTCTTTGTTCTCTGCACCACTTCTGTAAAACATGCTAACCTTAACTCTGCCCCTGTCCCTAACCCTAATCTTTCATTTGCCTTAAAAACTCTTTCCTTAATGCTACAAACATGACAGACTCAGACACACAAACTGATACATACATAACACCATTAAATCTATCCCATTACTTAACTCTTACCCTAACCCTAAAACACACTCGCACATACACTACTTCTATTCCCTTCCTTAACACTTACTCTAACCCAAAACTTCATTCACACACACACACACACATATATATATATATATATATACATGTATACAAATGATATATATATATATATATATATATATATATATATATACATACATGTATACAAATGATATACATACCCCACACACATTATCACATTGTCTATACTGTGGCATGCACAGTGGTGGCTTATGAGCCTAGGGAGTACTGTGTCTTTAAAGCTAAAGCAGAAACACAGACAAAGGTAAAAAGCTGGAAGGGAATGGGTATTCGCTGTATGCAGTGGTAGTTCAGCCTCACTACCCGTAAAAGAGTTAGATTATTGGCCTTTACACTTGGAGAGGACTGGAAGCATCACAAGAGGGCTATGTGCCTGTGAAGTACAATGATGTCCTTGACTCACCTGGATAGAAACTACTGGTGTGCAAATTAATAGCTGGGGGCTAAATCGTAGTGAGAACTGATGGCTGTTAAGTCTTAGTTTACCACAAACCTTGTATCTGAAGAATCCAAGAACACTGCTAAGAAGAACTGATATTTGTACACCTTGTTTTATTACTAGTGCTATGTCTGAAAGAACCCAACAGCACTGAAGGAAATGAACTGCATTTTATTTTCTATTAGACCATGATTTGCTGCAAGAAAGCATGTTTGCTTTTTTATGTCCTTAAACTTTAAAGACAGAAACCAGTGCTACAGATTATATATAAATAAACATATATACATACACACACATACAGTGGATATAAAAAGTGTACGCACCCTTGTTACCCTTGTTAAAATGCCAGGTTTTTATGATATAAAAAAAAAAATGAGACCACAATAAATCATGTCAAAACGTTTCCCACCTTTAATGTGACCTATAACCTGTACAATTCAATTGAAAAACAAACAAATCTGTTAGGGGAACAATATAAAAAATAAAAAACGTATAATAAGCTGGTTGCATAAGTGTGCGCACCCTTAAACTAATACTTTGTTCAAGCACCTTTTGATTTAATTACAACATTCAGTCTTCTTGGGTACACACCTGCCATTAATTAGAGAGACTCTGATTAACTCCAAATAAAGTTCAGCTGTCCTAGTAGGATTTTCCTGACATTTACTCAGTTGCCTGTTGCAGCAAAAGCCATGGCTCGCAGAGAGCTTACAAAGCATCAAAGGGATCTCAAAACAAAATGCTGGTGTCTGCAAAAGGCAAGGAAATGAAAGAATTAAGAATTATAAGTCACATGGAAAGTGGTTGGAGGTTATTTCCTGACTTCAGATGTTGAAGAAGTTGACAATCAAATTGTTTGAATGCCATTAGATTATAAGATTAATGACATCACCTGGAAAACTACAAGAAAAGGGAATCAAGAGGTATACTCTATTCTGAGAAGTGTGTGTGTGTGTTGTAATTCCTGTCTGAGTTGCCAAGACAGTTTTGTGTATACAATAAATATGCTTCAGTAACAAAGACATCCAACAAAATGTACAAAACATAGTACATAGTGCTCTTTTTATGAAGGATGGGAAGACTGTCTCCAATCAATCATCTGGAAGGAAAAGAAATCCTGATTTTGTTTGCAGTAACACTGCCTTTCTAGCACATGGTGTTTAGGTCATTATATATCTGTTGTGAGAAAAATGCAGTCTGGTGAAATATGTATGATTTTTTTTTTTTTTTTTTTTTACTTCTGATGCAGACAACTTAGAATAGATATATTCTGCACGTATGCTGCACTCCTGAGGGTGATATCTGTTTAGTCTTCTGTGCTATGAATAACAACACACTCTGGAACTTCTTCACCTAAATGGAGCAAGTGTTAAAGCAAACACCTTCTCTAGACATAAACCAGTAGTACCACATCAACACCACCAGATGGTGTGACACGTAATCACCCAATATATTCCCGATTTCAGGAGTAGGCTGCCCTTATATATCAAGCAGAGCACTTCTCAAGCAGTTTTTCTAAAACCACTCTGGATGACAAAATGTAGCTTTTCAGATGCTTTAAAATCTTTTGTATTGCCAATGTATTATTTGTGTCATCTGTTAACATCCAGGATATGCAGTATTCTCTCTCCTCTGTTTTTTTTTTTTGTTACTGGAAAGATGACACTAATGTGAACTGACTGATGTAAAGTACATCCAGAAACTACTTTAGGCATGAATGAAGGGTTAGTTCTTAAAGTTACTCAGTCTCGATGAAAAATGACCAAGTCACCATAAGACCATACGTGCCTGCAATTCAGATACTCTTATAGTCGAAGTCAAAGCAGTCAGTAAAATAGTTTTCTGAGTTTTGTTCCCCCTTTGGCATATATCTGTCCAGACACATGTAACAACTAGAATGCCCACAGTGATACCTCACTAAAAGGATACAATGCCTAAACATTTCCTACATGAACTGACTCAAAGCCCTGTCACTATACTTGGTATCCTACAGACTAAGAGGTGATCTGTGTCTGGCAAACAAGGCATCGTCCCACCCAATACTGATGTATTTAATGCACATCAGTACGTCAAACATAATAAATATTCAGTCTAGGGATCTAAACCTCTTCTGCAACATCAGCATAATGATTTGGACGGACTGGTATACCTATCAGAGGATAACACTGCTCTGGTACAGACTCCCCATCCACATAAAATAAAGTTCAGCCCTGTCCACATTTAAGAGCAACTTTAATCTATGGATGAGAAACAGAAAATTTACCCCAGGACTGCCCCCTGTGCTTCTAATAGACAGAGGCAGCTCCTAAATGCTATATCCTATGCATGGCTCCCCTAAAATTATCTATGCTATGATCCCAGTTATTCTCATTAGGGGTAAAACATAATCAACCACGGGATGATAAGGCCACTCTATAACCAAATGGGATAAATTAATTTGAGTACAAAAAGGGAAATTGACTAAGCTTAAAATGGCCTGCAAGAGCAGCTACCCTAGTACTTACCTATGAACTTATGAAACTATCAGAACTTTATGTTGGTTCTGACAGTTAGTTCAAAAGGTGAAAGAGAGAGACAGTTGAGATCCCAAGGAGTTGCCTCCTGATTTTGAGGTGGACGGATATGTAGTACCCCTTTTAAAAACTGCTTCACTTAAACAAGGAAGAAAGGGGAGAGGGTCCAAAGGCAGACATGCAGAACTGGCCAAAAGATGAATTTTGACAGAAGAGTAAGACAGCCCTGAATTAAGCAATTCATACAAATATTGGAGAAAGTACAGCTGTGTAAGCAAAGTTGCCATAACAGTAGATGTATGAATGATCACTGATGTAACAGCCTTAGCTATATAGCTTATATCCTGCAAAGGCTATAACAGCTGGCCAGCTTCCAAAGCTTCAGGGCATCTTCCACACACCCATACCATCAGTTAGCATGAGCTGAGATGACTATAAAGACAAATTTTGGTGCCAAGTCCTTCACAGCTTTCAAGCCAACAAAGAAAGGGAGGCTGAGCCCTGAAAGACCAATGCTATGAATAACAAAAAATAAAATGTCCATGCCCTGACAAACAACAAGCCAAAAAACATGGGAGCTGGAGGGGGTGGCTACTGCAGCAGTGATCATTCAAACATCTACTGTGCACATTGACAGCCTTACCTCAGGTATGTCCCTAATGAATGGTGCATTGCTTACTCTCATCCCATAAAGGGGGAGCAACTCAGACCCTGGGAATTATCGCCCCATTAGCCTGACGAGTCTGGTATGCAAAGCTATGGAGCGCATCATCATGGACCTTTATAACAAAGATATAGGCAATCTCCAAACTCTTGACCCTACACAGTTTGGCTTTGTCAAGGGGAGATCTTGCCTGCTGAACCTGGTTGCTTTCTTCGAGACAGTCACCAAGGCTGTGGATGAGGATAAGGCAGTGCATACAGCCTACCTTGACCTGGCCAAGGCCTTTGATAACATTCCCCACCCAGGTATCATTGATAAACTCACCAAACTAGGCATAAATCCTTACATCACTAGGTGGGTTGCAAATTGGCTCACAGACAGGACCCACAGAGTGAAAGTTGTGGATTCCAAGTCAGACTGTCGACCAGTCACGAGTGGAGTCCCACAGGGTTCGGTCCTGGGCCCTCTCCTGTTTGGCATCTACTTCTCAGAAGTCCAGACCAACACAGAAGTATTCTGGCTGACCAAGTTTGCTGCTGACTGCAAGCTAGGATTCATTATCAACTCTTCAAGTGATGCAGACATCCTACAAAAGAGCCTCTCTGACACCAATGACTGGTGTTGGAACCATGGCCGGAAGCTTAACACCAAAAAATGTGTTATCATCTCCTTTGGAAAAAAACTCAGTTCTCACAAATTACCACGTTGATGGGAGCCCACTGAACACTGAAGTGTCCATAAGAGATCTGGGCACCCAGGTCAACAGCCACCTCAGTTTTGACCACCAGATTGCCACTGTGGTCAGAAAGTCCTTCTAAGTGGCACATCTTATTACCAAAGGTTTTGCATCCAGGAAGAAAGAGGTCATCATCCCTCTCTGCTCATCCCTCATTAGACCAATCATCAAACCCACATGAATGCAGGGAGGACATGCAGAGTCCACACAGAAGGCACCACAGCTGAGGATCGAACCAGTGAACCTCTTGCTGTGAGGCAGCAATGCTAACCACTGCACCACCATAGCCGCCCAGTCTCCCCACCCATTTACTGATCCCATTTGTTTTTTCGCCAAAAAAAAACATGGCAGCTGTGAACTAATATCCTCTTTACCACTTTCATTTTCAACTATTTTTATTAAATATTTCCATAAAATTCCCAAAAATTGCACAGACAAAAGAACAAAAGGACTGAAAATTGGACTCTGGGTGGAATAAGGGTCCCGTTTAGGTGTAAACCTTAGTCTAGCTGCCAGTTTTGATAATTTAGAATAAAAGCCGTTAACAAGCTGCTTCATGCAGTATAGTGTTTGAGCCCCTCAGATTCTATTTGCCTGTGCTGTGGCCCTGAGCAATTTACTTTGCCAAGCAATGCTCCTGGGTCACTCCTGAAAAAGGACACTTATGTCCAAGCCTTGTTATCAACTAGTGTTATGCTAAGTTTTCTTACACAGCTAATTCTTTGTTCATTCTGATTATTGCTGCGGTAGCCTTAGCTATATGGGAAGATTACCCTAGATTACTACATTTGGGAGGTGGAAGGAGAAGAGTCAGGGAGACCCTGGACAATGGTTCTAGCAAAGTCTGATCAAGATCTAGAGAAGGAATTATGTTTGTAGTGGTTTGTGAAAATATGTACAGAGGACCAAGTTGCAGCTTCTGGAATACTTCCAGAATCCCACTCTTTCCAAAAAGCCAGAGATGAAGTCAACGCGTTGGTATAGTTGGCCTTGTCCCTGTCTGAAATGGTTTTGTTGTGGTGACTATAACAAAAGGTAATAGTCCTAGGCAATCATTTATAAATAGTCTGTTTTGGCACAGGTTGTCCCTTTTTATTACCTTCGCAATAAATGAACAATTGTGCCAAAGATCTGAAAGACTTAGTTCTGTCCAGATAGGACATAAGTTGTCTGTGGACATTCAAGATATAGAGTATCCATTTGCCCACATTTTAGGTTTGGAAAAGAAAATGGGGAGATGGATAGTTTGGTTTAAACTCAGATACCATTTTAGGCATAAAATAATGATTCGTTTTCAAAGAAACCCTGTCACCATAAGAGTTTGCAACTCAGATAACCTTCTTGCAGAGGTCAGAACAATCAGTAAAGCTGTTTTCCATGTTAAGAATCTCAAGTCAGCCAGGCTAGCTGGTTCAAATGCAGCAAGTGTGTTAGCATCTTTAATACACAAATAAGATCTCATGTAGGGCCACCAGTATTTTTGGAGGTCTCTTATGCAAAACCCCTTTCAAAAACATTTTTTGACATGAGAATGCACTGAAAGAGAAGGATCCACTGGCAGACACACTGTAATGGCTAATAAATTAACTTTAATGGAGGAGTAAGAAATTCCACTGGATAGTAATTCATACAAATATTGTGAAATACAAAGAACAACTAGCCCTGAATGGGTGCTGGTTATGTTGTTGGCACAAACTACAAAACCTTTTCCCTTTACTAATATATGATTTTTTAGTAGCAGGCTTTCTTGCCTCCATTAGTACCTGCTGCATGTGCTCAATAAACAGGTGCCTAAAGGGAATTAATACCCTATCATCCAGGCAGATGGTTAGAGCTGACTGGGGTCAGAGTGTATTAAGCACCCCTGTTCTTATGTGAGTAGATTCAATCTGTGAGGAAGCTTGTGGTAACTGCCCCTGGCATTTCCAAAAGAAAGGAGAACCACTGTTGCCTGGGCCAGAAGGAAGTCACCAAAATGGTTTTGGGGATTCCTTTTGAATCTTCCAAAGTACCCTGGATATCAAAGAAAAGGTGGAAAAACAAAGAAGCATTCCAGTTCAAGGAAAAGAAAAGTCATCTGTCTTCCAGTTCTTCTTGCATGGAGTCCTGGAGCAGAATCTTTCCAGCTGACTGTTCAGACAAGAGGCAAATATGTCTACTTGAGGAACTCTCCACAGATGGATCAAATTTTGGAAGACTCTCCTGAATCTAGTTTCCATTCTTGAGGGTCTGCTCTTGTCCTGTTCAGTTTATCTGCCACGCAGTTTTGCTCTGATGGAATGTAGGATACCTGTAGTGTAAGACTGTGCTATGAAGCAAGATTCAAGCATAGGATCATAGGAGATTACTAGGTTAATGGCCCTAGAGCCACTTTAAGCCTACCCATTCATGCCTCAATTTTCCCAATCAATGACCACAGGCTAGAAAGGCTTTGGTATATGCCTGTGCCATAGGGCATCTACAAACTGCTCTGATCCATAAGGGCCACAGGCGAAAAGCCAGGATTGAATTAGCAGTTTCCCATCCATTTGCCCAACCTGCATTTGAATAAGCTTATGGAAAAGCTCTGTTTCACATGAATGGGGAGCCTGTTCTAGAGGGGGTAATCTTCACATACTTGTCCCTCAAATATGTTTTGTTTATATCATAGAACAGGTTTATATCCTTAGATCAGGTAATTTTAGTCCTGTTTGTTTTGTGAATGAATCAGGGATTGCCTTGTGGGTTAGGCAGAGATTGCCCTTCAGAAATCTGTAGGAGACAGAGTACAGGGACAGAGCTTTGGGAGCAGTCAAGTCAGTCACCAAAGATGCCTCAGACTTTGCTTGAGAGCAGTTTCAGGAGAGATAAAAATGCAGTGTGTGTGGAACACGAAGGACAGATGCAAGCACCCCAAGCAAAGTGAGACTTTTGAGGTGACAACCCAGATTTAAGGATATTTACCATCTCCATCAAGTAACTTCTCTTCTGACTAACCACAGCACTGGGATTTCAAAAGACAAAGGATGCTGGTGCTAGGACCAAACAGACTTCAGATGTCAGTGTATCTTTCTCATGTGGTGTCTTGCCAGGAGATCACAGATGCCATCAGACCCAAAATCCTGACGTGTTCTCTTACAGTGACAGAAGTCAGAGTGGAAAAATCTTTGTAACATATACAAATATAGCTCTATGTTTACCAGTGGAAGAAAAACTCTTTAAAGTGAGGTGTCAAGCTGACACACTAAGAACAAAACCCTGTGTGAAGGAGTAAAAAAAAAAAAAAAAAAGACTCACACCGAAGTGCGAGATTCCTGATATTTTAAAAAAAGACCCTGCAAAGATAAGCAAATCATTGTCTAAATACAGAAAAATGTGAATACCTACAGCCTGCAATGAGCTGTAACTGGAGCTAGACACTGTGAACAGACTTGGTGCAGTGTATAGTCCATAGGGTAAGGCAGAGAACTAAGAATGCGATCCCGACACACAAAACCCTAAGAAATGCCTGAATCCTGAATGAATAGAGATATGATAAGCATCTTTTAAATTTAGTGTCACCAGGAAACTTGAACAAGGAAGAAGCGGCAATAAGTTTTGAAATGACATCGTTTTTAAATTGGGCACTATCACAAACAGGTTTAGGAAGGACCCAGAACAGGTTTCCAAGCATTTTCTTTCTTTGGCACTTAAAATATCCTTGAATAAAACCCTTTCCCCATCTGAGAATGAGGAACTGGTTCTATCACACCCTGGGATAGCATGTGATGAAGGAGAGGTGGAAATAAAGAGTCTGGTATGGTATGTGAGGGATTACCCCCTAGAAAGGAACAACTTCCTCACAATGCCCTCTATAACCTTGATGAATGATCATTAAAAACTATTTTTCTGAACCTTTTTGTTGCCAAACGAAAAGTGGAGTTTCAGACTTTTTGGAAAGTGAAATGGGTATGCTGGGGGGTCAAGGTCTCTTAAACAGTCATTCTGACTTGTTGGATTGTCCTTGGTTTTGGGAGGTTCCAACATTGCTTTTTGGAACCGACTTGCCATTTCTTCTTAAACATCTGTTCACCTGCATTTTGTTAAATAATGACACTCTGAAATTTTGAAAATGAAAGTTGCAGAAACACACTTTTTTGCATGCTTAGCAATAATCTTACTATCCTTATCAACAACAGACGGATTGGAACTAAATGTTTAGCAGCAGTAGGATTAACTAAAGCTATAGCTGCTGGGTCAGGCTTGGGAAGAGTGCATAAAACATAAAAGACTGAGGAACTTTATGCATCCTATCTTTTTTTTAGAGTCAGCAGGCTGACTATAAGGAAAACTGCAGGCAGTAAACATGAACATCCTCCAAAGCTAGCAGAACTGGATAGGTCACAGTATTTTCTGAGAATGAGAAACCTCATCGTTCTCCCACTGAAAACACAGGCACATTCTAGCGATGATCACAGAGAAAGAGAAACCCCTACAGGGAGAATCAGAAACTGAGCTCTCCTCTGAGTCAGAATTAGAAATCTGAGGAGAAAATATGCATCTGTCCCCTCATCTTTCTGTCCAGATTAAGAATCTTTAATATCTTCAGGAAAAAAGATTTCCCTCTTTCTTCTACCAAAAACTACTTTATAAGACAGAATAGCCTTTACCTGGGCCAGACCCATTAAAATATTCCTAAGGAAATTTGAGGAGTGCATACAGGTTTAGTTTTCTGTTTCTTTTTGACAGGAAAAATTGGGTCAATAGCAGTAGCAGCTTCCCCAGGGATAGGCATAACAGTCTGTCTAAACAAGGATGCCTTCCCTGCTCCCTCTCCCAGGACTGACAAAAGTACCTCTCCCTTGTCCACCAAAGGACCCCAACAGCCGCAGAGAACATTGCTAACCTCTGGGTCCACAGCGGCTGTAGGTGGTATAGCAAAAAGATCCAAGTTAAAAGATGAGTGAACTGAGGTACAATAATGGATACAGTAGTCCCACCCACCTGTGGATAAGGCAAATTGATAGTTTGCTGCGGTGGGCAAAGACTGTTTGCTTTACCTTTTCTTTTTGTAGCTGGAAGAAGGACAGACAGTGGGAATGACAGTTTGTTTTAAGGTCAAGCCAAAATGGTGCCTCTTTCCAGGGAACACAAGCAGCAACAGCTCATAAAACTTAAAAGTCACTTTTTCACATAAAAACACACAAAAAGCATGTTAAAACACCTTTCCAGCTCCAGAAAATAAAACAAAGTTTCTCCTCAGAAAAATGGTTTTCAATTACATTAAACAACTTTAAAAACTAACAGGAAAAAAAGAGAGCTCTTGATTAAAAGTACAATAATGTCTCATGATGGTCTGTTAAAACACATACTCCTAACTTTTTTTTTTTAAATGGAAGCCCCCCCCCCCCCCCAAGGGAACTTATCTGAACAGCAAAGGAACAGTACAAGCCAATCGTAGATCTTCAAAAACCTGAGAGGAGCATACTCTTTGGCGGCAGGAAAACTCTGAAAGGCTTGGTGCCCAAACCTGTCTTTGTAGTCAGCTCAGCTTGAGATGACAGAGTTTGGTTGTATGGAATGTGCCTTGAACCTTTAGAAGCTGTCTAGCCGTTTATATCCTATGCAGGATATAACCCATATATCTAAGGCTACTGAAGCAATGATCAATATGATGAGGGCTTCAGCCTTGGATGGGTCCTAGTACTTCTTGCAGCACCAACTAGAAAATCTCCTCTAATAAGTCAAATAGTACTTTCTAGAGGCAGGTTTTCCTAGCCTCCTTTAAAACCTGCTGTACATCCACAGGAAAAAAGTGCCTAAGTGAGACTGAAATTTAGTCTTCGGTGCAATCAAATGAAGTTTCTTTAGGATGAGATGGATCAGAGATCCTTGTGCTATGTGAGTAGATCTATTCTATACAGAAATTTGTATTATCTCCGAAAAGACAAGAAACGTGCATGCTGATTAGCCAGTCCAAAAAGCATGCACATTCTAAATCCAAAGTAACCTAAGTTACAAGTCCGGCCGCTAAGAAATCATGCAGCCCTGCCTTTCTTTTCGGAGATGACACTGTATAATAGCAAAGTTTTAACGGTCAAAGTGAAAAATAATGTGTCTCACCCAATCTAGAAACTGATGTATTTACTTCTGTGAAGAAAGTCACTCTTCTTCCTCCACAAAGTTTTCTTAAGTCAAGGAGCAGGCTTACCTTTTTGAGATAACGATCACCCGGTAAGACTGAAGTCCTGCACACCACCATCCCTCTGTACTTCTTTGTATATAATTTAACGATTCATGCAACCTAAGGATGACAGTCTACAGAACCCACAATATTCCAACTTGGGCTTGAATTTCCAGTTTCCGGTTTAGGAGGCAGTTAGAGACACCTACACATTGTATGGATTTAGCAACCATTTGAAGTGTAGCAGTTTGGTTAAATTTTGCTTGTGGATACTTAAAAGTAGTTTAAGTGTTTGACAAACATGCAGTGTTCCATTTGAATCTTGGCTGTTTTAAAGCTCGTTTGTCAATAAAAATAAATTGTGTTTTAAATGCTGCAAAAATATTAAAGATTGTGAGGATTATAACTTGTGCTAGAAAAAAAAAATACTGTCAGAACTAGATAGTTGTAGGAAACGCTCGTTGAGTGATGAATTGCAATGTCTGTTTCTAAACGGGAAGTAGTGATGGTGTCAAATAGGCTGTTCAGGCATTGCCTTGAACTCCTCAGTTTTTTTTTTTTTTTTTTTTTTTTTTTTTTAGTTTATTTTCTATTTAAGTAAGTCCTCCTGAATAGTATTAATGCTTCCAGCATTACAGAGGCAAACTTTAAATTGTAGTTTCATACAGTTTTAGCACAGCTCTGAATGAATAAAGGACAATTCTTAAAAAAATCCAGGACAAATACAGAAGTAATCAGGGACAATTTTAAAATATTATTATACAATGTCACCTCCTACTGTTTGGAATATAATTCTCAAAAGTCCAAGACAAAACAGACGGGCTGTAGCTAACTATGTCAAACTGTGGACTATTTTATCTCACAAAAATTGGAAGAATACAAAGCAAAGCAGACAAAAATCTAAATAACAACAACACAAACATAACACAACACAAAACTATCATCATTCTACAATAGCACTAACCCACAGTTGGATGTGGGTAATGCAGGATTTACCCACGGTTGGCTTTGTTTGGACACTCTAACTTCGCCCTTATGACGAAACCACGCCAACCATGGTTAACTCCAGCATTACCCACACCCAACCGTGGGTTACTGCTATAGTAACTGCCCTTGGACATTTTTATGAGAAGGGTGATCTAATGTTGCCTGGATTAAAATGGGGTTATCAATATCATTTTTGGGGGAGTCCTTCTACATCTTAAAAAGAACTCTGGTTATCAGAGGAAATGGGGGAAGGCATAGAGGAACATTCCTGCCCATAGGAAGGAAAAGCTGTCTGTCTTCCAGGCCTCTCTGGAAGGTGTACTGGAACAGAATTGTTTCATTTCTGTTTTGTAAATGGAGGCAAACAGATCTCTCTAAAGAATTCTTACAGACTGATCATTTTCTTTAAGACCCATGTATGTGACTTCCATTCATGTAGGTGGTCTATTCTAGTTCTGCTCAGCTTGCCTGCCACAGTGTTCTGCTTTAAAGGAACAGATTTCACTGAAATGGAACTTCCCAAGTTATCACAGCTAGTCTACAGAAAATGTAACTTCTGGTTCAACCTCGTTTTTTTATGCACTACATCATGGTAGTATTGTCTATTACCAAAGAGGTCCTAGAGTCCACAAATAGCTAAATGTCTTTAATGTATCAAGGTCATCATATTCTTCTTCTTCTTCTTTTGGCTGCTCCCGTTAGGGGTCACCACAGCAGATCAACTGTTTCCATTTCCTCCTGTTCTCTGCATCTTGCTCTGTCACACCAACCACCTGCATATCCTCTCTCACCACATCCATAAACCTTATCTTAGGCCTTCCTCTTTTCCTGTTACCTGGCAGCTTCATCCTTAGCATCTTTTTCCCAATATACTCTGCATCCCTCCTCAGCACATGTCCAAACCAACATAATATTGCCTCTCTGGCTTTGCCTCCAAACCTTCCAACCTGGGCTGACCCTCTAATATACTTATTCCTAATCCTGTCCATCCTCGTCACACCCAGTGCAAATCTTAACATCTTCAACTCTGCCACGTGAAGCTCTGACCCCTGCCTTTTTGTCAATGCCACTGTCTCCAACCTGTACAACATAGCTGGTCTCACTACCCTCTTGTAGATCTTCCCTTTCACTCTTACTGGTACCCGTCTGTCACAAATTACTCCTGACACTCTTCTCCACCCACTCCATCCTGCCTGTAATCTCTTCTTCACCTCTCTTCCACACTCACCATTACTCTGAACTGTTGATCCCAAGTACTTAAACTCATTCACCTTCGCAACTTCTACTCCCTGCATCCTCACCATTCCTCTATCCTTCCTCTTATTCACACACATATATTCTGTCTTAGTCTTGCTGACCTTCATTCCTCTTCTCTCTAGAGCATTATTTCCACCTCTCCAGGGTCGTCTCCACCTGTTCCCTACTCTCACTAAAGATCACAATGTCATCTGCAAACATCATAGTCCACGGGAACTCCTGTCTGAGCTCATCTGTCAAGCTGTCCATCACCACTGCAAATAAGAAAGGGCTCAGAGCTGATCCTTGATGTAATCCCACCTCTACCTTAAAAGCATCTGTCACTCCCACCGCAGACCTCACCACTGTCACACTACCCTCGTACATATCTTGTACCACTCTTACATACGTCTCTGACACTCCCGACTTCCTCATACAATACCACAACTCCTCTCTAGGCACCCTGTCATATGTTTTCTCTAAATCCACAAAGACACAATGCAACTCCTTCTGACCTTCTCTGTACTTTTCCATCAACACTCTCAGAGCAAACATTGCATCTGTAGTGCTTTTTCCTGGCATGAAACCATACTGCTGATCACTAATCATCACCACCCTTCTTAACCTAGCTTCCACTACTCTTTCCCATAACTTCATGCTGTGACTGATCAATTTAATCCCTTTGTAGTTACTACAGCTCTGCACATCACCCTTATTCTTAAAAATCGGTACCAAAACACATTTTCTCCATTCCTCAGGCATCCTCTCACTTTTCAAGATTTCATTAAACAATCTAGTTAAAAACTCCACTGCCATTTCACCTAAACACCTCCATGCTTCCACAGGTATGTCATATCGACCAACAGCCTTTCCATTCTTCATCCTCTTCATAGCTATCCTTACTTCCTCCTTGCTAATCCACTGCACTTCATGATTCACTATCCACACATCATCCAACCTTCTCTCCCTCTCATTCTCTTCATTCATCAAATCCTCAAAGTACTCTTTCCATCTGCTCAACACACACTCCTCGCTTGTGAGTACGTTTCCCTCATTATCCTTTATCACCCTTATCTACTGCACATCTTTACTAGCTCGGTCCCACTGTCTAGCCAATCGGTACAGGTCCTTTTCTCCCTCCTTAGTGTCCCACCTTTTATACAACTCTTCATACGCCTTATCCTTAGCCTTCGCCACCTCTCTCTTTGCCATGCACCTCATCTCCTTATACTCTTGTCTACTTTCTTCATCTCTTTGACAATCCACTTCTTCTTCTTCGCCAACCTCTTTCTCTGTATACTCTCCTGTACATCTTCATTCCACCACCTGGTCTCCTTGTCCTCCTTCCTCTTTCCAGATGTCACACCAAGCACCCTTCTAGCCATCTCTCTTACTAGCTCAGCTGTAGTTACCCAGCTATTCGGTAACTCTTCACTGCCACCCAGTGCCTGTCTTAACTCTTCCCTGAACATCACCTCACAATTACCCTTTTTCAATTTCCACCATTTGATCCTTGGTGCTGCCCTCACACTCATCCTCCTCCTCTTCTTGATCACCAGTGTCATCCTACAAACCACCATCCTATGCTGCCTAACTACACTTTCCCCTGCCACCACTTTACAGTCTCCAATCTCCTTCTGATTTGCCCTTCTACATAAGGTATAATCCACCTGTGTGCATCTTCCTCCACTCTTGTATGTCACCCTATGCTCCTCCCTCTTGTTAAAATACGTATTCATCACAGCCATGCCCATCCTTTTCGCAAAATCCACTACCATCTGACCTTCTGCATTCCTTTGTTTAACACCATACCTACCCATCACTTCCTCGTCCCCTCTGTTCCCTTTACCAACATGCCCATTGAAATCTGCTCCAATCACCAGTCTCTCACCCTTGGGTACAGTCATCACCACTTCACCCAACTCACTCCAAAATTTTTCTTTCTCATCCATCGCACACCCAACTTGTGGAGCATATGCACTAACAACATTCATCATTATGCCATCAATTTCCAGCTTCATATACATATATATATATATATATATATATATATATATATATATATAGATATATTTACTATCATAATGCTGAATGGCAAAAGTACAGTTGTGTACACTTACCATAAATGTAGATGTTCGAGTGTATTCAATGTTGCAGTCATCACATTTGGGTTATCTGCTTGCAGTAGCCCTCAGTCGGCCTGATTAACAAAGTCTTGGGTCCTGCGTCGGTTGCTGTCCCTTCTTCCGTGACGTCAGGTCATCAGGGGTATAAAACATGCAGCCGACATCATTACATCAGTTTTTCTTGCCCCAGATGTCAGGTGCCCCCCTAATGGGAAGCAATTAAATGTATAAATAAACAAGGTCATACCTCCAACAAAAAAGCAAATACACCAAAAAGCTTTTGAGCATAGTAAAGTAGAGTAGAGGTATAGCCAAAAGAAGTAAGGGGGCTGGAGGGAGGGTAACCACAACTGCAACAGTGAATACACTCGAACATCTACATTTATGGTAATTGTACACAACTGTACTATGTTCTTCGTGTTTCACTGTTGCAGTCATCACATTTGGATAGATTCCCAAAGCTAAGTATGGGAGGAGGAATTTAGATAGCATTAGGACCAGCTATAAAGCCCTGCAAGACTGCAGTGTCAAAGCCAGCTCTCGATTTAGATAAAATTGGAAAATGGTAATGCTTGGTGAAAGTATGTACAGAACTCCATGTAGCAGCTTCTAGGATGTCCCTGGTAGGGACACCTCTGAGAAAGGCTGTAGAGGTAGATGCAGCCCTGGTTGAGTGGGGTATGAACCCCTGTGGGATAGGTTTTCCGTGATGCCTGTAGCAAAAATGAACGCAATGGCCTATCCATTTGGAAATGGTTTGCTTTGAAATAGCCTTCCCCTCTGCCCCTGCAGCAAATGCCACCAGCAGTTGTTCAGATTTCCTTTGAGGTTTAGTCCTGTCCAAGTAGAATCTAAGTTGTCTGTGCACATCTAAGGAGTGCAGTATCCATTCCCCTTTTTCTGTGGATTAGGAAAGAAGGTTGGCAAATGAATGGACAGATTAAGGGCCACACTGGATACCACCTTGGGCATGAAGGAGGGATTGGTTCTGAGGGACACCCTGTCCGCATGAAAGATGATGAAAGGCTCCATTGCCATAAGGGCCTGTAATTCAGATACCCTTCTTGCTGAAGTGATTGCTAAAAGGAAAGCTGTTTTCCAAGAAAGGAATTTTAACTCTGCAGTTGCAGCTGGCTCAAAAGGAGGAAGAGTGAGTTTCTCCAATACAAAGTTAAGGTCCCAGGCTGGAGTTGGAGCTCTCCTGGGTCATTGTTAACTTTTTGGCCCCTCTGTGGAACTGCTTGAGCAGTAGATGAGAGAAGAGGGGAGGTTCTGTGTTATAATGAGCTGAAATGGCTGAGGCGTGAATTTTGATGGAGGAGAAAGACAGGCCCTTGTGAAGCATCTCAGTTAAGTATTGTAAAATCTGAGGTAAACTGGGCACTGCTGTGCTCATCCCTTGAGATTGGTTCCAGGCACAGAATCTTTTCCATTTTTCAGCATAAGATTTTCTAGTACTAGGCCTCCTTGCCTCTAAAATGATATCCATCACTGGTTTACTGATGGTTGGTAAAGGAGAGATTAGGTAATTAGCCAGGCTGCTAGGTTCAGTGTTTGAAGCTGAGGGTGTAGAACCTGGTTCTCCTGCTGAGACAATAGGGTACGAGTCTGAGGCAGGTGCCATGGGGCCCACAGTGACACAATGCGCAAGAGTGGGTACCAGTGTTGGCTTGGCCAGTCTGGTGCAATCAAAATCATCTTTGGTATGTCTTGTTTGATCTTTAGTAGTACTTTGGAGAGCAGAAGAAGACGAGGAAAGGCATAAACTGATAGGTTTTTCCAGCTGAAGGACAGAGCATCCACTTTCCAAACTTGTTTGTGGGGAGTCCTTGTGCAAAATTTGTCCAATTGATAGTTCTGGGCTCCACCACTTGTTTGTCAACATGTTGAAAATCCTTGGTTCCAGTTTCCATTCATGTGGGTCCATGAGGTTTCTGCTTAGTTCGCCAGCCAGTGTGAGTTTTCCTAGCAGGAATTGAGTTTGTAGATGCACTTGGTAGCTCAGGGCTGTGTTCCACAATGCCATGGCTAGTCTGCAGAGGGGGTAAGAATGTGTACCTCCATGCTTATGTACCACATAACAGTGGTGTTGTCCGTCTTTACCATTAATTGTCCTGGAAGAATGTGGTCCTTGAAGGCTGTCAGAGCATTCTGTACAGCTAACATTTCTTTTTGATTGATATGCAGGTGTATTTGACTCGTGTTCCATTTGCCCTGAATGCACTTCCCTGCCAGGTGAGCCCCCATACATAGCCTGATGCGTCTGTTGTTAGGGTTTGGGCGGCAGGGGGTAGGGTGACTGGTAGCCCCTTGTTTTGGTGGCAGGCCTCTACCCACCAAAGGAACTCTAGGAGCAGGCAAGGTATGATAGGAATCATTGCTTCTAGATCCTGAGAATGTTGATACCATAGGCTTTTTAGATACCATTGTAGTTTCTTCATATGCAGTCTTGCAAACGGAATTAGAAGAATGCAGGAGGCCATGAACCTCAACGCTTGTAGTATTTGCCTTGCAGATAGCAGGGTTTTTGTGGCCACTTGTTTGAAGTAGGTTGTCAAATGAATTTGTTTCTCTGGCATGAGGAAAGCCATCTGGGAAGTTGTATTCAAGCTTGCTCCCAGGAATATAATTTGTTGACAGGGTACCAGGTGTGATTTCCTTTTGTTTATGATGTACCCCAGACAGGTTAGCACCCTTTGTACAAAGGCCAAATGATTCAAAAGTATGTCCTGGCTTTCTTCCTGAATTAGACAATCGTCCAGGTATGGGTATATTTGAATATTTCTTTGCCTGAAAAATGCAATGACTGGAGCTAGGCACTTTGTGAATACCCTGGGTGCAGTAGATAAGCCAAAGGGCAATGCAGAGAACTAATAATGCGTGTAGCCTGCTTTGAAGTGTAGGAATATTCTGCAAGATTCCCTGATTGGAATGTGCAGGTATGCTTCCTTTAAATCTAGTGTTGCCAACCAGGCATCTTTGCCTACTATAGAGAGCAACTGGTGAAGAGTCAGCATCTTGAATTTTGGAATCAGCAAAATGGTGTTTAGAGTAGACAGGTCCAGGATAGGACGCCATGAATTGTCTCTTTTGGGTACCAGGAAAAGTCTCGAGTAGAAACCTTGTCCCTTTTCCTCTTCTGGTATCAATTGAACAGCCCCAATGCTTTAAAGAGAAAGTACTTGTTTTTGGGCCTCTACCCACTGATTTGGGGGTAGATCTGGCCATCCTCTTGGTGTTGATAACATGTGGAAGTGAAATCTGTATCCCTGGGACACTATATTTAAAACTCATTTGTCCTGGGTAATGAGTTCCCAGTTCTTTGCATGAAGAGCAATCTTTCCCCCCAAAGAGGCAGTCAGTTGAGAAGTGCTTGGAAGTTTTAAAAAGAAGTCATTGAGACAGTTTACCATAGGGGGGAGTTTTATTACTCCCAGATTTGGAAGTGGAGGCCCCCCACTGCTTAGTCCTGTGCGTACCCTGGGACTGAAGCCTGGGAGCTCTGCTGGATCTGGGTTTGGACTGAGAAGGTCTGGAAGAGGTAGGAAAGGCCCATTTCTTGGAAGGCCAATGTCTACTAAACCTTGGAGGTTATACTTGTAAAAAATCTTTTTAACAGTTTGCACAGATTTAGCTTTTTCCTCCATCTTTTTAAGAACTTCTTCTGCCTTGTTGCCAAACAGGCAGTCCTGGTATAAGGAAGCATCTAGTAATCTCGCTTTAACATGATCTGGCAAGGATTGCTCCTAAAGCCAGGCATGCCTTCAAAGTACAGACCCAGTTACAGCAGCCCTGTAAGATGCCTCTAATGAATCAAAACCACATTGCAAAGTATGTTTTCCAACTTGTTCAGCAAAATGCAGTAAATCCTGTAAATCAACATATTTTCTGTTTAAGCAATCCAATAATATGCTGCTGATACGTTAACATATGAAACTGGCAGTTTAAGGCTCTAATGGCCAAAGTTGCAGAAGTGTATACCTTCTTACCCCATCTATCCAGCGCCCTGGAGTCTCTATTAGAGGGGGTAGGATTTTTGGCAGTAGTAGCTTTAATGCCCTTGGGTCCCTGTGAAATGGTCTCAGGATTCGCAGTAGGATTTTTAAAAAGGAACTTGTGAGAGTCAGGAGCCCTGTAGTATCTATCAGGTTTTCTGGGAGCAGGAGGTAAGAGTCAGGGGCCAAGCTAGATTCCGAAAAGGCATCATCAACAATGTCTAGTATAGGAGGTATGGCTAAAGGTCTGTGCTGGGGCAGGAGTAAGAAATCCCTAAGCCTCTTTTTAGAATCAGAGAAATCCTGACTTTCCCAATGAAAATGGTCCCTGAGAGTATGCAAGGTTTCACCAAAAGAGAAATCCTCTGGGGGGAGCAGAAGGAATAGAGTCCTCAGCATCAGAATCCTCATAGGTAGATAAGGGTAAATCCTGGTCATCAGAGGAAACAGAAAATTCAGAAACCTGGTCAGAAGTATCATAAGCAAACTCAGTTCTAGGTCTCTTAGAGGGGGAAGGCTGGCTTCTCCTGATTAAAGTAATAAGGTCTTCAGTCATTCTTATCATTTGTTTTTTAGGCATGGAGGCCTGACCATGCAGTCTGGGCGTCAGTTTTCTAGACATGGTTCGAGTTTTAGGCTTTGAAGAAGAAGATGGCATCGGTTTAATATGCAAGTCAGTAGGCCTGAATACACCCTCAGAAGCCGGTGACAGCACAGCGGCTCCAGACGCATCCAAGGTAGAGATATCCCAGGTTCCACAGTTGAAGCATCTCGTGGCATACCGGACTCCGAATGGGTCTCAGTAGAGGCCTGTGAATCTGAAGTAGCGGGTATCAGGTGCTGCGAAAGCACCTCACTGAGTACCGGCGAACTGACGACTGGCTTAGGAGAAGCATTGTCGGCAGCTTTGGACCTAGGCGGCTTGCCTCTGTCTTTATCTTTACGTTTTTTCGGAATGTCGGTAGTCGGATGGCTTACCTTAGACATATCAGGATAATTGAACCGAGCACCAAAATATTTAGAAGCGAAAATATACGGACGGCAGATAGTTTGTGGTTTAAATAAGGCACAAAACCGACAGCGAGGTACGTTGTGGTCAGGGCCTAGGCAAGGAATACAGTACGAATGAAAATCTTTATGAGGTATTTGCTTTCCACAAGTAATGCAATTATTTACTTTTACTGACATCGGTTTAGAGCAAGAAAAAGTTTCCCCAACAGGGTACTTAGCTTTTAGTTGAAGACTTTGGTTCTGGAACTCGAAAATGAAAATTTCAGGAGTCGGTCGGCCGACCGGCACTTGTGAACTGCTTCTGCTTTGGGCACCGCATGGCAAGAAATACTGATGTAATGGCATCGGCTGCATGTTTTATACCCCTGACGACCTGACATCATGGAAGAAGAGACAGCAACAGACACAGGACCCAAGACTTTCTTAATCAGGCCGACTATGGGCTACTGCAAGAAGATAACCCAAATGTGATGACTGCAACAGTGAAACACGAAGAACATCGTATTTTACTCATAACATCAAATTTATTTGCCGAATTCGGTAATATCGATAAGGTGGAATGTCAATAATGGAAACTGCAATGCTCAACATTTGCAATAATTCAGAATTACAGTAAAGCAGTGAAAGTGTAACGAACAACTCCTGCACTTCAGTTACACTTATTCTTCATCTGTGCCGGCTTCTGTAAGGTTTATGTTAGATATCCAAGTGTCCGGACACTTGAATATCAAACAAAGACACACACAAACACAAAAATCTACATTGGATTATGTTTTCGCAGGGGGGCAAGCCCCCCAAACCCCCTGAAAATTATATATACCAACTCAGAGATCACATTACAGTAAGGAAAAGGGTACATTTCCTGATCTGCACTGTACCACAATCTCCATTCATAACGTCAACTTCCTATTAGCAAACGGAAACTTACTTTCGTTAACATGAGATCAGAATATTTCAGTTCAGCATTATGAAATGTTCAAACAATGCATTCGACCAAACCATGTTCGATTAACTGCCATTCCACATTATGATAGTAAACCATTATATACATATATATAGATAGATATGTTTCTTTTTGAAAATACTAGTCTCAAATACCCTGCACTTTGATTCTCCTGGATACAGCTCCGCAAGCATAGTCTGACATATCAGGATTGCAAACTATGCTGGGGCTGGAGGGGAAATTGGAATACCTGAATTCAGCAAGGTTTGGTCTTCCCATCATAATAGTTTTTTCAAGGCAAAGTTCACTATTGGGAGTTGGAAATACAGAGGATGCTGGTTCTGAATCCATACTGACCTGAGAAACCACTGTATTTCCCTATTATAATGGGGTAAGACGAATTGTGAGGACTGTAGAAGTGATGTATCCGAAAATCCTGGGATATTCACTTTCTATAGTCATCGACTGCTAGCAAAACTGCACAAACTGTGTGATGATAAAAAATATATATACATTTTCTACACGAAGATAAACTACCATCAGGCTTATGTCTAGCAGTCAAACTAGAAATGTTCTTCTGTATGAAAGAATAAAAAATGACACCACTGAGGTGAAACTTCATTTTGAAACAGGTGCCTGACAAAGAAGAGGGATTCTTAACAGTTCTGAAAAGAATCTGCAAAAAATACAGCAACTGTCTAAATATGGAAAGGGTTGATTGCCTTGAAGTCTGCAGAAAGCAATTACTGGTGTTCGACATTTTGCGAAGAGCCTTGGAGCCATGGAAAGATCGAAGGGTAAAAAAGAGAAATGAAAATGTGAACTAGAAACAGAACACCTCAAAAACCATCTGAACTTTCTGTGAATGGGTATGTGGTGTGACAGTGGTCTTTTAGGTTTAAAGTCACCAAAAACATAGATAAAAAATCATAGGATAAAGACAGTGAAAGGTCAGCATTTTGAATTTTGGAAGTTTTATGCATAGGTTTAGGAAAGACAAGTCCAGAACAGGTCTCCAGTTTCCCTCTTTCTTGGGCATTACAAATATTTTTGAATAAAATACCTTTCCTTTTTTTGAATCTGGAACTGCTTCTATGACACCTTGAGATAACATATGAGAAATCATGGGAAGAAAGAGATGGGTTTGGCTTTCTGGGTGAGGAGGAAAGTACAGTTTTGTACCTACCATAAATGTAGATGTCCGATAGGTATGCATCTGCAGTCATCACATATGGGTTGTCTTGCCTCAGGCAGCCCTTCGGTCGGCCGGATTCCAAAGTCTGGGTCTGGCGTCGGCTGAAGTTGCCCCTTCCCCGACGTCAGAGCACCTGGGGTATAAAAGCGTCAGCCGACGCCATCTTCCTCAGTTTTTCTTGCCCCAGATGCCAGGTGCCCTCTAAGGAAGGCTAAATTTGGAGAAATGCAATAAATTCCAAACATGCACTAAAATATATATACATATATAAAAACAAATACACCATAATAGATAACCCCAGCTAGCTATGAGAGGGGAGTGTACCCAAGAAATACCACAGAGGGGAAGGAGGGAGGGTAAACCTGACTGCAAATGCATACCTATCGGACATCTACATTTATGGTAGGTACAAAACTGTACTATGTCCTTCAAGGATGCATCTGCAGTCATCACATATGGGTAGAATACCATAGCCAATCTGGGGGTGGAGGATCTATGTAAAGGATGATGTAGCTAAAATGCCCTGCAGGACTGCCGTAGCAAAGCCTGCTCTGGATCTGGAATATAAAGGTAAGTTGTAATGCTTGGAAAATGTATGCACGGAGCTCCATGTAGCAGCTTCTAAAATGTCCTTGGTAGCCACCCCTCTTAAGAAGGCTGTGGAGGTGGATGTGGCTCTGGTAGAATGAGGTCTAATGTTAGCCGGCACAGTTTTTCCATGAAAGGAGTAACAGAAATGAATGCAATTCCCTATCCATTTTGAAATTGTCTGTTTTGAAATTGCTTTTCCTTGTGCACCAGCAGCATATGCTACAAACAACTGGTCAGTTTTTCTGTAATTTTTAGTTCTGTCCAAGTAGTAGCGCAACTGTCTGTGTATGTCCAGGGTGTGCAGAAGCTTTCCCCCTTTGTTTTGTGGATTTGGAAAGAGGGTAGGCTAGGCAGGTGAATAAGCTTTTGAAGTCTTCGGTTTAGCTGAATTACAGGAGCTGGCCGACCGGCACTTGCGAACTGCTTCTGCTTCGGGCACCACGCGGCAAGAAAGACTGAGGAAGATGGCGTCGGCTGACGCTTTTATACCCCAGGCGCTCTGATGTCGGGGAAGGGGCGACTTCAGCCGACGCTGGACCCAGACTTTGGAATCCGGCCGACCGAAGGGCTGCCTGAGGCAGGACAACCCATATGTGATGACTCCAGATGCATCCTTGAAGGACATCTCCTTAGTTTAGAGGGAAGGAGGCCCGCTGCCACTTGTATCCAGTCTGCATATTTCTTAGAACCCAGAAGTCTGATGTGATATGTTTCCAGAGAAGGAGAGGTACAGAAAGACTGCCCACTAGACTTAAGAGGGCGGACAGACTGGGGAGGGGAGGGTGATGGAAAGAAAAAGATAGGCATTTTGCTTCAACTGTAATTGGCCTGTGCTGTACCTCCTTTTTCAATGAATTGCCTTCCACTGTCTCTTGTGCTGTTGTTTCTCAGATTTCTGTTTGGATTGTTTAAAGAGGTACAATGGTACCTCCTATACTGAACCAACAGATATTGCCAATACACTGGCCAACAGATTCAGTGCCAACTTTACCCCTCTCTCCCCTCCCAAAGGACCTATCACATTAACAGTAGATTGCCAGGCACCCAGTATTACTGCTGCACAGGTTAAAACAGCACTGTCCAAGGCCAAGAATACAGCTTCTATGGGACCTGACAATATCCCTGGCTGTGTTCTACATGAACTACAGAGTGAACTGGCACCTCACCTGTATGCCCTGTTCAATCACAGCCTCACCTCAGGCTTTGTCCCTACTGAATGGCTAATTGCTACAGTCATCTCACTCCAGAAAGGAGGAGTGACTACAGACTCTGGGAACTATCGCCCCTTTAGCTTACCAAGTCTGATATGCAAAGCTATGGAACGCATCATCATGGACCTAATAAACAAGGATATAGGGAATCTCCAAACTCTGGATCCCACACAGTTTGGTTTTGTGAAGGGTAGATCATGCCTGCTCAACTTGGTCGACTTCTTTGAGTCTGTCACCAGAGCTGTGGATGAAGGCAATGTGGTTCACACAGCCTACCTTGATATGGACAAGGCCTTTGATACCAATCCCCACTCAGGAATCACAGAAAAACTCAGTAAGCTAGGTATCAACCCTTATATCACTAGGTGGATTGCAAACTGGCTCACAGATAGAACCCACAGTGTGAAAGTAGCTGACTCCAAGTCAGACTGCCAACCAGTCACGAGTGGAGTCCCACAGGGTTCAGTCCTGGGTCCTCTCCTGTTTGGTATCTACTTCTCTGAAGTCCAGGCCAACACACGAAGGGAATCTGGCTGACAAAGTTTGCAGATGCCTGCAAGTTGAGAGCTATTATTAACTCCCCAAGTGATGTTGACATCCTACAGAAAGGCCTCACTGAGACCAAGGACTGGTGTCAGAACCATGGCCTTAAGATCAATGCCAAAAAATGTGTCATCATCCCCTTTGGGAAAAAAACAGTTCCCATGAATTACCACATTGATGGTAGTCCACTGAATATAGAAGGCGTTATAACAGATCTGGGAACACCGGTTGACAGCAACCTCTCTTTCGACCACCACACTGCCACTGTGGTCAGAAAGTCCTTCTATGTGGCACATCTCATTACTAAGGGTTTGCATCCAGGAAGAAAGAGGTCATTGTCTTCCTCTACTCTTCCATCATTAGGCGAATCATTGAGTACAATGCCCCATTTGGCATGCACCTCACTAGACACCTGCAACAACTGGAGAGGCTGCAAAAGTACCTCACAAAGAGGATTCTAGGCCTTAAACACTTGTCCTATATGGACAGAGTAAAAGAACTCCAACTATTCTCTCTCATATCGCCTACTTAGAGACGATCTCTGCTTGACTTACAAAGCCATGTCTGACCCAGCTCTGTTAGAAATGTTACATCTAAAGAAATCCCAATCCCTCCACACCACACACTCCAGAGACGTCAACCTCATTACCACAATCAACAGAACTTGCTGGAGGGACAGGTTCATAACCCAGAGACTGCCCATGGTATGGAATAGACTTCCCATACATGTCAAACAGAGCACCTCACTGGCCCTGTTCAAAAGAAATCTTGATGAGTGGATGGGAAATAAAAAATTCACCCCGGGATCACTCCAGTGGCTCTACTTGACAGAGGCACTGGAAACTAAGGTCGGGTGGCATGATGCCAGGGTAATCCTATGGGCTAGGCTTGTAAAGGCTCCAGGGCCAGTACACACCTATGAACCTATAAGAGTTTTCTGTAAAAAGGGTCTAGGACTTGAAAGGTAATTCCTGTTATATTTAGAATGGGAGTATGGAAAATGTGTTTCACCCCTTGGATGACTTTCCCCCACCTATCAAATCTCCTTTAAGACTTCAGCTGAAGTGATACCAAGCAGTACTTCCTAATCCAATGGAACACTAAAAATCAGTGCCTTAACACTGTCTGGTGCATTTTGGTTTCTAAGCCATACATATCTGCACATAACTGATCCTGCTACAGCTGTATGACACACTGAATCAGCTGCATCACAGGAACACTATACAAAATGTTTAGAAACCTGAGACAAAGAAGAAATAATGCTGAGTAAGGAGTTAGAAGAGGGTAAGTCAGCAATTGCCTTATTCATGTCAGCAAAGGCTGCCAGCAGATATTTGGTCATGTGAGTCTGCCAGCTGACTATTCTCAAAACATCAATAGAGGATGCATAGATTTTTTTCTATATCTTTCAAAAGCTCTTCCATCCTTGTCTAAACTCAAAGGATTACTAGCAGTATGGTGTTTAGTAGTACCATGTTTAGTTAAGGAAACTACAGATGGGTCAGCCACCGGGTTATGGAATAGGAATTTGTGGGCCCGCGGAATATCTTGCACAGCTGTCAGTTTTTTGGGATCAGGAGGCTGACTTTAAGAAGAAAGTATAAGCCACATTAAAGACATCTTCCAGAACACCAATAGCAATGGTGAGGATAGCCAAATACTTAGGAATCTCCACCTTCAGAAGATTATAATCTCTCTTCTGAGTCCCAGTTTTTCTTATTCTTCCCACTTGAAGGGGTTCTTCATCCTACCTATGATGTTTGAAAAGGACATTTCTTCTACAGGGGAATATGATGAAACATTTTCTGCAGACACTGACAAAAGAAATAAGAACCTAGTATTCTCTGGTAATGGGTACCAATACACATTACTAATAGTAGATTATGCTAGAAAATTTCTAGAAGAATAGTCAAGTCCAATTTCTTCAATGTCAGATGGGAATCACTGTCTATAAGAGATGGAGACCTTTTACTTTTCTGATGGGAGGAAGCAAAAAAAAACACAATGCAGTGACTGAAATGCTTTAAAAAGACTTCTAGGAGAAATACCAGTCCACTCCAGCCTCATCTATAGACTGGGTTGGGGGGGGGGGGGTTGAAGGAGGAGAAACATGTTTAATCTTTTGACTTCTCTTTTATGGAGTGCCCAAAGACAGACTCCAAAAAGCATCAGATGTGCGGATTTCAATATGAAATCCCCACACTGCTTACCTTACCAGCATGTGAGATATACTCTGGTTCTCCCGATATTGCTTCATGAGATTTTCCTTCTTGATAGAAGGCACAAATAGTAGCCACTTCAGAAACCTCTCTAGTGATCCTTTTCTTCTCTGAAACCAGAAAGACGTCCAAGGTACTGGTAATGCCTTAAGTCACTGGTTCTCAAGAAAAATGTTAAGGGAGCTACACCAACTCCTAGCAGTTTTCAGTGTAAAAAAATTTTACACAAGTGGATGTCATCCAACTCCCCTAAACAAAACATGCAAGCTGTCTGAAAATCTTTATAAGGAATTTGTCTTCCACACAGACACTTCCTTTTTCTCCTAAACATAAGCAACTAATATCAAAACTTTCTCACAAAAATAGAAGGAAACTCCCCAAAGGGTACTTATTTTGCCCCAAAAATCAAACAAGCCAACAATCAAGCCACTGAAGATGCAGCAAGTATCATGTCTTACTGATATCTACAACAGCAAGACAGTTGTGAATTTTGGTGCCCATATATCTGCTTTTATACCAGCATGCCCTTGTGCTCCATCAGACACATGGTACATGTGGAAGGCACCCAAAAGCTTTTGTATGCTGGATGGACATCCGATCCATTGCAAGATGCATTTCATATGGCTATATGCAAAGGCAACAGCAATCTAATGATGAGCATTGTCAGAAAACTGCACCCCAACAAGGATTTATGAATCCCCTGAATCTAATGGCTGTTACAGAGGTGTCATTTGAGCACACTGCTATGGAGACTGTGAGGCTACTAGTGAAATCTAGCAATGGCTATTAATAATAGTGGACTATTTATTGATTTAAATTTATTTACCAGGGTAGAATGCTGATCAATGACTAATTACAGGTTCAACCCAGGTATACGACAAAATTTCCAAAAATGTAATACTAAACAAGGTGAATGCTAATGCTACTGCCAAAGAACAGATACTGTTATTGGAAATCCCTAACAGATAATTACTGATCAAGGTGCGCCCCTTTATGTCAAGTGCATTGCATCATTTGTGTCAATGCATTAAGGCTAATCAGTTAAAAATATATCAGTATACCACCTACCATTTTATAGATTAACAGAGAAATTCAATAAAACACTAAAATCTGTGTTAACTACAGCAGATGGGAAGAAGTGGGACTAGCTGATAACTCTACTTGCTGTTTGTAATAAGACAGGTGCTACAAGCTTTAAATTGCTTTATCTCATTTGATCTCTTGTATTGCAAATATTTCAAGAGGTCTGCTTGATATTACTGAAGAAACTTAGAAAAAAAAAAGACAATTTAAAAGTGAGACAAAGTGCTAGTTCACAGGACAGACTAAAGCTGGTTATATCGGGTTCCTGTTAAATCAGCGAACACTGTTTAATCTACCCTGTTTACTCAAAATGGTGAAATCTCGAAAGCACGGAACAACGATTTCTTTTCCCCAGGGGAAAAAAAAAATCATTGGGCTGTTTTCAGGACTTTGCCATTTCCTCCACTGTGGTGCGATCTCAGAGTTGGTATATTTAAGTAGGGGGGTGTAGGGGGCTTTTTCCCTGGGAAAAAAATCACTGTTCCATGTGTTCAGCATTTTGATGTTTCGACATATTATGGTCGATTATACAGTGTTCGCTGATATAATAAAGACCCGTCATATCCATAGTAAAGCAGCACATACAGAAAAGTTCAAGGGATGCAACAATGCTTCCATAACAAGAATGCCCAAGTTAAAAAAATTTAACCCAGGAGATCAGGTATTAGTAGTTACAGACCACAGTAGAACCAAATAACAGATGCAGCAATAACAAACCACCCACAACCAGGAATCCACCAAGCAGTTCTCTAAACAGTAGTACTGTAGAGTTTTGATTATCTGAAAGTCGATCAGAAATGTTAATTATCCGAACACAGTCTTTCAAAGTTTTTAGGTATGAAAAATCATAAAGTTTGAATATATAAATGTTATACATTTTCGCTTGTGTATGTTTTTTGTTTGCAACCTGCTCATGTGTGAAAAATATTTTTTATTGTCCACAAGAATCGCTGAATGGTTGAAAGTGTATTCCCTGTGTGCAGCAAAAACAAGATTTTAGAAGTTTTTTTATCCAGTTCAATGTATGTTTGATTATCTGAACTACCCTATGTCCCAAATGGCTTGGATAATCGACTCTGTACTGTGTTTTATTCAGATAAAATCTCTTAGCTCTTCAGCTACAAAGCCTTTTCAGAGTATAAAAAACACAAACAACACACATCCTTCATATACAAAACAATTTCTCTTAATTATTCAATAAAATAACTGCAGTAATTATATTATTACAAAACATTAATTAACACCCTCCAATTACATTCTGTATTAAGTCCCTTAGGGACTAACGTTTCATACTTTAACATAAAATAGATTCTTTTTGTAACCATTTAAATTTCAAAAGAGAAGGATTGAACTTATCTACCTTAACCTGTTCTAATATACTGACCTGAAGTCATTCCAAATTCCTACCATGATATTCTTCAAAATGTGCAGCAACTGGGCTCTCCGCCTTACATTTCTTTATGTCCCTAATATGTTCTAAAATTCTAACTTTAAATGCCCTTTTACTTTCACCAATATAATATTTACTAATGTGGAACTTTCCCTCAAGTCTTGTTGAGTACCTTTACAAGGTGGACCCTGTTTTTCACAAAATCTCACCAAAATGACACTGACATATTTGACTGCATTTTATATAGCATATATCATGTAGGTCAAAAATTTAAAAAAAAAAACATAGCTGGGTGCACAAGACCCAGGATAAAAAAAAAGTGCCCAACCTTGGCAGGCACACTGGTGACAGGACTGGAAAAAGAATGAGTAGAATCTTCAAAATACGAAAAATAGAAGTTATGTCCTTACCATAACGTTCCATGTGGAGTGTTCATCTCGCCTTTGTTCTTACACATGGGTTCGGAGCCGATCCTCGGCTCCGTGCCGGCCTCTTGCAAGCTCTGCATCGAGAAGAAGCTCGAGACAATCTAATACCCACAATCCCCCTCTGCCTTTACCTCAGATCTAGTTTGCAAGCAAACCAATTTACATAAAAGCACATTCATGCTTACACACATAAACATATCTAAACAGACACATATAAACATATATGTGTATACCAACTATGTACACAGAATAATAACAGTAGCAAAAAATGCTTCTGGCCAGGCATCAAAGAACGTTCTTCCTAAGGGTGGGAGGGTGGATCTGTAAGAACAACAGCGAGATCTACATTCCACAAGGAACGTTATGGTAACGACATAACTTCTATATGTGATAGTGTTCAATCTCGCCGTTTGTTCTTACACATGGGTAGCGCCCCTAGCTCCTTGATCCTGAGGAACTCACGGGAGTACGTTCTTGAGCACAGTGGAACCAAAGGTTGCCCTGTCCCTAGAAACCTTGTCTACTTTATAATGAGAAATAAATGTATGTGGCTTAGACCAGGTAGCAGCCGCACAAATAGCATCCAGAGGTAGGCGAGCTGCATGAGCCAAAGACGTAGATATCGACCTTGTGGAATGTCCTTTGGGTTTGTGTAAAAGGGGTTGATTTGCAGAATCGTAGACATAGATTATACAATCCGTTAACCATTTAGAAAGAGTTCTTTTGGTAACTGCAAGTCCTTTCCTGCTATCAGCAAAAGCCACAAAGAGTTGATCTGTTTTCCTGTGATCTTTTGTTCTATCCAAATAAAACCTTAGCTGTCTGTGAACATCCAATTTGTGTAACATATACTCCATTTTGTTGGAGTGGTTTTTGAAGAAAGTGGGTAATTCAATGGACTGATTAATATTGTTAATGGAACACACTTTAGGGAGGAAGGATGAATTGGTTGAAGAGAAACTCTGTCAGAGTGAAAGATCAAATAAGGGTGCTTGATGGAGAGAGCCTGAAGTTCAGACACTGCCTAGCAGAAGTAATGGCTACCAGAAAGAGAGTTTTCCAGGACAAAAATTTTAATGGGCAAGAAGAGGCAGGTTCAAAGGGGCAACATTAATTTAGATAGCAACAAGTTTAGACTCCAAGGTGACGTAGGAGATCTGACCGGTGGTCTAATATGAAAAACTCCTTTTAAAAAGGCTTTACAAAGTCTGTGAGCCATAATAGGAGCTCCACATTCTTCCACATGGAAATTCGAAATGGCAGCCAATTGAACTCTTAGAGTAGCAGGAGAAGCACCCTGATGAAATAAGTCTGTTAAGAACTCTAATATCTTATTCAAAGGAGCTATAAAGGGATCCACATGGTGTGTATTCGCCCAGAATACAAACCGTTTCCATTTGCTAGTATATGTCTTTGTAGTGGAAGCTTTATGCGAAGCAACTAATATATCCTGGACCGCTGGTGACAAAAGATCAGACCTGGCTAAGTTGGGAATTGGAGCAGCCAAGCTGCTAGATGGAGTGACAGGAGCGCGGGATGGGGAACCCCTGATGAGTGAGTCAATAGATCTGGCTCTGGGTCCAGAATCCAGGGTCCCCGAATGCAGTGTATTTTGAGAAAGGGAAACCAAATTTGACGAGGCCAGAATGGAGCAATGAGGATTATCGTCCTGTGTAGGTTCCTGGCTTTCTGGAGAAACTTCGATATCAGAGGAAATGGGGGAAATGCATATAGGAGTCCCGGGGGCCAATCGTAAACCAGTGCGTCCCTGGGGACTTCCCCTGGAGGGGGTAATAGGGCAAAGTAGCTCCTGCATTTGGCATTCATTGGAGACGCAAACAGGTCGCAGGAAGGCTGGCCCCACGTGCGAAAAATCCTTTTCGCCACTGACTGTTTTAGAGACCACTGCGGTAACAAAATTGCTCTGCTCAGCCTGTCGGCTATGACGTTGGATGACCCCGGGATGTGCGTTGCTATTAGAAAGCGACCCGTGGACTCCGCCCACTGCCAAATTCTCATGGCCTCTCTGCATAGTTGATAGGACTTGGTTCCCCTTGTTTGTTTATGTACCAGACTACCGACATGTTGTCCGTCTGAACTGCACTAGTCCCTAGAGGAAGAAGGGGAGCAAAGTGTTGCAACGCTAGAAACACTGCCCTCAACTCTAGAACATTGATGTGCAGATTGTACTCCAAATTGGTCCATTCGCCTTGGACTGTCTGTCCCTGAAAGATGCCCCCCCACCCTATCAGGGAAGCGTCCGTGGTCACCGTAACTGTGGGCGTGGGTAGCACAAACGGCCTCCTGGGAAAGGTTGCACGTTTGAAGCCACCAGTTTAGATCTGTTTTGCAAGTCTTTGTTATAAGAATCTCGTGTGTTAGAGGTAGTTGTTGAAATGACCATTGAGCAAACAGTAGCCATTGTAGGACTCTCATGTGCAGCCTTCCCAGGGGAATTGCAATAAGGGAGGTTGACATGAGGCCCAACACCTTCAGTACCAGTTTTGCAGGAGATTTCCTTGACAAGAGTAGAAGACGAATGTGAGTCTGCAGTGATAATATCCTTTCTGGGGGAAGCCTCAGAATTAATTGACGTGTGTTTAACTCTGCTCCTATGAACAAGATATTTTGTGATGGCTGAAGTAAGGATTTTCCGAAATTTACGGAGATCCCTAGGTGAACACACAGTTGAAGAACATAGTCTCTGGCCTGCAGTAGTTGACGCCGGTGGTGGCGAAAGGAGCCAGTCGTCCAGATACGGAAACACCTGGAATCCCTGGCGTCTCAAGTGAGACGCTACCACTGCCATACATTTGGTGAAGACCCTGGGGGCTGAGGTCAGACCAAAGGGCAGGGCTCGAAATTGAAAGTGACTGGCTCCCAGCCGGCGCAAATGATCTCTGGATGCCCTGGCCATTTTGATGTGGTAGTATGCATCCTCTAGATCTATTGAGCACATCCACTCGTCCTTCTGTAAGAATGGAAGGATCGATTGAAGCGTGACCATTCGGAACTTTTCTTTCTTGATGAAAGTATTGAGGTAGCTTAGGTCTAGAATGGGCCTCCAGTCCCCTGTTTTCTTTGGAACTAACAAGAACCTTGAGTAAGTCCCGAATCCTTGCTGGTCCGCTGGGACTGGCTGGATGACTCTTTTTTCTAGCAGCTTTGAAATTTCTAAAGCTGCTGGCTCTCGCAGATGGGGCGGTACATCTGGGAGTCTTTTCTTTGGAATGGGATAGGATAGGAAGGGTATGGAGTAACCTCTGGTAACTACGCTTTTTACCCACTTGTCTGTAGTTATATCTTGCCAGGCCTGGGGGTATAAAGCTAAGCGACCCGAGGCTGCCTCCGGAGCAGGGCAGTCGGGGCTCCTCTCAGGAGTGCTGGAAAGGTTTACCAGGAGTGTTTCCCTGTCATCTTGATGTTGCGGACCCCTCTGCCGCCAGGGCGGCGTCTTCCACCTCTGCCCCTCCTCTGCCTCTAGAGGGGCATCACCCTGTGTGCCTGAGAAAGACCCTTGGGGTTTTGAAACCACATTTTCCACCGCGTTGCCCTTTGGGGTACGGTCTGGTTGGGGTGGAAAACGGACTCCGACAGCAGACAGAGTCTTTCCCTCTTGTTCACACCGGGTAAGGGTCTCCTTTACCTTGGGGCCAAAAAGAGTGGCACCGTCAAATGGGGCGTTTGTAAAGGAAGACTTGAAGGCTTCCGAAGGAGCATAGGCGCATCCAGGATTGTCTACGAAGAGCAATCGCTGAAGCTGCTGCCCTACTCGAACCTTCGGCTGCGTAAGAAATCAGCCTCATGGACGAGTTAACAATCGATGTTAGGGTATTAAGTTGCGCTGTCACTTTCTCTGAGACAGCTGCATCTGTAGTACCCTGGAGGGTATCTCCCAACTCTTTGACTAGATCCCTCTGCAGGCGTGTAAAATGGGTCAAATAGTTCAGGGACCGCATGGAAAAAGCCGCTGAACTAAAAATGCGCTTCCCATATCTATCCATCGTCCTAGAATCTTTATTAGGCGGATGGAAATAGTAAGAAGACACCGACATCTCCTTTTTCGTGGCTGCAGCCACCACCATAGCGTCTACTGGAACTCCTTTTGTAAGGTAGGACTTATCCTGAGGTGCTGTGATGTACTTGTTCGGTTTTCTTGGAACAGGTTCCACTGTGTCAGGAGTCTCCCACGCCCCTCGAGCAATAAGTTCCATTAGTTCGTCGAAGGGCGGAGTGACCCAGGAGGAGGAAGGGCGAGCACCAAATGCCTTCAGCAGAACTGACTCATCCTCAGAAGGGGCAAGGGACTGCCAGTCACCTCTCTGTTTCAGGATCTCCAAAATGTCTGAAAAGAGACATCTTCTGAAGGTGACTTAGGGGACCCTCTGACTCATCTAAGTCAGTATCAGATGTCAAGGATTCCTGTGGAGAATCCAAGTGTCTCCTCTTACACAGTCTCTTCCTAGGGACTTCCTCGTGGGGAGCATCCGAAGAAGCCTCGGAGGAAGAGGGGGCACCTCCAGGGGTGGCTGAGGCACTGGTGCCCGACGCTTGGATGTGGCCGTGGGTGCAGATGAAGACAAAGGCCCTTTATGGGGAGGAGAAACTGCTTCCACTGATGTGGTTGTCTGGGTAGACAACACCTTCCTCATCAGGTCGAACGCCCCGGTCCCGCATCGAAGAGTCCCCGGTTCGAAGAAATGGGAAGAATCCCGACACGGGCACGAAGGCATCGACCCGAGGACGGAGCCGAATCGATCCGTGCGAGGCCCGAGGGAGAGTCGGAACCGACACGCCGGTTCGACTCTCGGCCCCGGAACCAAGAACAGACCGTCGGCTCCGAGACTCGGTACGGGTCCGACGGAGTCGAGGTGAGGAACAGACCGAGAAAAGACGGTTCTGGACCCGAGGGCTCCACAATCAGCAGATCAGCCTCCTCCGGCTCCAAAGACTGAATCGGTCTCGGAGGAGGAATGGATGGAGATACAGGAAGGCCTTCAAGTTTCGACACCAACTGGGTGGAAACCGAAATAAGTTTAGAGAGGGCGAATGCTCCAACAACTTCTGCACCACGCGATCCACATCGACATCCGAAAGTTTGGAGGAAGAACGGGTCGAAGGAACCAAGACGGAGCCGACCTCAATATGGCCGAAGGAGGGTGCTCCATCACCGGTTCCAAGACTCCAGGCTCAGCAACCGTCACCAGTTCAACACTCGGCCCCGAAGTCTGTGGAACCGGTGATCTAACCTTTGAAGAAGAGCTCGGAGCCGATGACTTAGGCTCCGACGTCTTCGATTCCTTAGAGGAGTTGATGCCTGGTCAGAAGCATCCAAAGCCTCTTGGAAAGCCGGTTTCAGTAGACCTCTGTCCATCAGTTTCCTGCGCCTATCTGTCATGACCCTCCCACTAAAAGAGTGACAGATGGAGCAATCCTCTTGTAAGTGGAGAGGGCCAAGGCAGTAGACGCAGGAACTGTGGTTGTCAGTGACCGACATTTTTTGGCCACACTGACAACGTTTGAAACCAGACTTTGCTTTCTCCGACATAGTAGAACAATATATAACTACAGAAAAACACAGTCAATCCGAGAAAAAAGTCACAATCAGGTAAATGTCAAATCCGGTTAAATTTGTCTCAATATGGTAGATGTGAAGGGTGTAGGCCCCGATACAAAAATACCGAAAATAAGGTTAACGGTACCAAGGAATTACGGAACCACAACACAATCACACTTGTTAATACAGATAATATCAACTAGAATAGAATTCTTAATAAAATACAACAAAAAAAGTTATATCTTAGCTTAGAAACTCTCGAGCTAGCTCCCAACGATGCGTATGCAGCAGCGGCAAACTAGATCTGAGGTAAAGGCAGAGGGGGATTGTGGGTATTAGATTGTCTCGAGCTTCTTCTCGATGCAGAGCTTGCAAGAGGCCGGCACGGAGCCGAGGATCGGCTCCGAACCCATGTGTAAGAACAAACGGCGAGATTGAACACTATCACATCATTTGTATTTGTTTGGGTAACTGGTCTGGTTTCTGTTCTGTGCCTTAAATAGCCATTATTTTACATCAGATATACCTATTGCTTAGGCTGCTGCAGAGACACTAACCTATTGCCAGCTGCGATACTGAGAAAAGATAAGAGTTTATTCTCATTTATCATCTGCACTTTGATTTAATATCTCTGTAATCATTACTCTCCTTGTTGTGTGGTATAAATTATCTGTTAGTGTTGACCTCAGTTTGTACTGAAATCCTTTGTCTAGAGGCCTATCTGTTTTCTTAGTGAGAGAAAGTGAACACAACTGGTTTAATCTAGCCAAGGCATGAATCATCTGTTACTGTTTGGATAATTGGTCTGGTTTCTGTTCTGTGCCTTAAATAGCCAGTGTTTTAAATCAGATATACCTGTTTTGCTCAGGCTGCTGCAGAGAGACTGACCTACTGCCAGCTGTGATACTGAAAAAAGATAAGAGTTTATTCTCATTTATCGTCTGCACTTTTGATTTAATATCTCTGTAATCTGTACAACTGTTTTTTTTCCCACCTACCCTCGCAGTTCTTGTTGTGGTCTTTTTGTCTTGGTGGCTTTGAGTTGCCCGCCTCTGGTATAAAGTTGATACTGGTCACTCCCCCCCCCAGTCACATTACATCAGCTCATTCTACTGTTAATAGTGAGAATTTAGCAAAGGCCCACCCCTTTAGCTTCTGCATATTGAATTATCTCATTATCTTCTCTCTTTTCACTTTCTACTAAAAAAAAAAATGTTTATTGTAGTCCAGATACAGATTTGCAGTTTCCAGGACTTTTTGTAAGCTTCTGAGTGGTGCTCTTCAATTTTTCCCATAGATCTGCTAGTTCTCGGCTCTCCTGCACTTGTATTAGCTTATTAGTCTAGCACGTTACCAGACTTCTTGTAGCAATTATTGTAGCACACAACAGTGCTACCACCACTAAACGTTCTACAAGGAAACAACTCCAGTACTTATTATTAATGCCCACCCCTCCAGGCATGTCTAAAGGTCAGTTCCCTGTGCTTTCTCCTATTAGCCTGATGAGCTTGGGCATCCTGAGGCAATGTAGCAACTGCCTCATGTACACTGACAACCCTCTCCTCTTACCTCCCAACACTCAGACTTGCGAGAGATGCACTTATATATCCAAATTGGAAGCCACGCACTCTCCAGCCAAGACCGGAATAGCTGGTCAAGAGGAGAAGGTCAACACTTGCACTACAACACATGGAACACATAGCCCTCCAGAACACACATCAGCACTGCCGTCACATAAAATCACAAACCACACACCCACCTTCGCAGAGGGTCTCAATAAAAATCTACACAAACAGCAGAGACCTCCAAGGCAGAAACGCATTCGATCACCACAACACAACACAAATCACGAGACACATAACTCTCCTAAACAGTGTGCTACTCAACCAAAGCCCCTAAGGCAAAACAGCATGCCCAACACACTAGTCACAGAGAACTCGATAGTGAGGCACACTGATGTCCCACTCACTAGGTTGAATAAGGAGAAAGTAACAGTCAGCTGCCTGTCAGGTGCCAGGATCTGCCACATAATGCACGCACTCAGATCTCTCAACCACAGGTACAAATATGACTCTGTCATTGTACATATGGGTGTGAATGACCTGAGACGTACCTCCCTGGATTACATGAAAAGAGACATGGAGGAGTTCTTGGATTATGTAGCCCAGACGGGTATAACCCTAGCCCTGAGCAGCCTCCTACCATCACCCAGAATGATACCACAGTACAAGCAGAAAATGATTAATTTCAACAATTGGCTAAGTCTCTGGTGTCATTCTAAGGGGATCCAGTATCTGTCTGCCGGGGATGACATGACTGACAGACCTAGATGCTTTGCCAGAGATGGCCTGCATCTGTCACCCCTGGGTTTCCAGATACTGGCCAAGGCTCTTGCCACCCGTATAGTGCCTTTTTTAGGTGGTGTTCCAAAGACCAAATTACCACCATAATAGCTACAAACAAATGCAGTCTGAGCAGTCATGCTGCGCAATGCTAGAAGTCTAAATCTCAAAATGCACTCGCTCAAAGCACTCCTAAAAATGGAGAACATCGACATTTGTGCTATAACAGAGACCTGGTTCAAGGCAGCAGATAGCACCCCTGCACTACCAGGCTATAAGTCATTCCATACCTTTCGGCCCCAGAACTTGGAATGAAGCCCCAAAGGTAGTGGTGTTTCCATATTCTTAAAGGATGCGCACACCTACAGACTAGTAGCCCAAAATGACGCATCAGAGATATTTCAGGTGCAGCTAACATTGGTTACTACAGCAATTCAGATCATAGCCTGTTATAGGTCCCCAACCATGACCCAAGACTCACACTCCACTTTCCTAAGCACCCTGGAAAATATTAGGGTCCAACATAACACTCTCATATTGGGCAACTTCAACTACCCCTCCATTAACTGAGAAAACTACTCATGTACCAATATACTTGCCTAACAATTCCTGGAATTCCTTAATTCCAGTGCCCTGGACCAGCTCATTCTTACCCGCACTACAGGTAGCAACATCCTTGAACTGGTTGGTCATTACTAACATGGGTGACCGTTGCTCTGTACAAATAGTCAACACCTCCCTGGTTAGATCCGACCACAAACTAATCACATTGGAACTCCACATCCCTCCCACCCCCCCAACCCCCCCCCGCAAAGGTAACCACCATGAAAAACTTCTCCAAAGCTAACTTTGGGCTCCTAAAAACAAAACTGGCTAACGTCACAGCACCCATGCAATTAGTGAACAGCTGCATGACCGCTGAATCATACACTAACGCCCTGTACAAACATGTACACAAATGCATGGATCTCTCCATACCCAATAGAACCAAGATGCTCTACTCCAAAAAAAGAAAGCCAATCTGGTGGACTCCTGCCATAAACAAACTCTACAACAGAAGGAGGAAAGTGATGAGAAATAAGGTGAAGTCCCAAGACTGGAAAAACTCCCTTATCAACCTCAACAAAAAGTTGAGATTCCTCATCAAATCCTCTAAAGCTAGCTATGAAAACAGAATTGCAGCAGATAGTAAAGGCAACCACAATGCCTTGTATAGTTATGTAAAGAATCTCCACAGCAATACCCAGAATTGCCCGGAGCTGTTGCACAATGGCACCTCTTATACTGAGCCAACAGATATTGCCAATATACTGACCGACAGATTCCGTGCCAACTTTACCCTTCTCTCCCCCACCAAAGAAAAAATCAGAATATCAGTAGATTGCCAGACACTCAGTATTACTGCTGCACAGGTTAAAACAGCACTGTCCAAGGCCAAGAATACAGCTTCTATGGGACCTGACAATATCCCTAGGTTTTTTTCTACATGAACTACAGAGTGAACTGGCACCACACCTGTGTGCCCTATTCAATCACAGCCTCACCTCAGGCTTTGTCCCTACTGAATGGCGCAATGCTACACTCATCCCTCTCTACAAAGGAGGAGAGGCTACAAACCTTGGGAACTATCACCCCATTAGCCTGACAAGTCTGATATGCAAAGCTATGGAATGCATCATCATGGATCTAATAAACAAAGATATAGGGTACCTCCAAACTCTGGATCCCACACAGTTTGGTTTTGTGAAGGGTAGATCATGCCTGCTCAACCTGGTTGACTTCTCTGAGTCAGTCACCAAAGCTGTGGATGAAGGCAAGGTGGTTCATACAGCCTACCTTGATCTGGCCAAGGCCTTTGATACCATTCCCCACTCAGGAATCATATAAAAACTCACTAAGCTAGGCATAAACCCCTATATCACTAGGTGGGTTGCAAACTGGCTCACAGATAGAATCCACAGTTTGAAAGTAGCTGACTCCAAGTCATACTGTCGACCAGTCACTAGTGGAGTCCCACAGGGATCGGTCCTGGGTCCTTTCCTGTTTGGTATCTACTTCTCTGAAGTCCAGGCCAACACGAAGGGACTCTGGCTGACAAAGTTCACAGACGATTGCAAGTTGGGAGCCATAATTAACTTCCCAGGTGATGTTGACATCATACAGAAAGGCCTCACTGAGACCAATGACTGGTGTCAGAACCATGGCCTTAAGCTCAATGCCAAAAAATGCGTCATTATCCCCTTTGGGAAAAACACGGTTCCCATGAATTACCACATCGATGGTAGTCCAGTGAACACAGAAGGCATGATAAGATTTCTGGGAACACAAGTTGACAGCAACCTCTCTTTTGACCACCATATTGCCACTGTGGTCAGAAAGTCCTTCTATGTGGCACATCTCATTACTAAGGGTTTTGCATACAGGAAGAAAGAGGTCATTGTCTCCCTCTACTCTTCCCTCATTAGGCCAATCACTGAGTACAATGGGTCTATATTAGAACATTCGAAGTTTCAAAACTTCGAATGTTCTAATATCGACCCCTATTCAGCGAAAGCTAAAAATATCGAAGCAACAGAAAACCAAATTTTTTTCTACGGAAAGAATTTGATTGTCCATTTCTGTTGTTTCAGTATTTTCAGCACTGTGGTGGAAAGTTACGGGTCGGGTTCAGGTAAGTGTGTGATTGAGTGCGGGTTAGGTTAGTTAGGGTTAGGGTGTGGGTTAGGTATGTGTGCGATTGTGTGGACATGAGGGTTAGGGCGGGTTAGGGCGCGGGTCAGGTAAGTGTGAGATTAGGTGGATGTGAGGGTTAGGGTGGGGTAGGTGAGTTAGGGTTAGGGCATGGGTGAGGTGAGTGTGCGATAGTGACGGACCTTAGGGTTAGGGTTTGGGTTAACATAAGTGGATAGTTAGTGGTGTGTATATAGTTTAGTGTAGGGTTAGGTGTAAGACTTTAGGTGTATGTGTGTGGATTGCTGTTTGTTTGGTGTGCTTGTGTTGTGTGCATGTGTTTTGGAACAGCAAATTTTTTCCCTAGGAAAAAAATTTGCTGTTCTGTATGTTCGATGTTTTCAGCTTTCGCTGAATAGAGGTTGATATTAGAACATTCGAAGTTTTGAAATTTCGTTGTTCTAATGTAGACCCGAGTACAATGCCCCATTTGGCATATACCTCACTAGACACCTACAACAACTGGAGAGGCGGCAAAAATACCTCACAAAGTAGATTTTAGGCCTTAAACACTTGTCTTTTATGGACAGACTTAAAAAACTGCAACTATTCTCTGTGTCATATCGCCTATTTAGAGGTGATCTCTGCTTGACTTACAAAGCCATGTCTCACCCAGCTCTTTTCGAAATGCTACATCTAAAGAAATCCCAATCCCTCTGCACTGCATGCTCCACAGACCTCAACCTCATTACCACAAGCAACAGAACAAGCTGGATGGACAGGTTCATAACCCACAGACTGCCCATGCTATGGAAAAGACTTCCCATACAAGTCAAGCAGAGCTCCTCACTGGCCCTCTTCAAGAGAAATCTTGATGAGTGGATGGGAAATAGAAAATTCACCCCAGGGATCACTCTAGTGGCTCTACTTGACAGAGGCACTGGGAACTAAGGTTGGGTGGCATGATGCCAGGGTAATCATATGCGCTAGGCTTGTAAAGGCTCCAGGGCCATTAGCCTAGTACACACCTATGAACCTATTCCTACAATGGGGCTTGGCCAGGCCCAGGATAATGATGGCTCCCCCTGTTGTAGAAGGAAGTAGCAGTCTAGAAAAACTGATAGGCCAAAGAAGAGCCATAAAGACGATAGAGTGGACTATTGAGGATAAGATAGAAATTATATTTAGTTACTTTTATGCAAAAAGTCCAGAATTTCCAGACACAAGATTTACAAAAATATTACGACAGAAACGAGAGGAAAGAAAAATACTTCCACAAGGAAAATTGTCACAAGTCTCAAATAAAAGTTTGTGTACATTAATACAACATATTTGTGAAAAACATTATAGACCAAGAAACTTAGATCTGCTTGGAAAAAGAAGCACCTGAGGAACTGCGAAAATACAAACAAAACCTTGTGATTTTTGAAAAGTATAAAAAAGAAATATGGACATGGGAAAGAGAGATTTGATATGGTGCAATATTTATGCAAACTCAAAAGCCAAATTAATCAATACAAAAAAGGCAGTCCCAAAGATATTCGAAGAGAAATACAGGCAAAGGCATCCAGATATAGAAAATTTCACGATAAAAAATAATATCACAAAGAGGGAATGTAGAAAAGAAAATTAGTAAAGCAAAAGTTAAAAAATAGAAGCTGAAGTTATGGAATGCCTGGGAAGTGAAGGGTTTAGCCTACTACCAACCTATGAACCTATAAATAGTGTGGGAAGAAATAGCCAGGGAATTGTTATGGCTAGGCTTGTATAGGCCCTAGGGCCGATAGCCTAGTACCAACTTATGAACCTATGGTGTAGAAGATCTAGCACAGGTTGCATTACAGCATGATGGAATGAGCCCCCAAAGTATGGAGAACCAGGAGGATCAAGAGACATCTGAAGAAGAAATATGGACGTGGGAAAGAAAAATAGATTTAATATGGTGTACTATTTATGCAATGGAGAAAGCAAAATTAATCAATACAAAAAGAGCAGCACCAAACATATCTGGAGAAAAATATAGGCAAAGGAATCCAGACATGGAAAACATTATAATACAAAAAATAAAAGACAGAAGAAAAGTAGAAAAGAACATTAGTAATGGAGAAGTAAAAGAAATAGAACATGAGGCTATGGAGTACCTGCAAAGTGAAGGATTCAGTGTAGAAAATCCAACTCGGAAAGCACCACAGCAGAACATCCAAATTAAGGAGAAACCAGTATAACGGGAAGCAAATGGGCAGTTGCCATAAGAAGATATTTTGGGGCCTTCCACAGGAAACCAGTATAAATGTTCACTTGAAGTTGAACAGCAAGGGAAGGAACAGAAAACTGTGGCAACTCTGACACAACGTTGAGGAGAGACAGGCCAATGAATTCCCATACGACAGAGCAATGGATGACACAGGACGAAATTAAAGAGAATGTGCTACAGGAAGATGCTATAGAACTCTCCACAGAATGTCCACAGGAAATCGAGAACAAAAAAATGTGCCATCAGTGTAGAAGAAAATGAGCTAAGAGAAGAGTCGCTTGATTTAATAGAGATAGACAGACATATTAAGATCAATGAAAGAAATAGAGTGCAGAACATCAATAAAACCCAAAAAGTCAGAAGTCTGATAAAACAAATGAAGAAAGTAATTAGGACTGACCACAGAGATCCATGGGGTATAAGAGAAGTAAACAGGATATATTACTGTGCAGCTAAATTAATAACAGATACAATTCTACCACAAGAACACAGGGTTGAAAGGAAACGGGAAAAATTGAATACCATCATGGAATTATTGAATAGAGAAAACTATAAAGCAATTAAAACAAGAAGCGCCACAGTTAGAAGAGGGAACATAACAGCAAAAATACTCTGAACTGTAGACGTGATAAAAGCAATGCCCGGTATTATAATACATCAGGCTCTATCTTGCACTATTGCAAATAATAATAAACTAAAACCTTAGCACAGGCAGAAAAACTTAGAAGATACACAGATAAATATAAAGGAAAAGTACAAAATAATGATAACCCCAAAAGGTTCTAAAGAATATTGGGAAACAAGGCAAAAGGAATTGAAAGACCACCCAGAAAAGAAGAAATAGATACATTTTGGAGAAATATCTATGAAGATTCTATGGAACATAACAAAGATGCTAAATGGATACAAGTAAAAGAAAGAATAAGAGGTTCAAAGGTAAAGGATATTAAATGAGATGAAGTAACAGCCAGAGACAGATTGAGATAAAGTTAAGAAAAGACTCCAAATGAAAACCCCAGGCCCAGATGCAGTACCTAACTTCTGGCTAAAAGTATCAACATCTTTGCATGAAGACTTAGCCGTGAATAATAACTATTTATATGTGCACCCTGAACAGGCACCAACCTGGTTAATAACAGGAAAAACAATGCTCCTGCTTAACAGTTAACCTGCAAGTTATCCAAAAAATTAAAGACCAATAACTTGCCTTCCAACGATGTATAAACTATAACCAGAATTGCTGCTGACAGAGTTTATAGTCATTTAGAAGAAAATTCAATTATGGCAAGAGAACAAAAGCGTAATAAAAGAAAATCATATGGAACAAATGATCATCTGTTGCTAAATAGCATCATAATGGAGAACTATAAAAAGCAGAAGAATCTAAGTATGGCATGGATTGACTACAAAAAAGCATTTGATAGTATTCCACATTCATAGATAAAACAGTGCTTAAAAATGTATAAGATACAACCTACACTGATAGACTACATTACAATGACAATGAAACAGTGGCAAACAACTCTGCAATTAAGCCATGATAAAGGACAAATTATTATTCCAGGGATAAAAATTCAAAGGGGGATATTCGAGGGTGACTCCCTGTCACCACTGCTATTCTGTCTCGCCCTTAACCCATTAAGCTGTGTACTTAACAGATTACGCCATGGCCATACCTCTCAACCTCGAAACATCAAAAATCTGGACAAAGGCCCATGAAAAATAGGTACAAATATGTATGCTGATTAACATAACATTTGCATACATAATTATGTAACCCCACCACTCCAATAGAATTGTGGGACACCAAATTTCAAGTGCGATCTGAAGAACAGGCAATCAAAATATGGCCCCAGAGTCCCCCTGCAGCCATTCCAATATCCCATTACATGGCTATTTCGCCCCATTTACTGTAATGTGCATACTGCTTTACTTCTACAATTATTATCTGGATTTTAGTTTACATTTTATAGCACAAACACTAATAAACATCTGATAAACAAAGCAATACAGTTGCACAATGAAAACAGACTTAGCATTAAACCTTCTCTGCCCTTGAAACTCATATTCATTGAAACAGCATTGAAACCCACATCCAATGAAAATGCATCTGGCCAGTGGTGGATAAAGATTATCTTTGGGCTGTTTTCAAATCACAGGCCTCTTGCACACAAAAACATACATGTGTCCTTTGACACACCTTCCTGACTCTATTAAACTATATTTCTTGTATAATACAGCACACTCGTTAGAGCTTGTTTTAAATTTATTGTTTTGAACATTTTTCCAGTAAGGAATGAAACAAAATGCATAAACCAATAATGACAAAACTGCCCAATTCAGAACATTTCCATCATAAAAGTCTACTCAAACTTCCACAGTCCACCAGTATCAGTAAATATGCACAATCACTGCAGAAGCAAAAGTCATCTAAATAATTCCACAATAAAGAGATCTGCAACTAATAAAGAGGTTGCTGCTAGCAAACAACTTAATATTTCATTGTTTCATCTACAAATAAAGTGCTTGTTGCCCTTGAGGAATAAATGGCCTATGTTACATAAAATGATAAGCTAGTAATATTGCCAATAGGGAGTGGATGGCAAACTGATAACAGGTTCATATTTATTAGGTATCTCCAAAGAGGACATTCTCAGGACTACAGCATCCACCCCCGTTAAAAGTACAATACAGTACGCTATCAGCAATCCATCTACATACTGTGGGAATATAACTCACAGCCTGCTATATCAAATAGCAAGTACTCTACCTGTTGCACTACTAACAACACAAAACAAGTTGGCATAAGCAGCTCTAAACTTCTCTCCCCCTGTAGAACTATGCAGCACAAGAAATCTGGAAAAAAAACAAAGTTTATTGGGGGAGGGAGCCCAAAACCAGGGACATATTTTAAACATTGCTTATATAATTTAGACAAGTTGCTAGAATAAAATGTTTTGTTACCAATGTCATGCATTTCCTGAAAGATAGGAAGACTGAAACTTAAATGGCTATCATTATTTAGTGAATTCAGTTCTCACTGTCAGAAAACCACAAATTTTAAGACTAACAGACCAAAAGTATGAGCCAAACATTCCACTTGTAACTAGGACATTTACGCACACACATATACACTCACACACACACACACACACACACACACACACACACACACACACACACACACACACACACATACACACACACACACACACACACACACAAACTTTTCTCTGCAGCTATACACAAAATAAAGCACAAGTTTCTCTGCAGCAGGTTTGTCTGCAGCTGTACACAAAAGAAAGCACAAGTTTCTCTGCAGCTGTGCACAAAACAAAGCATAAGTTTCTCTGCAGCTATACATAAAACAAAGCACATGTTTCTCTGCAGCCCTTACACAGTATAAATAAAAGCAGCTGTTAAATAAGTAAAGCTCACACACACAGTAATTTAATGCTGCTGTTTGTTTAATATGTAAAGCTCATTGTCCTGCCTGCAGTCATTAAATACGTAAAGCTCATTCAGCTGTTAAACAAATAAAGATCACAGTGCCTCACACAGTAATTTAAATAAATGTAACCTGCCTGCAACACACAGTAAAAAGAAAGCACAAGTTTCTCTGTAGCAGTTAATGTAAAAAGCACAGGTTTCTTTGCAGTCTTTACACAGACAGTTATAATCACATAAATAAAAGCAAAAGCCATTACAGTTATCACCAAAATAAAAGCAACTGCCTGTTAAATAAGCAAAGCTCACACCGTAATCCAATACTTCTGTTTAATATGTAAAGCTCTTTCTCCTGCCTGCAGCAGCTCATTCTCCTGTCCTGCCTGCAGCCGTTAAATATGCTGTAAAGCTCATTCTCCTGTCTTACCTGCAGCCGTTAAATACATGGTAAAGCTCATTCTCCTGCCTGCAGCCGTTAACCCACAAAAGTTTCTTTGCAGCCAAACACAGTAATCACATAAACAAAAGCAGCAGCCGCTAATGTTAAAAGAAGAAAGCACAAGTTTCTCTCTGCAGGTGTTAATGTAAAAAGCATAGATTTTTCTGCAGCATTACATGGTAATCACAAATAAAAGCAGCAGCCGTTAACACACACCACCACCAGACCAGTTTCTCTGTAGCCGAGCCGTTACAATACACAGCAATCCATAAATAAAAACAGCCATTATGTTAAAAGAAGAAAGCACAAGCAGCAACGACATACCCACAGGTTTCTCTGCAGATGTTCATGTAAAAGTAAACCACAGTTTTCTCTACCGCGCAGCTGTTATACAGTAATCGCATTACTCACATACAGAAAAGCAGCTGACAGCCGTTAAGTAAAGTAAGCTACTAATGCTATTTACATTTACCTGGAGGAGGAGCCGAGCAGGGGAAGAAAGATATGCCGCTGTGCACACAGCATACACGTTTTTTTTTTTCATACTTGTCACATACACACGCCACTTACCTCTAAATAAAAGTCGAGTGAAGAGAGCTTTTCTTCTAAACACAGCTAGCGAAGCAAACTGAAATCCCCAAGCTTCATCCAAATAAAATCCCCCAGAGCGAGCATTTTCTAAATAAAACGACACTACTCGTAACTCCTTTCCGGCTCTGGTGACTCCCGCTTGTAAAAGCATTTGAACCAGAGCCGGAAATATGTGCTACATACGTGCTTGGAGCATTCTGACAGGCTGGTGGTGCTGACGTCATTGCGCACATGATGATGTCAGCACAAGAAGCGCGAAAGTTAAAAAAATAAAAGTGCGAATAAATCGGAAATGAAGGGGTGCCACTCCGGAATCGTGGCACCCCATTATTTGAACCCCAAAACTCGGTAAAAACCGAGGAATTCGGGACAGTTGAGAGGTATGGCCATGGCTATAATTTGGCTCCTAGAAAACAACAAAGTGTAAAGGCCTCTCATCTTCTCGTTGTCGATGACTTAAAAGTTTATAGCTCATCAGATGAGGAAGTGAAAGCACAACTGCAAGTACTTTTTCAGATGATCTAAGAATGTCATTTGGTCTTGATAAATCTGTGAAAGCAACCTTTAAAGCAGGAAAACTGCAGCACTAAGAAAATATTAGTCTGGGACAGGAATGTGATATAAAAGAACTAGAGCAAGAGGGAGTGTATAAATATTTGGGAATTGATGAAGGATTAACAATAAAACGTGAACAAATATGAATAAAACTTAGTAAGGAATATTTTAGAAGACTTAAATAAATCCTGAAAACAGCATGGACATCTAGTAACAAAATTCAAGCTATAAATCAATTTGCTCTTCCTGTCATAACTTACAGTTTTGGAGTTACTGGCCCCAAAACGTGTTGGCTAGATTAGACAGAAAAACAAGAAGGATTCTTGATGCTCACCAAATGTTTTATAAAAAATTAGCGCATACCAAGATTATATATTCCCTGTTCCTAAGGTGGTATGAGCCTCTTTGAAATCGATTACATGTACAGATCTGCAATCATGGGACTGTACACATATCTGCTGACTTCACAAGACCTAAATGTAGTGAAAGTTTTGAAACATGAGGAGAATAAATCTAAGGTGATTTTTCTTCTCAGTCTAGCAAAAGCATATCGGTGTCAAGCAGGAATGGAAATCAAACCAGAAGGAGATAAAAATCAGGTAGCAAATGAATATGCCAAAAAACAAAAGAAAGAATATAAGGTGAAGGATCAGAGAAGAAAGCAAGACATGTGGAAAATGCATACATATAGTTGTAAGTATAGAAAACTCCTGGAAGAACCTAATATTGATCAGGACTGAACATAGGGAATGGTTAATGAGAGGCAAATTCAAATCAAAAGATGAAAGGTTAATATTGGCGGCCCAAGACAGTGGGCTACACACACGTTGGTTTACAAAGTCCATTAAACACATGGTTGAAACAGACAAATGCAGGTTTTGTAAGAGAGAATTGGAAACAGTTGCACACCCCATTGCTGGTTGTGACATACTAATGGCAGAAGGACTGTATACTGAAATGCATAATAATGTGGCAAGACTGTTGCACTGGGGATTATGCAAACATTATAATACTGAAGTAGGTGAAACATAAGTCACAAAGCATCACAGAAAATTATGAAGTCTACATCACATGGGATCAACCATTACCAACAGTTCAAAAGATGGATGCGAAAAAAACAGATACAGTGGTCCATGAAAAGAAGACAAAAGTAGCATTGATAACTGAAATCGCTATACTCAGTAACTACAGTGTCTTGCGTACAGAGAGAGACACAAAGCAATAAAATATCAGGATTTGCTGGCAGAAACAAGAGCAATGTGGAAGAAAGATATCCAGACAGTTCCAATAGTAGAAGGAGCAACAGGTCTTATAAAAAAGAATCTACAATCATATTTAGATATGTTAATATGGAGCGCCTTCTGTGTGGAGTCTGCATGTCCTCCCTGCGGTTGAGTAGCATTCGAAACACATGCGTAGAATGGGCGTGCCTTCGGTGATGGTTGGGCATCGAGCTGGCACCTTGGCACTGTAAAAATCTACTGCCAATCATTAGCGGACCAGAGTTCCGCTGTGGCGACCCCTAACAGGGAAAAGCCGAAAGAAAAAGAATACCTGCAACTCTGTACGAATTGCAGAAAGAGTCATTACTGGGCACACCGTGGGTGCTGTGAAGAGCACTTCCGGCAGACATCAAAATGTGAAAGAATACTAATGTCATGAACTTTAATCGTACATTGACTTAGGAATGGGGTCAATTTCCATCATGGCATTAGAAACCCAAAAGATTTGGTGAATTAAAGAGAGAATCTAATAGACATCTCTCTATATATGACATACACACTCACACTTATGGACAATTCAGAGCGTTCAATCCACCTACTGCATATCTTTGGAATGTAGGGAAAAAAACAGAGCACCCAGAGGAATATAAATACACACACACACACATATATATATATATATATATATAGAGAGAGAGAGAGACACACACACACACACACGTCTGCGTGTGTGTGATATACATACATGCAAATCAAAGGATAAAAAGGTTTGTAACACAGACTACCCATTCAGTAAAAACTGCAAGAAAAACCCAGGTAAGCTAGAACTCTCACTGGTGATATCCTAAACCTCCTGTAAAGGAGACCTATGGGATATATGCAAATGAACCCTTAAGGATATCAAGTGTTTCACCCATTGCTGGTTGTGACATACTAATGGCAGAAGGACTGTATACTGAAATGCATAATAATGTGGCAAGACTGTTGCACTGGGGATTATGCAAACATTATAATACTGAAGTAGGTGAAACATAAGTCACAAAGCATCACAGAAAATTATGAAGTCTACATCACATGGGATCAACCATTACCAACAGTTCAAAAGATGGATGCGAAAAAAACAGATACAGTGGTCCATGAAAAGAAGACAAAAGTAGCATTGATAACTGAAATCGCTATACTCAGTAACTACAGTGTCTTGCGTACAGAGAGAGACACAAAGCAATAAAATATCAGGATTTGCTGGCAGAAACAAGAGCAATGTGGAAGAAAGATATCCAGACAGTTCCAATAGTAGAAGGAGCAACAGGTCTTATAAAAAAGAATCTACAATCATATTTAGATATGTTAATATGGAGCGCCTTCTGTGTGGAGTCTGCATGTCCTCCCTGCGGTTGAGTAGCATTCGAAACACATGCGTAGAATGGGCGTGCCTTCGGTGATGGTTGGGCATCGAGCTGGCACCTTGGCACTGTAAAAATCTACTGCCAATCATTAGCGGACCAGAGTTCCGCTGTGGCGACCCCTAACAGGGAAAAGCCGAAAGAAAAAGAATACCTGCAACTCTGTACGAATTGCAGAAAGAGTCATTACTGGGCACACCGTGGGTGCTGTGAAGAGCACTTCCGGCAGACATCAAAATGTGAAAGAATACTAATGTCATGAACTTTAATCGTACATTGACTTAGGAATGGGGTCAATTTCCATCATGGCATTAGAAACCCAAAAGATTTGGTGAATTAAAGAGAGAATCTAATAGACATCTCTCTATATATGACATACACACTCACACTTATGGACAATTCAGAGCGTTCAATCCACCTACTGCATATCTTTGGAATGTAGGGAAAAAAACAGAGCACCCAGAGGAATATAAATACACACACACACACATATATATATATATATATATATAGAGAGAGAGAGAGAGACACACACACACACACACACGTCTGCGTGTGTGTGATATACATACATGCAAATCAAAGGATAAAAAGGTTTGTAACACAGACTACCCATTCAGTAAAAACTGCAAGAAAAACCCAGGTAAGCTAGAACTCTCACTGGTGATATCCTAAACCTCCTGTAAAGGAGACCTATGGGATATATGCAAATGAACCCTTAAGGATATCAAGTGTTTCAGCTACATGAATTCTGAATATCCACAACTTTCTCACTTTTTACGTCTTTATTGTTACATTCAGGCCAATAAAGTCAAACCCCACCAGTTGTGGACATGCATGTTCCAGCCTTTTTAATTACCTTGTCAGCACAGCATCAGTTTGGCTACACTTCAGAAATACAGAGTCTTTACACCCAGCTGATACCCATAAAGATTAAAGTGCCTGCAAGATATTCCAATTAACATGCAAACCGAAGGTAGTGGGGTTTGGTTTTATTGGGGTAAATGTAAACATGCTAGCCTTCCTAGTTTCATCTGTCAGCGCTCAGTAAGATGAATAGAGGAGCTAAGACAGGAATGAGCTTCCAGAACCAGGTATACAGATGATGAGTGGGAGGAGTTTCCAAGGCCAGATATACAGAAGGGTCAGGCAGCTGAAAAGCTTCCAAGTTTAAAAGCACAACAGGAAAAGAATGAGTGGGTGAGAAACAAAATTGAATTAAATGGCAAGATAAGTGCAGTCATTTAAACATACCTCCCAGGATGCAAAATAGAGTCCAAATGTTTTGCTTTCAATCTTCCAAGGACTAAGTTGATTGGCTGCTTGTGTAATACAAAATACCGGGGAGATGGTTTTAATTACCAAAATCTCTAGTTACCATTCACACAGCAGTCCAAAGCTAGCTTTTTGTTTTAAGTCTGAAAAGTTTGTAAAACATAGGGTTAGATAACAATGCTGATAACTCACTTAAAAGCTCACAACATTAATAATGGATACTATCTGAAAAGTGACTAAAACACAGAATTAGATAAGCAATGCTGATAATCCACTTAAGAGCTCAGACAAATAACAATGCATACTGTAAAATCCAAATGAATTTATAGCTGTAACTTTATTTTCAGAAGAGAGAGATAGTGAAATGCAGTAAAATGAGAGTCTACCCAGAACTGATTTAAATACGTAGGCACAAAGAGCAGCACAGAAACAACTTGAAAAGCACTGCAGACCATAAAGTCCTGCAAATAACTTTAACATCAGACTATTTAAAAGAAAGGTAGATACATTTGCAGCAGGGAATATATGAAATGTGTACATGCATTTCAATAATTCCCACCTTTAGCCTTAGTTAGAGTCCTGTAAGCATATTTTGTGGTCTGATTTTCCAGACATTGTTGTGCAGTCTGAAAACAGAGTTGATGCAGCTGTCAGCTCTATACCTGGTCTCATCTCCTTGTTTCAAATTTACAAATGCCAAATGTTACAGCTTTTACTTCAGCATTTTTCTCTTGCACCTTCCTTGCTGCAAAAATATATGCCTCTCCCTGCTTATTCCCATTCTGCACAAACATCAACTGCATTTACTGGTTGGTTACCAGAGCTATCCTTTCCATTGATGGATTAATAACTTTAAAGCTGTATTCATTCAAGACCAAAGATGTTGTTTTTGTTATAACAGCACTTTAAAAAAATGTTGGCATCTGTCACTGAAGTTGTTCTGACAGGAAATGACTTAGTTTATTCCTCAGTTATGAAAATAAGCACAAATTACATAAAGTTAATAGAAAACCTGGGATACACTTTTGGCTTTCATCCATCTGCATTCCAACTTGAGCTTTCCTACTTGTAGAAATATCCTTTCTATTCAAACTCCTAATGGAATTAGGTGCCTAGAAATTCTGCATCACAAACATGCATATTCTCTCACTGCAATGATGTACAACACACATCACTATAATACACATTTTGCATCACAAACATGCATATTCTCTCATTGCAATGATGTATAATACACATCACTACAATACACATTCTGCATCACAAACATGCATATTGTCTCACTGCAATGATGTATAATACACATCACTATAATACACATGGTGCCTTGCCCTGATCCTTACTAAAGCACAGCCTTAAATATGCCATACTCCAAATCCAAAGGCAACGTTTAGTGACATGTTGTGGTAAACCAATCAGGTTATTCCTGATCCTACAGGGAATCCACTATGGCAGACAATGAGAAATATCCAAGTTATTTTCACAATTAACAGTGATGATCTGTACAAGCTTGAACAGATAACAGAAGCAAATGTTGTAGCTAATGACTTTGATAAGTTAGTGGACATTTAGTTGAAGTCAAATTGCCTTCAATTGCACATGAGGCTAGGTCTGCATCTATAGCCTGAAGTTACTGTCACTAAAAAGAGCGGTGTCATTAACTTACAGAAAACAAAAACAGATATTTTAGAACAGGAATTTTTGTTCCTGTACCAGTAGCATCTTCCCCTGTTAAGATCTTATTTAGTGATAAGAATGTAAATACAAGGAATTTCATTAGAAATTGGTTGACAAGAAAAAGAGGGAGGTTTAGGTAACACACATCCTGGGTAACTCCATCTTAAGACCATTTGTGAAGGAACTTTCTAACTAGAAAAAAGAATCTCACACTATTTGTGTTTTACCAGATCTAAAATTAACAGATATACCTAACCTGTTACAAAAATTATAGGAATTAAGATAAAAAGATAATGCTGGCAGCTAACACGTTGCAATGTTATCAATTTATTAAGATGAAAATCAGTTATTACGTTGAATATCATTTCAAGTATAATATTATTTGTTTAACAACTTTTGTGGTCCTCAAGACTGTCTAATTTGTACTCTAAGTAATCTAAATGTTTCTAACACCTTGAATTGTTCTGTTTAATGTACTTATGCTTGTTAATCAAAGAATATATTTGTAATTTTTGGAGTTTTTCTCCCCGGGCCACTGCTGAAAACAAGCTACTAGCCCAGTAAGACATTCCCGGTAAACAAACGTAAATAAATAAAGAGTTAAACCAGAATACGATGTGTATATAATACATGTAGGGACTGATGATTTAAGGTGTACACCACTGAAATACATGAAGGATTCAATGTTAGACATAACTGAGTATTTGAAAAGCCAAGTCCAGTAAATTCTGAGTAAAATTATTCCCTCTCCTTCTTAGAATGACTATATGTATACTAAGGCCCAAATGTATAACTGGTTGAGGGAGGAACTCTCCTTTGCATACAATGTTGTTAGTTAAATATTGGGATGAAAGTTTTCTACAATTTTAGGCTATTTTCACGGGATAATATACATTTAAATCCTCGTGGCACACATTTAATGGCTAGTAAAATTATTTCATGGATTGGAAGGTTGGAAGGTTTTTTTTTTTTTTTTTTTTTAAGGGGGAAAAAAACAAGGCACCATGGTAAGGACTGCTTCTAGAAAGTTTATGGAACCTGTAAAATTCTCTCTCTAATGCTAGGAGCTTGGGAAATAAACTTGAAGAGTTAGGCTCAATTGTTAAAGACCATTAGAAAATAACAGCGATTATGGAAACTTGGAATTTCTTTAGTTTCATTTGAAAACTGCTGTCAAGTATGAATGTTTACAAGAAAACATTCAAGTGGGGGTGGGGGAATAGCTCTCTAGGTAATAAATCAATAACATCATGTTTTATTGATTGCATGCCTATGTGTGAAACTCTAACTTTTCAAATTACTAATGGATCTTTAAAAAAGTATATTATTTTTACATATCGTTCTTCAAGTATGGATAGTAGTGATCACAGGTAATATTTAAAGAATCTGAATGACTGCCTGAAAAAAGATGTGATTTTAAAACAACCAAAAACTGAATGGAATATACTGAATACAAGTTCGCATTCTGACAGGGAATCTGTAAACATCATACATTATTATGGAATGACTCAACTAGTTAAGTTTAATACCAGGGACAATAACAAATTGGATCTTGTTGCTACCAATATTCCTAAAAAAAGTGCATTATCTGAATGCTCTCCCACCTTTGAGAACATCTGATCATGTTTCTATATCCTTTGTTTTACACATAATAAACTTCTCAATAACATCAATGACGAAATATGAATGTAAAATAAACAGCTTTGTAGGGTTTTCCACAGCAGTTATCAAGAATTAACTGGTCAATACATTTACTTAATCCAGATTTTTACGTTTGTAAAACTATTGAAGAATTGTTGCAGACTTCTGTTCAAACTTTAAGAAAGTACAGTTGTGCACATACCATAAATGTAGATGTTTGACTGTATTCACTGTTGCAGTCATTACACTTGGGTTATCCTGCTGGCAGGCTACTCGCAGTCTGCCTAAATTCCAAAGTCCTGGTCCGGCGTCGGTTGCTGTCGCCTCTTCTCTGATGTCAGTGCGCCAGGGGTATAAAAGATGCAGCCAACGCCATTTTCTTCAGTTTTTCTTGCTCCAGATGTCAGGTGCCCCCAAAAGGGTAGGCTGAAAATATTATGATCATAAAAAAGAATGCACATAACCTTCATCTACAAGCAAATACACCACATAGGTTGTATAGGATAGAGAGGTACAGATAAGTCCTAGCAAATAAAAAAGGGGGATGGTGGGGGGGTAACCTGGATTACAACAGTGAATACACTTGAACATCTACATTTATGGCAGGTACACAACTGTACTATGTTCATCGTATTTCACTGTTGCAGTCATTACACTTGGGTTGAATCCCAAAGCTGAGGTTGGGTGGCTGGGCCTAAATAGAGTTAGGAGTGGCTATGAGGCCCTGCAGGACTGCAGTGGCAAAGCCTGCTCTGGATTTAGAGTAAAGAGGTGAATGGCAGTGCTTTGTAAAAGTGTGCAATGAAGTTCAGGTTGCAGCCTCCAAAATGTCCTTGGTTGGTACTCCTCTGAGGAAGGCTGCTGAAGTGGCTGCTGCTCTGGTAGAATGTGGCCTAATGCCCTTGGGCACTGATTTGCCATGTTGTGAATAGCAGAAACAAATGCAGTGGCCTATCCATTTTGAAATAGTCTGCTTTGAAATGGCTTTTCCTTGCGATCCTGCAGCATATGCCACTAAGAGTTGCTCAGTCTTTCTGAAGGCTTTAGTTTTGTCCAAGTAAAAGTGTAGCTGTTGGTGTATGTCCAAAGAATGCAGAAGTCTCTCCCCCGTATTCTGTGGGTTTGGATAAAAGGTAGGCAAATGTATGGTTTGGTTAAGAGCCACACTAGACACTACCTTAGGCATAAATGTCGGGTTTGTCCTTGGAGAAACCCTGTCCTGATGGAAAATAATAAAAAGTTCCACAGCCATTAGTGCCTGTAACTCTGAGACTCTTCTTGCTGAAGTTATTGCTAGGGGAAGAGCTGTTTTCCATGATAAGTATTTTATCTCCGCTGTATTGGCTGGCTCAAAAGGAGGCAGTGTGAGTTTTTCCAAGACAAAATTGAGGTCCCATTCAGGTATTGGAGCTCTCCTTGGAGGTCTTATGTTTTTGGCCCCTCTGAGAAACTGTCTTAGCAGTGGATGAGAAAAAATAGGTGGGTCCGTATTGTAATGAGCTGAAATGGCAGAGGCATGGATCTTAATTGATGAGAAGGATAGGCCTTTGTCCAGCATCTCAGTTAGGTATTGCAAAATCTGAGGAATATTTGGTACAAGCGTATCAATTCCCTGTGCTTGGTTCCAAGCACAGAATCTATTCCATTTTTCTGCATAAGATTTTCTGGTGCTGGGCCTCCTGGCCACCAAAATAACATCCATAACTGCTTTAGAGAGAGGTGTGTTCTGAATGGTTACATTATCCACCATGCAGCCAGATTTAGGGTTCTGAGTTGGCTGTGTAGGATCGGATTGTTCTGTTGGGTCAGCAAATGAGGAATTAGAGGCAATGTCCAGGCTGGGCTTTGAGACAAACTCTTTAGGATTGGGTACCAGTGCTGGCGTGGCCAGTCTGGGGCAATCAGTATCATTTTTGGCTTCTCTTGTCTGACCTTTAGGAGTACCTTGGGGAGGAGAGGCAGAGGAGGGAAGGCATATACTGTAAGGGCTTTCCAGCTGAATGAAAGGGTGTCCACTTTCCATGCTTGTTTGTGATAAGTCCGAGTGCAGAATCTCTGTAGCTGGCAGTTGTGATGGGAGGCGAATAGATCTATGTCTGGGCATCCCCATTTCCCTGTTACCATGTTGAAGATTTGTGGATCTAGTTTCCACTCGTGAGGATCCATGAGGTTTCTGCTTAGTTCGTCTGCCAAAGTATTTGTCTTTCCTGGCAGGAATTGTGCTTGCAGGTGTACTTGATAAGTCAATGCTGTGTTCCTCAAAGTCATGGCTTGTCTGCAGAGGGGGTAGGAATGTGTGCCCCCTTGCTTATGTACCACATGATTGTAGTATTGTCTGTCTTTATCAGCAGTTGCTCTGGTTGAAGTAGGTCCTTGAAGACTGTCAGGGCATTTTGTACAGCTAGCATCTCTTTTTGATTGATATGAAGATGCATTTGGCTTGTGGGCCATGTGCCCTGAATACATTTTCCTGCCATGTGTGCCCCCCAGGCATAATCTGATGCATCTGTCGTTAGTGTCTGCCTAGCAGTGGGTAAGGTGAATGGCTGTCCCTTGTTGTGGTGACAGGCCTGTGCCCACCATCGAAATTCCTGTTGCAGGCAGGGAATGAGAGTAATTACTGTTTCCAGGCTGTGGCAATGTTGAGTCCAAACACTTTTTAGATACCATTGTAGTTTCCTCATATGCAGTCTTGCATATGGAATTAGTAGAATGCAGGATGCCATGTAGCCCAGAGCCTGCAGAATTTTTCTTGTAGATAACTGGGTCTTTGTTGCCATGTTTTCGAAGTAAGAAGTCAGTTGCCTTTGTTTGTCTGGCATGAGATAAGCCATCTGGGCAGTTGTATTTAAGCTTGCACCCAGGAATATTACCTCTTGAGAGGCTACTAGTTTTGATTTATTTTCGTTTACTGTGTACCCTAGGCAAATCAGTAATCTTTTTACAAACGCCAGATGCTGTAGTAGAATATCTTTGGTCTTTGCTTGAATAAGACAGTTGTCCAAGTAGGGATATATTTGAATTCCTCTTTGTCTGCAAAATGCAATTACTGGTGCCAGGCATTTTGTGAAGACCCTGGGCGCAGTAGATAAGCCAAAGGGCAGTGCAGAGAATTGGTAGTGCAGTGAGCCAGCTATGAATCTGCGGTATCTTCTGCAAGACTGTCTGATTTGGACATGCAGGTATGCCTCTTTGAGGTCCAAAGTTACAAGCCAAGCCTTCTTGTCCAGCATGGGCAGAAGCTGCTGTAGAGTCAACATTTTGAATTTTGGGACATCCAGAAAAGTACTTAGAATAGACAGGTCCAGAATTGGTCTCCAGGCTTTGTCCTTTCTTGGTACTAAAAAAACTCTTGAGTAAAATCCTTGTCACTGCTCTTGTTGTGGCACTGGATGAATAGCCCCCATGTCCATGAGAGATGAAACTTGTTTTTGTGCCTCTGCCCATTGATTGTGTGGCAGGTCTGGCATACTTTTTGCCTTTGGAAGGGTGTGAAAGTGGAACCTGTAGCCCTGACAGACTATATTTAAGACCCATTTGTCCTGGGTGATCTTGTGCCAGTTTTGTGAAAAAAGTGCTAGCTTTCCCCCTAAGGGTGCTGCCAAAAAATAAGTGCTTGGCATTGGCAGAGGGAAGTCATTGGGACTGTTTTCTATAAGGCTGTGATTTGTCTTCTCCGCTTTTGGAGGTAGAAGCACCCCATTGTTTGGGCCTGTATGAGCCCTGGGGCTGTTGCCTGCCTCTAGGGCGTCTGAATCTGCCTCTTTGTGGTCTGTCTGACACTGGAAAGAACCAATTCTTAGAGAGCCAGTTCCTGCTAAATCTGGGTGGCTGTACCTGTAAGAAATCCTTTACTGTCTGCATAGATTTAGCCTTATCCTCCACTTTCTTCAACACCTCTTCTGCCTTAACACCAAACAAAGTATCATGCTGTAATGGAGCATCCAATAATTTTGCTTTAACATGATCAGGCAGATTCTGTTCCTTTAACCAAGCATGCCTTCTAATAACAGAACCTGTAACAGCGGCCCTGAACGAGGCCTCCAGTGAATCATAGCCACATTGCAAAGTATGTTTTCCCACTTGTTCAGCTGTATGCAATAAATCCTGCAAATCTTTGTTCTCAGAACATTCAGAATTTGTCAACATTTTTTGTTTTAACAAAGACATTAAGTATTGCTGATATCTGAGCATATGAAACTGACAATTTAAAGCCCTTACAGCCAAGGTAGCAGAAGTGTAAACTTTTTTTCCCCCATCTGTCCAAAGCCCTAGAATCTCTATCCGAGGGGACAGGGTTTTTAGCAGAAGCAGCCTTGACCCCTTTGGGACCCTGTGAGATAGTTTCTGGGTCAGCAGCAGGGTTTTTGTAAAGAAATTTATGGGAGTCTGGAACCCTGTAGTATCTGTCCGGCTTAACAGGAGCAGGAGGGAGGGAGACAGGTCGGACTCTGAAAATACATCATCTACTGTATGTCTAGAACAGGGGGAATTGCAAGAGGTCTGTGCTGAGGAAGTAAAAGAAAGTCTCTAAGTCTTTTCTTAGAATCGGAATAATCTTGGCTCTCTCAGTGGAAATGCTCCCTCATGGTATGCAGGGTTTCCCCAAATGAGTAGTCCTCAGGAGGAGAAGCTGAAGGAATAGAATCTTCAGCATCAGAATCCTCATAGGGAGGAATGGAATATCTCTGTTCAGAAGAGAAATCAGAGGAAATGGTAACCTGATCAGAGGAATCATATTCAGTGTCTTGCCTAGGCCACTTATCAGGAGGGGGATGGGAACCCCTGACCAAAGTAATTAGGTCTTCGGCCATTTTGAGCATCTGTTTCTTAGGCATAGAAGCCTGTCCTGGAGAATGCTGTACTGGTTTCCTTGTCTTTAAAACTGTTTTAGACTTTGTCTCGGATGCTGAAGTAGGCTTTATATAAAGTTGTGTAGGTCTGAAGACACCCTCAGAAGCCGATGCCTGCTCAGCAGCTCTGGACCCATCTGAGGGATTAATTTCCGAAGGGCCAATACCTTGAATATCCAGAGGCCTAGCTGTCTCCATGTGGGAGTTGGAGGCGGCCTGTGGCTCTGAGGTAGCGGGAGTCAGCCTCACTGAGCACCGGCGAACTGGCGACTGGCCTAGAAGAGGCTTCATCGCCGGTTTTGGACCTCGGATGCTTGTCCTTGTCTTTATCCTTGCGTTTTTTATGGATTCCTGGTTGTCGGTTGTTCCGATGGCATTATATAGTTAAACCTTCTGCCAAAATAATGAAAAGCAAAATCGTACCGACGCTTAATCATGCGTTGGTTAAATCTAGCACAAAACCGACAACTAGCAACGTCATGGTCAGGGCCTAGGCAAGGAATACAGTAAGAATGAAAATCCTTATGAGGTATTTGCTTCCCATAAGAAATACAATTGTTAACTTTTTCTGACATCGGTCTGGAGCAAGAAAAAAGTTTCCCCAATGGGGTACTTAGCTTTATTGAAGACTTTGAATATGAAATTCAGTTTCGAAAATCTCAGGAGTCGGCCGACTGGCACTTGCGAACTGCTTTTGCTTCGAGCACTGCGCGGCAAGAAAGACTGAAGAAAATGGCGTCGGCTGCATCTTTTACACCCCTGGCGCACTGACGTCAGGGAAGAGGCGACAGCAACCGACGCCGGACCAGGACTTTGGAATTCAGGCCGACTGCGGGTAGCCTGCCAGCAGGATAACCCAAGTGTAATGACTGCAACAGTGAAACATGATGAACATCACTAATTTATCTTATCGCTATTGGTGGTATGTTGTTTCTTTTGGCTTTTCCCGGTTAGGGGTCGCCACAGCGGAACTCCGGTCCGCTAATGATTGGTAGTTGATTTTTACGTGCCGAGTTACCAGCCCTGACGCACAACCTTCAACGAAGGTATGCCCTTTCACGCATGTGTCCACGCGGAAGACGCTCTCGCTGAGAATCGAACTGGACAGCATCTTACTATGAGGCGACAATGCTACCGCAGCACCACCGCCATGGGTATCACTAATGGTGGTATAAATATGTATAGAAAGAAAAAAATGAAGTTATAAAACTTATGTATTATCCATCAAATATAAATTAAAGTAAATTCAAGAAAAATTGCATGGTTTTAAAAAACAAACTAAAAATGGTTAAGGCTTGCTTTTAGGGTAAACTAATTTGACCTCCATGAACAAGAAAGTCTTCTATAAATACATAAATCAAATAAACAGAAATGGATATTCTATAACAATATTAATGACAAAGGAATTAAGGATACAGGTTGAATTGCTACATCATTTTTTTTAACAATCCTGCCAGGGCATAGAGAATAAGGGTACATTGGATGATTACCCAGTGGCAGGTTTAAGACCAAATATAACAGAATCAAGTGTTTTATCAGCATTTTTGAAGATAAAAGATATATCTAGGGTCCTGACTGAATACCAGCAAATATATCACTGGCAGTGAAGTACATGCTTATGCCCAATCTTATTGCTATATTTAACAAATTATTAGAGGAGGGGAAAGTTCCAGAACCTTGGAAGTTGTCATATGTTATCCCTGTATATAAGAAAGGACAGAGATCAACTTCAAAATTACAGGCTAATTAGTTTCACATCTCTAATTAGCAAGTGTTCTGATAGGTGCCTATTGGATCTCATGGTGAACTGTGAAGACAATATAGAAGTGGTTGATGTACATCAGCATGGTTTTATAAAAGGGAGCTCTACCTTGGGTAATATAGAAAGTTTTTATGAAAATATCACTGCTGTCATGGAACTGCTATTGTGTCCAAGAGACATTTTTTGGACTTGACTAGGGCCTTTGATAGTTTGACAAATACAGTAATTATGAAATGTTTACTTAAGTATACATTATAAAGTGGACTGGGAATTGATTGTCAGGTCAAAGACAGTGTCTTAACATTCAAAATGTGCATTCTGAATACTTACCTGTGAACACTGGTGTCCCTCCGGGGTCAGTACCTTGTCTAGTTCTGTTTAATCTGGTTCTTTCTACTCTAAACAATAATCAATTTTGGGTGTATAAGTAAGCAGATAACTGTACATTAGGATTTACACTAAAGAATCTTCTGATATAGATAAGTTAAATCAATATTTATAGTCTCTGAGTTGCTGGGTGAAAGATTCAGGTCTGTCATTTATCACTGACAAGTGTAAAATCATGTATTTTTCAAATAAAATCACTACATATATTTAATGTCTTTTCAGTTAAGTGAAGTAAAGAAGTATAAAGATTTAGGGATTTTAACTTCATCAAGTTTTTTATTTTAATGTTTATACTGAATTAATTATAAAATAATTAAATATATAGGTCATTTGTTGTACAACCCATCTACAAGGAATGAAAACAAATTAGCATTAGTGTATAAAACTTATTCTAGGCCTCTCAGAGTATAGTAAGTCCTTCTGTGTATATACTAATGGAAAATTAAAAAAAGCTGGAGGATGCCAAAGAAAATTCACTACAAGAATTATGAAATTAATAACTACCAAGTATAGATCCAGATGTAAGACTTTAAAGCTATTTAGCTTTTGTTATAGGTATATTCGTGCCAAACTGAGTTTGGCATATAACATTTTTTATGACCCAGTTTTGCAGGTTATGTACAATACAGCGATCAATAGAGGGACAAAAACTCATAAACATATGTAGTTAAATCAGGTAACACTACAGTAAAAGTTCAATATATAACTGTTAAAGTTACTAAATTATGGAATGATATTTCTATTAATGTAGACAGTCTAAGAGTCTTGATGCTTTTAAGAAAAATCTGGATATCCAGTCTGATGGTACAGTATACAAACCATATTTGGAGGAATCAGTGTTTCTTGATGGTCTGTTGGCCTAAACACTGCCTGTCAACTTATGAACTCGTAATTTAAAAGATATAAGTGCCATAACAGTTGGCACTTGAAAGTTTTACACCTGAACATGGCTCCTATTGTACATCATTAAATGTCTTCGGCTATTCAGGGAAGAACTTAAAACTTTTCAGTCACATGCCTGAACACTGCTGTGCTGAACAAATGCTGAACACGTCTGGCTTTGTTCTGGGCTTGCGCTCCTAGCATAGTGCATGCGAAAAGTATGCTCTAGCTATTGACTGGTACTTCTCTCAGTGGGCTTTAATGCCTTTCCTACATGCATCTTATATGTAGTTTTCTCATGCTCTTACACTGCATGATCATTTTCTTCATTTCTCATTTTATATTTATTTGGCACTGTACACAGTTACTTGACTTTCCTATTAGATACCAATGTTCAGCAGTCATCCCCTGCCTCTATTATTTATCTGTAACCAACCTGCTCTGCCTGACAAATGCATAGGTGTTCCTGTTCATAGTAATGACGTGGTAGAAACCACTGGTGAGAACTGCCTTTCATCTGTATTGCTACTGTGAGCATTATTTTATTTTTCCTGCCAGAGCAAAACTCAATGCTCCCAACAAGACCTCCTAATTGAAGATAAAAATGATTCTTCAAGTATACAAAATGCTGAAAGTCGACTAACTTTCTTCACATAGAACCAACTCACAAATTATATCAGAGACATCCATGATCTTAAACCATTTAAAAAGACCCTCAATATGCATCTTTTCATCCTCATTATTACCTACCTAACAGCAAAAAAGTTACGTCTTACCATAACGTTCCATCTGTGTTGTCGATCTTCACCAATCCTTGACAGTAGGTTCAGTTCCAAACCTCTGAACCGACTCGGCCATATCTTCCAGCTCGCACTCTCCAAACTCTCGAGCCAGGCACTACCCATAATGCTCCTCACAGAGATTACCTCAGATCAAGTTTGCCAAATAAGTAGTATATAGAAAAATCAAATATGGTTAACTATAAAAGTATACAAAACGAGGCCATATATGAGTCCTTAAAGGGAAACTAGCTGAGGATTAATCCGGTCTATTAAGAGTCTCAGGATGGGGGAAGGTGGGTGGAGATGTCAAGGATTGGTAAAGATCAACAACACAGATGGGACCGTCATGGTAAGACATAACTTCTTTATCTGATGTTGTCAATCTTCACCCAATCCTTGACAGTGGGACAGAATCCCAAGTTACTTTAGCCTTGGAAGGTCTCAAGGAAGAATATTCCTAAGCACCATAGTGCCAAAGGATGCTCGAGACCTAATCTAATTTGTAATGAGTGATAAAGGTATGATGAGAAGATTATGTGGCTGCTGCACAGATGTTGTCTAGAGAAGCTCTGGCATGAAAAACTGCTGAAGTCACCACAGCTCTAGTTGAATGGGCTTGAACTGGTTTGGGAAGTTGAAGTCCTTTAGAATGATAGATGAACGTGATGCAGTCTCTGAGCCATTTAACTAAAGTAACTTTAGCAACTGGATTACCCATATGGAGGAAAAAGAATGCTACAAATAACTGATCCAATTTTCTTAATCCTTTAGTTCTGTGAAGATAAAAACATAGTTGTCTGTGCACATCTAGTAAATGAAGGGAATATTCCTCCTTGTTAGAAAAATTAGGGAAAAAGACTGGTAATTGTAGTGACTGACTAAATGTTGGTTTCAGAGACTATTTTGGTAGGAAGGATGGATTTGTTCTGAGTGCAACTCTATCTTTATGAAAAATTAGGTAGGGTGATTTGCATAACAGGGCCTGCAATTCAAAAACTCTTCTTGCAGAAGTAATAGCCACCAAAAATAATTTATTCCAGGATAAATATTTCAAATCACAAGATCCTGATGGTTCATAGGGGGTCTTAGTAAGAGCTTGAAGAAAGTACAGTTGTGCACACTTACCATAAATGTAGATGGATCTTAGTGGAAGCTAAAGGACCAAGATTGTCCCCGATGTGGAAGTGGGAAATGGCCGCCATTTGAACATTCACAGTAGAAGAACTGGCCCCTTGATGGAAAATGTGAGATAGAAATTCAAATACTGCTGGAATGGGAGCTGTAAAAGGGTCCAAATTCCTACGCCAGGCCCAGATGGAAAAACGTTTCCATTTACTGTTGTAGACCTTCCTAGTAGAAGGCTTATGCGCTGCCACCAGGATGGATTTAACTGCGGATGAGATACCAGGAGTTCTAGCCACTAACGGAACTAGATCAACCAAGCAGAGAGCTTGAGATCGTCCAGATTTGGAGTTTTCAATCCCGAAGGATGAGAGATCAGATCCAGAATGGGATCCAAGATCCAAAGAGGAGCTATGAGATGAGACCGTAGGTATGGGAACCAGGTTTGACGAGGCCAGAATGGGGCTATTTGGATAACCTTGCTCCCCAACCGACGAGCTTTCTGTAAGAATTTTGTCATTAACGGGAGAGGAGGATAAACATAAAGAAGACCGGATGGCCAAGCATGAACTAGAGCATCTCTGGGGCTCTCCACCGGTGGGGGAATTAGAGTGAAAAACTCGCTGCACTTTGCGTTCGAAGGTGATGCGAAGAAATCGCAGCAAGGTTGATCCCATTTGAAGATCTGTTTCGCTACTAAGGGTTTCAGAGACCACTCATAAGGCAAGAGGATAGTTCGACTCAGCTTGTCCGCTAAAATGTTGGACCAACCCGGAATGTGCGTTGCTAGCAGAAAACAGTTGGTGGATATCACCCACTCCCAAACTCTCATGGCCTCTCGGCAAAGAGGGTTAGACCTGGTCTCCCCATGTTTGTTGATGTACCAGACCACTGACATGTTGTATGTCTGAATTGCAATAGTTCCCGGAGGAAGAAGGGCATGGAGAGCTTGCAATGCTAAAAGCACTGCCCTCATCTCCAGAACACTGAAATGCAGAATGGTCTCTGTTTGGGTCCACGTGCCTCGGACAGTTCTGCCCATGCAATGCCCCCCCCACCCCAGGCGAGAAGCATCCATGGTCACTGTGGCTTGGGGATGAGGCATCAAAAATGGCCACCCTTCCCAAAGCTCTCGGGAATGGGGCCACCAAAGTAGGGAGTCCCTGCAAACTCTGCTGAGGGGAATCAGGGAGTCCAACGGATGTTGAAGGATGGACCACTGGACCTGAAAGGTCCACTGAAGAACCCTCATGTTCAAGCGGGCTAGGGGTGAAAGGTTGATAGCTGCTGCCATGGACCCTACGGCTCTCAGGACTAATTCCACTGGTGGGACCGGAGAATGTAAAAGTGCTAAGATGTGGAGAGTTAAGTTGCAGAGTCTGTCTGATGTCAAGAAGGCCTTGGACTGAAGTGTGTCTATTCTGGCCCCTATGAAGTCCAGGACCTGAACAGGTCAAAGAGAGTGTTCGCGAAAGACGCCTTAAAGGGTTCCGCAAAGTCACAAAGTCAGTGCCAGGCATGATGCCGTAAGGCCATGCCTGCTCCGCTGGGTTTAGCTGCCCCCTCCGTGGCATGGGAGAGAAGCCGAATAGATGTGTTGGACATCGATTTTAGAGTGGCCATGTGAGCCGAGAAAGTTCGTTTGTCCTCGGCCGACATGGACTCCGGGGGAGACCCAGCGTACTCTTTTACTAGATCCCACTGAAGCTTAATCACATGTTTCAAGAAATTCAGCACCCTTATGGAAAAGGTGGCTGAAGCAAACATCCGCTTTCCGATGCGATCCATCGTCCGAGACTCCTTGTCGGGAGGATGGACCGAGGAACTATCCTATGCCAGTTCCTTCTTGGTGGCAGCCGCCACCACCATGGCATCTACCGGGGAACCTTTACTCCACGCTGTCTTGTCTGTCGGGGGATTAAGGATCTTATCTGGTCTACTGGGGATTGGCTCTACAGTGTCCGTCTCCTTCCACGCCCTGGTAGTAATTAGGTCTACCAGGGGGTCGGCCGGAGGGGACACCCAAGGGGTAGATGGGCCTGCGTCAAACGCCTCCAGAAACACTGACTCATCCAATGAAGGTTTCTGGGTTGACCACCACCCTCTAATGCGCAGCATCTCCATAATGTCTCCAAAGGAGACATCCTCGGGGGGGTGACCTGGGGGAACCTTCCCCTTCTTCCAAGACAGTGTCTTCCATGAGGGACTCAGGGGGAGTCCAAGTGCCTCCTCTTACACTTTCATTTGTAAGGGACCTCCTCAGCAGGACTGTCAGAGGAGGGCTCACCAACGGGGTCATGCTCCTCTACAGGAACTAGCTGGGGCGTAGACGCAGGCTGTCCCTAGGGCCGGATGATGGAAGACAGGCCCATCTGCGAGGGAATGGCAGGTAGATCCGTAGCACGAGCCGGGGACCTCGAATCCCCCGAGAGGACCCTCTTCACCACGTCAAAAGCTGAAGGTGAACCACTCTCCCTGGGATCCGACATGTGGATCGGTGCCGGAGCCGAAGCGATCGGACCCGAAAGGGAAGTGTGCTCTGACCGGATTGAAGCCGAAGACACACTCACTCCTCCGGATCCGAGGCTCGGATCATGGCCCAGAGAGCTTGGATCCAAAAAGGGACCCGATAAACTCGAAGGTAAGGCTGGCATCAAAGTAGCTATTACTATCGGTGCCGACTCCCCGGCTCCGACACTACTCGGATCCGACGGCTCCGAAACCCGATAATGGATCGGAGGAGGAGCAATGGGGGGCAAAGAAGGGGGCCGAGCTCCCCCTCCGAAGGGGGGGGGGCAAGAGCACTCCCATCTGCATCTGGGCCTGAAGGAAGCGACGCATCATCCGGTCCATGTCCGCATCAGAAAGGCTTCTCGTAGACCTAGAAGAGGCCGCCGAGGCTGGCCGGGAAGGCCGCCTCCACGACCTCGAAGATGGCCAGGGCTCCTCCGGCTCCGGAGAGAAATGTGGGGAATGGAGCCGAGAGGGGGAGGACCCGGGAACCTTCAAGGGAGAATACAGCTGCTTAGCCGGCGGGGCCGTGGGGGCTGAGTTGGCTCTCCCTGTCTTTGTCTCTCTCTTTCACCCTCTCTCTATCTCTCTTCTCTCTCTTTCTAGGGTCCCTCTCCTCCTGGGACACAGTGGGAGGTTGATTCCCAGCCAGGGGAGTAGGAACCATTGGCTGAACAGCCGCGACTGGTGCCACTGAGGGAGAGGAGGAAGAAGTAGAATCCGCGGGTAAAAGGCCCGCTAAGATTAACTTGTTCCTCCTGCCTCTCAGAGCCCGGGGGTTAAAGGCAGCACATATCTGACAGCCTGATGTCAAATGTGCAACCCCCAGGAAAAGAACACAGTGAGTGTGGCCATCTGCTGGGGACAGCTTATGGCCACACTCAGAGCATTTGGAAAAGATGGCCTTAGGGCCTTCGGCCATGTCTACCACAATCACACTCCCTAACACACAGATAAGGGGAATACACTAAAGTTAAATTAAACTAAACTAAACTAGTCTAAGGGATCAACTATCTCACACACACACACACACACACACACACACACACACACACACACACACACACACACACACACACACACACACACACACACACACACACACACACACTTTTTAAACTGGTAAAAAGGTAGAGAAAATTCCTATCCTTATCTTACCTAATTGCAAGGAGCTCGTCACTCGTGCTTATAGAAGCCTCAGCAAACGAGATCTGAGGACTGGAGGGAGGTAGCAGGGTGTTATGGGTAAGGGGGAGGAGCTTAGAGCTCGGATCTCTAGCTTGGAAAGCTGCCGGCTCGGATCCAGGACGGATCCGATACCCACAGGTTGCTGATCAAATGAAGTTAACTACTTCAGATTTCATTGTTATGCCTAGAGACGTACAAATATTTATGGTGTAGCCTCTTGCCTGTTCTAAAAGACACCTGGTGGTCGGTGAGGAGACAGTCATCGAGATATGGAAAGACATGAAAACCTTGCAGTCTGAGATGAGCTGCGACCATTGCCATGTATTCAGTGAACACCCTGGAGGCTGTGGTGAAACCAAAGGGCAATGCTTTGAACTAGTAATGACCGTCTCCTAGCCAGAAGTGCAGAAACCTCCTGGAGCTTTTTTCCATTTTTATGTGGTAATAAGTATCTTGGAGGTCTATAGAGCACTTCCAGTTGCCTTTTTCCAAAAACGGAAGTAAAGATTGAACCAAGACCATCTGGAATTTGGTTTGTTGAACTGGATGAGATCCAAAATTGGTCCTCAGTCCCCTGTTTTTATGGGCACTAAAAAGAATCTTGAGTAAACCCCGGATTCGGTTTGGTCTGGTGTGACTTTTTGGATGACTCAAGCAGTTTTTGAATTTCTAAGACTGCTGCTTCCCTTTGACTGGATGGAGCATCTGGGAGTTTTTTCTTGGGTTTGGGACTTACAGATAGTGGAATTTTGAAACCTGTGGATATTATTCCCTGCACCCATTTGTCCGAAGTTATCAATTACCAGGCAGGTAGATGCAGAGATAATCACTCCCCAACTGCTTCCAAAGGAAGGCAATCAGGCACCTCTTCAGGGATGCTGATAGGAATTTTCAGAGAAAGATTCTCTGGACCCCTGATTCTGCTGTCCATTTCTGCCCCCAGGGTGGTGTTTTCCATTGCTTCCCCTGAAGTCTTTGCCTTGTGAGTCTTGGAAAGGCCCTTTAGATTTTTGAAACCATAGTCTCCCACTTCTTTGGTTCCTAGAACAAGGCCTCTGAGGAGTGGAGAAACTTATGCCTATGGCAGATAGGGTCTTACCATCTGTCTCATATCTGGCTAGGGTGTCTTTTACCTTTGGGCCAAAAAGGGTGGCTCCGTCAAAGGAAGCATTGACGAATGTTGGTTTAAATGGCTCTGCAAAGTCACACAAGTGCATCCAGGAATGCCTTCTAATGGCTATGCCTGAACCCACTGCTCTGGTTGTCCCTTCAGCTGCATGGGCAATGAGCCTCATGGATGAGTTGGAAATAGCATCAAGGGTTGCAAGCTGAGAGGAAACTTTGTCATGGACCCCTTTAGTCATTGCTCCTGAGAGAATATTTGAAAGTTCTTTAATCAAATCTCTCTATAATCTGGTAAAGTGCGCCATATAATTCAAAGATAAATCTATCCAACATCCTAAACTCCTTGTTACGAGGATGGACAGTTGGTCTCTCTTCAGTGAGTTCCTTTTTGGTGGAAGCAAATATCACCATGGCGTCAACATGAATCCCTTTAGACCAATGTGGTTCATCTTTACGACCGATAATATCCAGTCAGGTCTCTTGGGGATTGGCTCTATAAGAGCTGAGAATCTTCCACGCCTGCTTAGCGATCAGTTTAATAAGATCATCAGCAGGCAGACAGATCCAAGAAATAGAAGGATGGGCATGAAAAGCCTGCAGGTATATTGATTCCTCCAAGGAAGGTTGAATGGAGGACCAGCCACCCTTCTGTTTCAGGATTTCTAGGATGTCCCTGAAGGAAACACCATCAGGGGGTGACCGGGGGGATCCTTCCCTCTCATCAAAATCAGTATCGTCACTGAAGGACTCATCCAGGGAGTCCAGGTGCTTCCTCTTGCACTTCTTCGCAGGGACTTCCTTGAGGGGATGATCCGGGGAAGTGTCCGAACAGGAGACCACTAAAGTGTGAGTCACCTAGGACTTTTGTGCCCTGTGTCCTAGGGGTGAGACTGATGGTAGCTCAGGTCTAGAGGAGGTAAAAATCTGTCCTGACAGGGATGGCAAAGACTGCGTCCCCAATGGACAATGCCTTTTCCATTATCCTAAAGGCTGGCACCCCGTAGAGGGATGGGAGCCCAGAACCGGGGTTATGCCCCGCACCAAGGAGATAGCCTCTGGAACAGAAGCCTGGGTTGAGCCTACAAAGGCAGAGGTGCCAAGGGACATGGACAGTTCTGAGTGAAAAGAAATCGATCCAAGCCCCTTGGACCCGACCAGAAAATCACGACCCCAGGAGACCTCCGGTGCCAAAGGCTCAGAGGAACTCAAGACAACTCTCAGAACCAGAGATGAGGATGCTACTGAAACAGAAGCAGTCAATGCTGGAGAAGTTGGAACCGAGGACTCCAAGGTATCAATAGGAGTTGGAGGAGGAGGGTATGGAAGAATTAAAGCTAGGCTAGTTCCAAGGTCAGCGTGGCTAGAAACCGAGGATAACCCCTGGCCATCAGGAGCTGATCCACCAGTCTCAATATATCAGCCTCAGAAAGATTCTTAGTAGATCGAATAGAAGAAGAGGAGGGAGATCCAGGGGGGTCTCGCTTCCATAAAGGGGCTGGGTGGCATGTCTTTGACTGGGTCAATGGAAGGAGAGTATTTAATTCTTGGTAGTTGGTAGTTGTGAAAGCTTCGGCACAGAGGAATCTGTTGGTGCAGAAGCGGAAGTTGTTTTTGGTTTGGAGGGGAGCTTGGGTCTCAAACCAGATAAATCCTCCAGTGCCAAGGAACTCCTTGGTACCGAGGATGACTTCGGCAACTTCTTAGTTGGTTCCAAACACCTTGGAAATGAAGAAAGCCTTTTTATTGAAACAGAAAAAAATGAGGAGGAAGTGCTAGTTTCAGGTCTAAACTAAGATCAGGCCTCATCAAAATTTGTTTTAAGAAGTCCTTTTAATATTAATTTGTTCTTTGTTTCAGTCAGGGTTCATGTAGAGAACCCATGACAGATTGCACAGTCCTCTTGTAAATGGATTTTCTGCAGGCAACAGATATAGAATGAATAATTGCCAGAATTAGGCATCTTGGTTTCACATTTTTGGCACCTTTCAATACCTGAGGTTCCTTTATTAGACTTAGCAGGAGAAGGTTGTTTTTGGTTGGCCATTGTAAAGTAGGAATAATCGTGGAAACAGCCGTGCGGACAAAGGAGACAGACAGATGAAAGACTCAAGGGATTTTTTTTTTAAACTAAAGAAAAATTAGAGAAAGTCAGAGAAAATACCAGCGATGGTACAGTAGAATACCTAAAAGGTAATAGATAGGAAGAAAGTACCAGCAATGGCACATAAGTCCTACCAATGGTAGGAAAGGAAAAGAAGCAGAATAAAGATAATTAATAAAGTTAAGAGGAGCAGGCAGATAGCGTGAGAGGAACTACACATAAAATTCTTTACAAGGAACAAAGAATAAATTCAAAGAGGAAGAAATATTAAAGAACTACTCACTGTTACAGCCAAGGCTCGAGAGAAAGAAGCTAACGTGTCTGGTCTGTGATGTGGCAAACAAGATTTGAGGGCATCTCTGTGAGGAGCATTATGGTTAGTGCCTGGCTCGAGAGTTTGGACAGCGTGAGCTGGAAGATATGGCCAAATCGGTTCAGAATCAAACCCAGTGTCAAGGATTGGGTGAAGAATGACAACATCAGATCACATTTTATTCATTATTTTTGTCACAGAAATGGAATGACACCGCCATAGCTAAAATCAACCCCCAGTGAATTTCTTAAACACAGTTTCCTGCTCAAATAATCCTCTCATTCTGACTCTATACACAGTCCTCATCTTCTCTGTGCATCACAAAAATCACAAAATCTGTCTGTTCTTATCTCCATTCCAAACAATGACTCGACTGTATACAAACCCACATCCCTATTCTGTTTGTCCCATATACTCAAGTGTATCTACTATATCCCATTCAAAGTTATATTATTGGGTTTAGTAAAGCATAGTTGTGTAAATTCTTACCATAACAGTAGATGTCCTTCTCTTCACTGTTGCAATTTTCCTTACATAAGAGATCTCCTGCCAAGGATAGCCCAACATTTGGTCAATATACCAAATCGTTTAGAGTTTATAGGAGTTGTACATCATAAGTATACTCCCAGTGCAAGGTGTAGGCATAAAGGTGACGTACGGATGCACACACCTCAGAACTGAAAAGCCCCATGAGGAACAAAATGTCCATAAGGATCAGGAGGAACATGTGCATCCAGAAGGAAAAAGAAAAGAATACCTGGCCAAGAAGGCAAGAAAAGGACAGAGCAGATGGGGTAAGAGGGAGGAAGTGAATACTGCAACAGTGAAGAGAAGGACATCTACTGTCATGGTAAGATTTTAAACAACTGTACTATGTCCTTCCATTACACTGTTGCAGTATTCCTTATGTAAGGGAGTGTACATAAGCTCAAGAGGAAACCTGGGTGGAGGAAGGCATTGAAGAGCCATCTATAAACCCATGCAGAATAACCCCGGCAAAGCCAGCTCTTGCTCTGGAAATAACATCTAACTTGTAATGCTTAGTGAAGGTATGAAGAGAAGTCCAAGTAGCAGCCTCAAGGATGGAACTGGAATCTAGTCCTTTGAAAAAGGCACCAGAATTAGCAGCAACTCTTATAGAACAGGAAAGACATTTACCATGAAAACAATAACAAAAAGAAATGGTCTTAGAAATCCAGGGAAGAGATGGTTTGTTTAGAAACTGCCAAATCCAAAGACCTTGGATGAAAAGAAACAAAAAAGTTGCTCAGATTTGTTAAGAGCCTTACTCTTATTCAAATAATATCTGAGCTGTCTATGCAGAATGCAGAGAAAGAAAAAAAAGGTAGGCAAATTAATAAACTGATTAAGAGACAACTCAGTGACCACCTTGGGCATAAAAAAGGATCAGTAAAAGAGAGACCCTCTCCCTGTGAAAAACTAAAAAGGGAGGAACAGCCATGACAGCCTGAAGCTCAGACACTCGCTTAGCTGAAGTAAATGCCAAAAGAAGAACAGTGCTTCAGGTACAACATTGCAAGGAATCTGAAGCAGCAGGCTCGAAAGAAGCCTGGGTTAATTTTTCAATAACAAAACTGAGGTTCCAGGAAGCCAAAACAGGCTTCCTGGGAGGCCTGATATGAAGAATGCCTTCAAGAAACTGTTTGACCTCAAACCTAGAGACTAGAGGAGTTAAGGGCAAACAAGCATAAATTGCTGATAGATAAGCTTTAACTGAAGAATCTGCCAACCAAGCATGGAGCAGATCACACAAATAAGGGAGAATCAGAGAAATCTCCACTGAAAAGGGATCCTGGATATGACAGAGGAACCAGACAGAAAATCTCTTCCATTTGAACATATATGTTTTCCTGGTAGTGGGATTCCTGGCTTATTAAGGACCTGAACCACTTCCTCAGAAAACAGATGCTTAAAAGGGATCAAAACCCTATCACCCACAGTGTCAGTTGAAGAGTGGACAAGTGAGGATGGATAAGTTACCCCTTGTCTTGTGTGAGAAGGCCCACCCAGTGAGGTAACTTGTGGTGATTGCCCCTTGCCAGATGAAAAAGGAGGGGGAACCAATGCTGTGTGGCTCAAAAGGGAGTCACCAACAAGATTTTGGGGAAGTCTTGTCTGATCCTGTGCAGGACCCTCAGAAGCAGAGGAAGGGGAGGGAAGGTGTACAGAAACATCACCTTCCTAGGAAAAGATAGGGGCATCCACCTTCCAAGCCAGTGGACTTGGGAATGTAGAACAGAAGACAGGAAGTTGTCTGTTCAGAGGGCAGGCAAACAGATCTCCCTAAGGAATGCTCCCGATGGACAATGTCAGGAAACACATCTCTGTGAAGCATCTATTTGTAAGCTTGTGTGCTGGACCTGCTCAGTCTGCCGCTATATTTTACTCTGAAGGAATGAGATAGCCTGAAGAGTCACTTGGTACTGCACAGCTAGATCCCAGACCTGAAGAGCGAGTCAGCAAAGAAGGTAGGATGATGTTTCCCCTTGCTTGTTGATATGCACACATCATTGTGTATGTGAAAGCTTTGAGGGGAAAAAGGAGGGTAAGAAAGGCCTGAAGACTTAGAGGGAGAGTCCTCATCTCCTTGATTTTGATGTGGTCTGAGTTCTGATGAAGAGGCCAGATACCATGAACTCTGAAAGAACCAAAGGAAGCTCCCCACTACTTGTCTGAGACATCCAAAAAGAGCTCTTGAGATGGGACTAGAGGTTGGAAAGGAAGTCCCAGGTTGACAGAAAACTGATGAATCCACCACTGAAGCTCAAGCTTGAGCCAAGAAAGAAAGGGAAATAAGAAATCCACAGGATGCAATGTTGAAGCCACACAGACTTGAGGTACCACTGAACGTTTCACATATGGACCCTGGCTACAGGCAGCATGGGAATGGTGGAAGCCATAAACCTGAGGACCCTGAGAAAAACCCTGGCTGTGACTGAAGCTAGAGAAAGAAGAGATTGGAAAAAAGCAATCAGAAAGAGAGAGTTAGGGGATGGCAGGGATGCCAGCATGTGAATTGTCAAGATTTTACAACTGAGAAAAACATGATCCTGAGAGGGAATTAGGAGTGATTTTTGAAAGTTTATGCTGAACTCCAGGCTTTGCAATAGGGAAGCAGTAAACTGGAGATCTTGAAGCAGGACCTGAACGGATGAAGGCTGAATGAGTAGGTCTTTCAAATATAGAAAGATGTGAACTCCTCTCAACCTTAAAAAAGGCAACAACAGGAGTGAGGCATTTGGTGAATACCCTTCGGGCAGTAGAGAGGCCAAAGTGCAAAGCAGAGAACTGAAAATGCAAGAAAGAAACAGAAAAACACAAACATTTCCTGAAAAGGGGATGGATGGGGATGTGAAGATAGGCATCCTTGAGATCCAAAGAAACCAGAAATGCCCGGGGAAACAGAAGAGGAAAAAAAGACTGAAGGGACAACATCCAGAAAAAGGGAACTTTTAGAAAGGTGTTGAGCTGAGAAAGATCCAGAATTGGTCTCCAGGTGCCTTCCTTCCCGAGGACCAGAAACATTCTAGAATAAAAACCCTTCCTGGACAGAGGCCCCAAAATGAATTGTGCCCTGGGACAAAATAGCATGAAGCACCTCTGGAAAGAAAGAAAGCTGTTCCAGAGAAGATTGAGGGATCCCCAGAAAGGGGGGGAGAGACTTCTACACCATGAAATACCCCTGGCGAATGATGGACAGAACCCAAGAGACTTGTATGACCCTTAACCAATTTGGAAGGGACAGGGAAAGATGAAGGGACAAGGGACCCTGGCCAAGTGAGATGTGAAGCAATTTGTCAACTGGAACCTTTGTTTGTCTTGCGATTAAAAACTACACAGCACAAACAAATTAAAACAGAGCAAGAGCTGTGGCCTGGACCTATGTCACTCTTCTTATTCAATCAAATAAAAACACCAATTATGTAAAAATCAAACACTTTAATAGCGTAAAAACAATAAATAGTGAGCACTTTCATTTAAATCAATGTTAAACTTCATCACACATGATATTATTCATATCACTTCTTTAAATAATAGCAAATTACATTTGGACATGATCCGACTTACATCAACACCACCTAGCACTGTTACTGTTGTATACTGTGTAATGTTAACTAATTCTGCAAAAACACATTACATTTTATATATATATATATATATATATATATATATATATATATATATATATATATATATATATATATATAATTAAAATATATATATATATATATAATATATATGTATACAGGAAAAAAATATATATATTTTATATAAAATATATATAAAATATGTACATATGCATGTGCTGCTTTTAGACAATTTTCTTTCTCTCTAGAGCTTTTAACTTCAAAACTGGAGTAATTGAGCTGGGTTCATTAATGCCTGGCCAACTGACAGCTTGTAAACGCACTTGCCATTTTATCTCAACTCTAAATAAACCCCCCATGCTTTCTTATTATCAATGTTGACCTGATCAATGACCATAAACTTAAATTGATGTCCTACTTAGTCACTAATGTGTTTGGCCAAAGCATTATTTAGATTATTTCTTCATATAGCATATTCATGCTCATAAATTCTTTGGCAAAACCGTCTCTCCATTTTGCCAATGTAAAATACTGAACATGCCTCACAGACAGCAATACATACCACTGTTTTAGATTTACAATTGAATTGCTCTTTTAATTGGTATATTCTATTCCTTACAGAAAAACTATCACCTATTTTTATCTTGTGAAACCGGGTACATGCCCCACATCTACATGCTATATATATATATATATATATATATATATATATATATATATATATATATATATATATATATATATTTTTTTAATATATATAATGCAATGCCTTTTTGCAGAATTAGTTAACTTTACACAATATACAACAGTAACAGTGTAACTTTAAACTAGGGCTAAGTGGTGTTGATGCAAGTCGGATTATGTCCAGTCAAATGTAAGTTGCTATTACTTAAAGAAATGATGTGAATAATACCATGTCTGATTACGTTTAACATTGGTTTAAACGAAAGCGCTCACTATTTATTGTTTTTAAGCCATTTAAGTATTTGATTTTTTACATAATTTGGCGTTTTTATTTGACTGAATAAAAAGAGGAGGTAAAGCTCTCTCCAACCAAGGCTTTACCTCAGGAGGTAAAGCTCTCTCCAACCAAGAATGAACTTGACAGTCAAGAGGAGAAGGTAAACATTTGCACCACACCGCACTCATCACATAGTCTCACTAAATTTACACCACCAAAATCCACACATAGTAACACAAAAACATTTGTGGAGGCTCTCAATAATAATCTGTCAAAGCAACAGAGACCTCCAAAGCAGAAACGCAAGCAACCTCCATCCCCCAACACAACCCAAATGACACATAGCCCACAGACTCAGTGTGCCAATCAACCACAGCCAATAAGGCAAAACAACGTACCTAACACACTAGTCATAGGCGACTCTATAGTCAGGCACACTGATGTCCCACTCACCAGGCTAAACAAGGAGAAGGTTACTGTCAGCTGCCTGTCGGGTGCCAGGATCCATCACATAACCCACGCACTCAGGTCACTCCATAACAAGTACAAATATGACTCTGTCATTGTCCATGTTGGTGTGAATGACCTGAGATGTACCTCCCTGGACTACATGAAAAGAGACATGGAAGAGCTCCCCGATCTTGTAGCCCAGGCAGGTATGACCCTAGCCCTGAGTAGCATTCTGCCATCGCCCAGAATGATACCGCAGTACAAGGACAAAATGATTGCCTTCAACAATTGGCTAAGCTTCTGGTGTCATTCTAAGGGGATCCAGTATCTGTCTGCTTGAGATGACATGGTCGACAGACCACGATGCTTTGCCATAGATGACCTGCACCTGTCGCCCCTGGGATTCTGAATACTGGCTAAGGCTATTGCCGCCCCTATAGTGCCTTTTTTAGGCAAGGTTCAAATGACAAATTCACCACTGTAACAGAAACAGGCAAGCAAAAACTGAGGGTAATGCTACTCAATGCTAGAAGTTTAAATCTCAAAATGCACTCACTCGAGGCACTCCTTAAAATGGAGATCATCGATATCTGTGCAGTGACTGAGACCTGGTTCAAGGCTCCAGAGAGCACCCCTGCACTACCAGGCTATAACTCATACCACACTTTTCGGCCCTGTAACCTGGACCAAAACAACAAAGGTGGAGGTGTGTCCATATTCATTAAGGATATCCACACCTCCAGGCTAGTTGTTCAGCATAATGCATCCGAGGTTATCCAAGTGCAACTAACTCTGGGCAAAACTGCAATCCAAATTGTAGTTTGCTACAGATCCCCCACCATGCCCCAGGATTCCCACTCCTCTTTTCTTGATGTACTGGAAAATATTAGGGGTCAACCAAACACCCTAATAATGGGCAACTTCAACTATCCCACCATTAACTGGGAAAACTACTCGTGTACCAACTCCTTAGCTCAACGCTTTCTGGAATTCATAAACTCCAATGCCCTGGATCAACTTATCTACACCCCCACCAGGGGCAACAATATCCAAGACCTAGTCATTACCAACAGGAGTGACCGGTGTTCCACACCTGAAGTCAACTCCTCGTTGGTCCGATCTGACCATAAGCTAATCACCCTTGATATCCACATCCCACCCCCACCCCCCATTAAGGAAACCATGGTAAAAAATTTCTCCAAAGCCAACTTCATGCTTCTTAAGACAGAAGTGGTGAACTTTATGACACCCATGCAGATGGACAATACAGTTACAACTGCTGAATCCAACACAAATGCACTCTATAAGCACTTACACGAGTGCATGGATCGTGCTATCCCACACAGAACCAAGACGCTATCCTCCAAAAAAAGGAAGCCAACCTGGTGGTCTCCTGCCATAAACAAACTGTACAACAGAAGGAAGAAACTGTTGCAAAAGAGAGTAAAATCCCATGAGTGGAGGAGCTCCCTGGTCAGCCTCAGTAAGAAGATGAGATCCCTCATAAGATCCTCCAAAGCTAGCTACAAAAACAAAATCGCCACTAATTCTAAGGACAACCACAAAGCATTCTATAGCTATGTCAAGAATCTCGATGGCAACACCCAGATCTGCTCTGAGTTACAGCACAACTGCACGAAATTTACAGAACCAACTGATATTGCCAACATCCTGGCAGATAGGTTCAGTGCTAACTTTACCCCCTCTCACCCCCTAAAGGGCCCATATCTGTACAGGAAGAATCCAGAGTCCCTGAAATCACAACTACACAGGTAAAAGCTGCACTCTCTAAAGCCAAAAACACAGCATCCAGGGGACCGGACAACATCCCAGGCTGCGTTTTACACAAACTTCAGAATGAACTGGCTCCCCACCTAAGCACCATGTTCAATAATAGCCTCGCATCAGGCTTTGTGCCCACTGAATGGCACACAGCAACAGTTATCCCACTCCACAAAGGGGGAGCCACCACTGATCCTGGGAACTATCGCCCTATTAGCCTGACGAGCCTGGTCTGCAAGGCCATGGGACGTATCATCATGGAACTCATAAACAAAGACATTGGTAACCTCCAAACTCTGCATCCCAACCACTTCGGGTTTGTGAAAGGCAGATCATGCCTCCTGAACCTGGTTGACTTCTTTGAGGCAGTCACCAAAGCCGTAGATGAGGGTAAGGTGGTTCACACAGCCTATCTTGACCTCGCCAAGGCTTTCGACACCATCCCCCATTCTGGAATTATAGCTAAACTCACTAAACTAGGTATAAATCCCTACATCACAAGATGGGTTGCCAACTGGCTCACTGACAGAACCCACACTGTAAAAGTTGTAGACTCCAAATCTGACCTCAAACCAGTGACAAGTGGAGTACCACAGGGTTCAGTCCTGGGACCTTTCCTGTTTGGTATCTACTTCTCTGAAGTACAGGCTAACATAGAAGGCCTCTGGCTAATGAAGTTCGCAGATGACTGCAAACTAGGAGCCATAGTCATGTCTCCAAATGATGTGGACATCCTGCAGAAGGGCCTCGCTGAGACATATGCCTGGTGTCAGAGCCATGGCCTCAAGCTCAATGCCAAAAAGTGCAGTGTCATCCCCTTTGGTAAGAACTCTGTACCCATGAACTACCACATAGGCAGCAATCTACTTAACACCAAATGTGTGATAAGAGACCTTGGAACCCAGGTGGACAATAGTCTCTCCTCTGATAGTCACATCGCCACAGTAGTCAGGAAGTCCTTCTAGGTGGCACAACTCATCATAAAAGGGTTCTCATCCAGGAAAAAAAGAGGTCATTGTTCGCCTCTACTCGACACTCATTAGACCCATTATAGTGTACAACGCCCCTTTCGGAATGTATCTCACAAGACATCTGCAGCAGCTGGAAAGGCCACAGAAGTACCTCACAAAGAGGATTACTGGCCTCAAACAAATGCCCTACACTGACCGTCTCAAAAAACTCCAGCTTTACTCCGTAGCATATCGCCTACTCCGAGGTAATCTCTGCCTAACAGATAAAGCTATGTCAAACCCACAGCTGCTGGACATGCTACACCTAAAGAAATCCCAATCCTTCCCAGCTACACGCTCTAAGACATAAACCTTGTCACCACAATAAACAGGACATGCTGGAGGGATAGATTCCTGTCCCAGGGACTTCCCATACTCTGGAACAGGCTACCCATCTATGTCAAGGAAAGTTCTTCATTAGCACTCTTCAAGAAAAATCTTGATGAGTGGATAGGAAATATACCCTGGGGATCACTTCTGTGTCTCTGCTCGACAGTGGCACAGGAAAATAACTTTCTTGGGTGGAGTAAGCCAGGGAACCTTGTTGGCTAGACTTACGTAGGCCCTTGGTCCGATAGCCTAGTACCTACCTATGAAGAGTGGCTTAGGTCCAGGCCACAACTCTTGCTGTGCTTTGTTTGTATTGAAAAGGAGGCTCCTGAGAAAGAGGGGTCTCAGCAGACTTAGCTGGAGGTACATGCCTAGAACCCTTTTTCCCTTTTGCAGAAGGGCAAGACTGTCTGTAAACAAAAGCAGAGTTGGATGGATAATTCTTCTGAAACTTAGGGATAGAAATAAAATATGTTTCAGCCCCTGTAAGGCCTTACCCTTATCCTGAAGGAACTAAAAAAGCTCAGCAGCATCAAAGCCAAAAAAAAATTATTATCAAGAGGAGCATCCAATAATTTGGCCTTAATGTCATCAGGCAAAGCTAAGAATATCTCCTCAGAACAGAACCAAATGCAGCAGCCCCAGTAGAAGCATCAACTGCATCATAATTACACTTAATGGAGTGGTGAGCTACTTGACAGGCATAATAACTACTTGAGAAAAAGGACTAAAACATACCTAGTCATATGAGTCTGATAACTGATAGCCCCAAAAGCCTGGGTGGCAGCAGTACAAACCTTTTTGCCCAGTTGTTCCACAGCCTTACTATTCTTGTCTGAAGGAAGCAGCTTAGTAGAAGGCAACAGCTGAGAGGAGTTGTAAAAAGTGACAAGACACCACTGAAGGATCAGCAGAACAACATTTATACAGAAATGTAAAATCATCAGGCACCTTGTAAAATATGTCAGGTTGCTTGGGAGCTGCAAGCTGAGAATCGGGGGATACAGAAGCTGCTGCAAAGATATCTAAAAGAGGAGCCAGAACTAGAGGAACAGGGTTTAGGAGACTCCATTTGGAGGAGTTCATAATACCTCTTCTGAATATCAGAAACTTCAGAACTATCCCACTTGAAAAATTCCATCATATGCTAAACAGTGTCCCCAAAGAGGAGTTCTTCTAAAGGAGAATCTGGACTGCAAGAAATCTGGTCTTCAGACCCATGGTCCAAAGGAGAAGGGATCTGTGAAGAGTATGCTAAAGAGTCTTCCCCAGAATCCAGATTCTCATCAGAAGACTCCTGCTCCCTAGGCCTCTTAAGAGCAGTGTTGGACCAGTGAGGGGCAGGCACAGAGACTACTTGAGGAAGCTTAAAATCCATTAAAGCTTGAATAACTCCAGATTAAAATTCTGACATTCACATTGGGAACCTTTAACATGGAAAATATGCTTGTATTTTTATTTCTTCTTTTGTGGGACATCCACGTGAAAAACCCTAGGAGGGTCAGGTGCCTACCAACACTCTACCAGCATAGTAGGAATCTCTTACCAAACTAGAATCTGCGGAATCTACCAAGGTCCCTCAGATATAATCAGCCAAGTTTCCACCTCTGTGTATGGAGCAGATGCTTGAAAAGCCTCCAAGGATATGACAGAAGTCGGATCCATGCCAGCCTTCATGGGGTTGCGGCAGAGGTATCTGAAGCAACAAATGGATGATCCTCTGGGATATCACCAGCGTCAAGACAGACATCTGGGGGAGGCTGGACAGCAGCTGAATCAGACCTGAGTTTTTTGGCCTTTTTCTTGGCCAGCAGCTGAGCCCCCTGGACAAGAAGGCTGTGCCATAGCACCTTGTGCCAACAACTTCAGATGCTGGTTTTCTAGGTAAACAGACAAGGAGAAAGACGATTATGTAGGATCTTAGGGTCAAACTCTTGGCAAATGGAATACTGTGTATAGTCGTCAGAAGTACCTAATCAGAAAAGACACTCTTTGTGACAATCCTTATGGAGACTCTGCCTCTCACATCGACATTTTTCCTTTCTGGATGACATGTAAACAAACCTAAAATAAAAGAGAAGAGAAAAAAGAACTCTAATGGGCCACTTATCTGAAAATGGCTCGATAACCACCCATTATAGAGTATAATGCCCCATTTGGTATGTACCTCACAAGACATCTGCAACAGCTGGAAAGGCCACAGAAATACCGCACTAAAAGAATCACAGGCCTAAAGCAGATGCCATATACTGACCGTCTAAAAAAACTTCAGCTATACTCTGTGGCATATCATCTACTCAGAGGCGATCTCTGCTTAACATACAAGGCCATGTCAAACCATGAGCTGTTGGACATGCTCCACTTAAAGAAATCCCAATCCCTCAGAGTCACATGGTCCAGGGATCTAAACCTTGTCATAACAATGAACAAAACATGCTGGAGGGATAGGTTCCTGACCCAGAGACTCCCCATACTCTGTAATAGACTGCCCATACATATCAAGCAGAGCGCCTCATTGGCCCTCTTCAAAAGGAACCTTGATGATTGGATGGGAGATAGGAAATTCACACCGGGGATCATGTCAGTCGCCCTGCTAGACAGGGGCCTGGAGAAGTAAATATTGTGGAAGAAATATCCAGGAAATTGTTATGGCTAGGCTTGCATAGGCCCTAGGGCCGATATCCTAGTACCAACCTATGAACCTATGAACAGAAGATGAGCATTTAGATAGACATTCAGTTATGGTGTTTGGACTAGTGGCAAAGAAGTTCTGAGGTTTGTGCGTCCATACATCACTTTTATGCCCTTCCCCTTGCGTGAGAAGCATACATGTGATGTATGACACCTATAAACTCTAAAGGCTTTTGTACACTGGACAGATGTTCGGCTATCTTTGGCAGGAGATCCCTTATGTAAGGAATACTGCACCAGCAATATGAAAGGACATCATTTCTTCTAAAAGCAGAAATTAAACACATTCCATTGCTGCCTCCTGTATTCAAGTATGTCTACACAAGTCTCCAAAATAGTGCAATATTCTTCAGATTTTTAAAACATCCATTCCTAACAAGTGGAGATTAAGTTCAGTTCACTGCCAACATCTCTTTACCTCAGACTGTACTTGCCCTGCAGATTTTCAGCAAAATACAGCTGTATTATGTTCCCAGTTGGCTTCTAAATCATCTCAGGTAAACTGCCTATCCCTTAAAGGAATCTCATCTCAAAAGGTTACCAGCTTTAGTGTTAGTCCTATCCATTCAACATATTATGTGCAATTGTGTTCACATGCTCTTATAATGCGCTTAATTGAACATCGAACCAGTGTGCTACTACCTATACTGTTAAGAGGTCTTAAGTAGTTGTAATTCAGCCAAATTACGTTGCCAAAGCTTACGTATGCAAACATTCTGATACCTGCACTTATGTTTCAGTCTTGCAATATCTGTAACAGACACAACAGCTGGCATTGTTAGAACTATCTGCTGTACATGTGAATGAGCCTACTGTATTTCACAAAAGTCTGTAAAGTTTATACTGGAAATGGCAAAGTTATGTTATTCTTGTTTTTAGCCAACACCTACATGAAGTTAATATTATCAGCACAGAAACTGCACGTGCTAATAATGTGCAAAATTTTGTGAAACTATATTTGGGGTGCATATATAACAACTAAGGGGTGTCTCTGGGTTGAGGCTAAAATTGATACACTGGACAAGCCCAGCTGTTAAAATACAAGTAAACTCTCATATCCCCTTGCCCTTTACTATACATAAATGAGTACTTTTACCATCAGAAATAGACAGCATTTATTTGAGTTTTATTCACTTCACTAGTGCAGCCTATGCAATTCTTACAGAAAACACAATGAGCTAACTGAAAACAGGTTATCTTGTGAAAGCATCAGATATTTTCTGGATCCAGTCTTGTAAAATAAGACATCAATTATTAGAGACAGTTTAAAAAAATGGATCATTTATATTTCTTCAACCGAATGTATTTTCATTCCTGTCTTCATTTTAGAGCAGTGGTGCACAATGTCCGGCCCTCGATGCGATACCATCCGGCCCCCAGAGAGTAACCAAAAAAAATTTAAAAAAGTGAAAAAATGCTATGCCTTACTCCAGTCAAGCAAACTTTCCAGCACATGCTTGCTTACCTAACTGACTGCAGTTGCACACACCTCTAATTTTAGCTGCTGAAGTAACTACCCTTTGTTGTTTACAACTTGTAGTCTGTAAACAGTAGTAACTTTCTGCAAGAGTTTGTAATAAGTCATGGCTGCAAGCCAGAAAAAAAGTTAAATGCAAAGTTGATGTAGAAAACAGACAATTTTATGACTGCTGTCTTAAGTAAAAATGCCAGTCACCTGTACCTATTGTTAACTCATAACGACTTACAGATGCATTAAGAATTCGTGTAGTGGCCCTCCCCACAAAAAGGTTGTGCACCACTGTTTCAGAGGTTGAAGTTTACACTAGTTCAGACAGGCACTATAGAAAAAATTCTGGTTCTACGGTGAGAAAGCATTTACAAAAATATTATGCAAAATAAACAAAAACAGATTCTCATGGCACTGTATCTAGTATGAATTAAGTAAGTTTTACCAATTGCAGTTGCCGTTCTTCTCAAAAGGTACTGCTAAAAACTTTGATAAAATAGTTGATTTTACTCCTTGTGTCACTGTCGGGAGTGCTGTGCCTATTAAGCAAAAATGAATAAGTCAAGTTAAAGCTTGTCTGATGAAGTACCACACTCAGGGACTACGCCAGAGAAATGTGATATTCTTTACTGCTGTGCTGGAACATGGCTGCTTATTTTCAGAATCCCCAAAGAATTCCATTCCATACTCTGCTCAGTGCTATTTCTAGACCATCATAAATTAACAATATTAATTCATCACTTGAAAAACTCTGTTTTCTTACTACTCTCAGGAGATGTTCTATAATCAGATATAATATGCTGCAAGGGAAGTAACAGTAGCTTCAAAGTCGGCTTAGCAGCCTAGAAAGAATAACGCTTATACCATTCAAATCAGCAGCGCAAGAATGGAGCTATACAACCTACTGCTTCTACAAAGTCATAGAATATATATAAATACATATAAAGTCATCTACCTATCTATTCAGCCATCTTTTTTACTAATCAATAAAGGATCATCACACAACAATGGAAGAGAAAATTCAATATAAATGGGTGCTATAATATATATATGGATTCACTTCATAACACTGAAAGCTCAAAACACTGAGACTCATAATACTGAAACCAAAACACTGAAACTTCAAAATCTTGAAAACTCAAAACACTGAAAATACATATCATACATATACTGAGTTTAAACAACATAAATCATAGCACTTTCCATGAAGTGTAAGCAGGGGGCAAGCCCCCCCTGCACCCCCTATGTGGGGGGCTGTGCCCCCACACCCCCTGCTACTTAAATATATCAACTCCAAGACTACACTTCACTACACTAAGTGCAATTGTGGAGTTGATATATTTAAGTAGCAGGTGTGCACAGCCCCACATGGGGGTGCAGGGAGCCGCCCCCTGGTGGAAAGTGCTATGATTTATGTTGTTTAAACTCAGTATATGTATGATATGTGTTTTCAGTGTTTTGAGTTTTCAGTGTTTTGGTCTTCTATATTATGAAGTTTTCTCATTTTCAGTGTTTTGAGTTTTCAGTGTTATGAAGTGAATCCATATAAATATTATATATATATATATATATATATATATATATATATATATATATATATATATATATATATATACCCACCTTCTTTCCTAACTCTCAAAACAAGGGGGAAAGAATTCTGCACTCACTAGACATGCACAGACAGCTCAGATACTATCTGGACCAACTGCTTGTCAGCTTTGACTCAGGGGCAGAGGGGAAGCCCATTTCCAAACAAACCATTTCCAAATGGATATCACACTGTATCCATTTCTGCTACAGATTGCACGAGAACCCCCTTAAGTCTATTCAAACCCATTCCACTAGGGCAGCCTTCACTTCCACAGCATTCCTCAGAGGTGTTCCCACCAGGGACATCCTGGAAGCTAGCACCTGGACTTCTGTCCATACCTTTACCAAGTACTACAACCCACCTCTATTTTCTAAGGCTAGGGCAGGGTTTTCCTCTGCAGTTCTGCAGGGCATGCTGACTCATTCCTAGGTCTCTTACTAATCCTACCACCCCTCTCCACAGCTTTGGGAATCCTCTCACAGGTAATGACTGCAACAGTGAAACAAGAAGAACATAGTACAGTTCTGTACACTTACCGTAAATGTAGATTTTCAAGTGTATTCACTGTTGCAGTCCTGGTTTCCCACACTCCTCCATTATGTCTTCTTTCTTTAGGGAGACATAAGCTGCTGCCGATGGGTTTTAGCCACCATGATCACTTTACCATATTTACTGGGGCCTCTGACTGGTTAAGGCAAGAAAAACTGATATAATGGCATTGGCTGCCTTCCTTTATAGCACTGACGACCTGATGTCATACAGTAAGCAACAGCAGCCGACACAGGAAAACATTGACTCTGGTATTCGGGCCGGCCGAGGGCTACCACAGCAGGGATAACCCACAGGTGATGACTGCAACAGTGAAACATGAAGAACATCAAGCTTCCACTACACATTCCACAATATAAAATGCTGGCAACATACAAATTTCAATTAGATGAATGGACAGAATCCTGTAATTTCATCCCAGAAGTCACTGACCACAAATATTTAACAATGACAAACTAAACATTATCTCATCTCAGTTCCACAATATAAAATGCTGGCAACATACAAATTTCAATTAGATGAATGGACAGAATCCTGTAATTTCATCCCAGAAGTCACTGACCACAAATATTTAACAATGTCAAACTAAACATTATCTCATCTCAGTTCTCAATATTCCTCCCTTTTCCCCATCTTCTCTCTACTTCATTCCCTCTAGCATAATCCAAGCTGAAAAATATTAAAATCTCCAACATTAGCTCGACCTCTTACCACAATCTTCTGAACTACTAACAAACCCTTAAGGATTCTTCTTCTTATGGCATTCTTGGCTAGGTGTACAACGGTTAACATTCTGCTGGTGTAGTATGAACCTATGACACTAATTTAAAAGGGGTCTATATTATGTGATCGAAGAATCTCTTCTTCAAACACATAATAATCGACATTTATATAGCAAACGCTGTAAACTGTGAATGGCCACGTCCTCAAATGTTTCCTCAGGGAAAAAATTCACGTGGCTGTAAAATAAAAAATAAAACTTTAAAACACTAATTAAGTAGGGGCTTCACCACCCCCCCCCACACACTCAGATGTGGGGGACTGTGCCCCCCACACACCCCCTAACTAAATATACCAACTCCGAGATTGCTCCACATTGAAGAAAAGGGCAATTCCCAATAATGGCCAACTTAATTTTTTCCGCCGAGGAAAAAATATGAGGACATAGCCGTTTGCGGTTTACAGAGTTCGCTGTATATGTGTCGATTACTATGTGTTTGAAGAAGAGATTCTTCAATCACATAATATAGATCCATTTAAAAGTATAGGGGCTGATGCTGCCATGTGATGTAATGTCAAAAAGAAGCTCTAACAAAATAAATATACATACATAAATAATACACTGCCAATAAAATGGTGGTTTATTTTAAGATGAAATTCAGAAGAAATGCTCTATTCAGGTTGAGAATACTGAAATATGTTAAATGGATGTCTCGAAAAGAACAAAATGGACTACTGCAGTAAAAATGAAAAATGAAAAATATATGCATATAATGTTTATGTGCATGTCTTGGTAATTTGCTAGACTTTAAACAAGTCAGATGAGAAAGTTTAACTCAAATAATACAGCATCTAAATTTTGTTAACACATTCCACTATTGTGCAACATTTATCCAGCTGCTAGAAAACATTATATTTAATGCTAATTCTCAAGATACAGCTACATGTGAAGCAGAGCACCTCTGTGACACTGTTCAAAAGGAACTTAGAAGAGTGGATGAGACATCATAAATTCTTAATGGGGATACTGCCCATAACCTTACTGCACATGGGCAGTCATTACTAAATACAATCCTGGGTATTGACTAGAGTATCTATGGTATTACACTGGGATGAAACGGCTAGGCTTGAAATGACCTCCGGGTCGATAGCCTAGTAACCTCCTATGATTCTATGATACTTCAACCACAAATTGTTAAGAGATCAGTAGAACTCTACTACTGAAAACTAAACATGGATTCTCAACCTGAAAAATATACTCTACTGCAAAATGATCTGGTATGCTACATTTCCACAATTTGATAACTTGATAACTGAATACTCAGCAACAATAAGCAGAAACCTTACAGTATTCTAAACTAAAGGTTCCCAGATTATCACAGAAAGCTTCCATCAAACCATAGACAAGTTCTTGAGCATCCCCAATAAAAAAAAAAAAAATGGGGGGGGGGTCATCTCTTCTGTACTTTGCCACAACACAGTACTCGTACACAACACCTGAAATAATCAATATATAGCTTTGTACATTGCTCTTCTACTGACTTACAACCAAATACACATATTCTTTGTGGCTACTATACAGCTAATGATTTCAGTACACATCATTTCAGCTGGAGTCTACCTGGGAGGCAGGTCTCACCATTAAAGAAACATTGTTCTTATACATATTGAAATTCAAAGCATCAAGCAGGTAAAAAAGCTACAGGGAGTAGAAGTAGACCAGGTACTTCACATATTGTTCCCTGTTCCTTAAATCATAACCAGTAAAGCACTACAGTTTGTAAGAATAAGCTCACCATAACTGTAGGTGTTTGACTAGAGTCACTATTGTAGTATAATTCTGTACCCATGGTTAGTAACTGCAGGTGAACATATGCCTTCTGGCTAGACTACCACAGCCTTCAGACATCCCCACCATAGCACTGGTCACCTCCCCCAGCCTGAGACATCAGGTGACAAGGCTAAAATGGGACACCAGTCCACTTTATTGTAAGTTTTTTTTTTTTGACTGGATGGCCAATAGCAAGTATGTCCTGTTCTGGGGCCAAAAGCAAAGTTTGTTTTTATGGCTGGTCTATAAAGCCCATGAGGATCTAAAATGGTAGCTTTTCCTATCTCCAGCCTCTCTGAGGTACAGTGCTTGAAGTATTAGTTGGGAAGGCTCCAAGGCCAAAGTTCCTTTTGGAGATGTAACCTATTGACTTTACATTCAGAATGCATTTCTTGCCTATTCCCAGCCCCTGCCTATGCTGAATATAAGACAGCACACACAAGGCTGTTCAGAAAAAAGGGGAAAAGTGGAAGCCCATACTATTGCAGTGGCCCTACTAGAACATTTATGGTTACAAATATACTAGGTTTATCATAAGAGCCACACTACTGCAGTATAATGCCTTATCCACTGGAAGATTACTACAGCAGTTACTGCATCTGAGGGGGTTAGTAGATTATATTAGGACAAACAGGACAATGGTGGCAAAGTCTTCCCTGCTCTTTGACTGAAGATCCAGTTGGTAGTGGTTAGAGAAGGTGTGCACGTTAGGCTGATGTGAGCACAGCTGCTGTAATGGGCTCAGACTGTGTCTTCTAGATGTTTCTAATGGATTCATAAGTTGATACATTTTGTTAGCTATTTGGTTAGTGTCTGCTTGACATGGCGTGAACTCTGCATCTCATTCATTCCTCACAGTGAGACTGACAGAATGGCAAGAGCAGTGCTGTTATCCTGCTGAGAAAATCCAACATCTTCCCTTTATAGCCCTTCTGCTTAACCCTGCATAATGGGCATAACTGGCTCCCATGAGAGAGACCCCCTAAAAAACCTGCCCTCTCCCAGGTAACCATCTCCAGTAATTTCCAACCTGCACTAGAAATTTCAGTGCAGATTCTGCACCTTGGCATGCTCACCTCAATCCTCTCCCAAGACAGAGAAGCAAACAACCCCCCCTTTTTGTCTCAGTTAATAAACTTTAGGCTGCTTTCTACAGAAAACCCTTTGTTTGGTAAGACAAGTCCTACTACACCTGGAAATGATCAGACAAAATAACTTAGTGACAGATTCCAAGATTTTGATATTCTCTTCCAGTTTCTTGAAAGTCTGATGAGAAAGTACAGTTGTGTACACTTACCATAAATGTAGATGTTCGAGTGTATTCACTGCTGCAGTTATTACATTTGGGTAATCTGCTGGCAGGTTGCCCTCAGTCAGCCTGATTATCAAAGTCTTGGGTCCTGTGTCTGTTGCTGTCTCTTCTTCCATGACGTCAGGTTGTCAGGGGTATAAAACATGCAGCCGACGCCATTACATCAGTTTTTCTTTCCCCAGATGTCAGGTGCCCCCCAAATGGGGAGCAAATAAAATTAAAAACACAAAAAGTATACCTCCAATCCCAAAAGCAAATACACCAAAAGGGCTTTTAAGCATAATTTAAGAAAGTAGAGGTATAGCCAAAGAAAACTAGGGGGCTGGAGGGAGGGTAAACAGGACTGCAACAATGAATACACTCGAACATCTACATTTATGGTAAGTGTACACAACTGTACTATGTTCATGTTTCACTGTTGCAGTCATTACATTTGGATAGATTCCCAAAGCTATGGTTGGGTAGAAAGAATTATACAGCATTAGGACCAGCTATAAGGCCCTGCAGGACAGCAGTGGCAAAGCCAGCTCTGGATTTAGAGAAAAGTGGTAAATGGTAATGTTTGGTGAACGTATGAACTGAGCTCCAGGTAGCAGCTTCTAGAATGTCTCTGGTAGAAACACCTCTGAGAAAGGCTGTAGAAGTAGATGCAGCCCTGGTGGAATGGGATCTGATCCCCTGGGGGATAGTTTTTCCATGGTGCATATAGCAGAAATTAATACAATGGCTTATCCATTTGGAAATGGTTTGCTTTGAAATAGCGTTTCCCTCTGCCCCTGCAGCAAATGCCACCAGCAGTTGTTCAGATTTTCTTTGAGATTTTGTCCTGTTTAAGTAAAACCTAAGTTGACCCAAAAACTCCATAAAACAAGCGATAAAATCCAATATTTAATATAGCTTCTCTGTAAACAAAACAGCCACATGCAGACACACAGACTTAGGACAGGATTAATCCAAAACTTAGCTAAGAGAACCGCATGCTTAAGTCTGTGTGTGTGCATGTGGCTGTTTTGTTTACAGAGAAGCTATATTAAATATTGGATTTTATCGCTTGTTTTATGGAGTTTTTGGGTCATTATTGAATATACAGCGCATGGTGCACTCTTCAGCTATTTTTGTTCTTGTTTGTACCCTTTTGAACTGAAGGTGCTCTACCCAGCAGCATTTGTTTTTTACTTAAAACCTAAGTTGTCTGTGTACATCCAATGAATGCAGAATCCGCTCCCCCTTGTTCTGTGGATTTGGAAAAAAAGTTGGCAAATGAATGGTCTGATTAAGAGCCACACTGGATACCACCCTTAGGCAATCAGAGTAATTAAATCCTCAGCCATTTTGATAATTTGTTTTTTAGGCATAGGGGCCTGCACATGTGGCCCAGGTGTTGTTTTTTTAGGCATAAGTTGAGATTTTGGCTTTAGTTTTGAAGATGGCGTCAGTGTAATATACAAATCTGTAGGCCTGAAAACACCCTCAGAAGCTGATGCCTGCACAGTGGCTCCGAACCCATCCAAGGTAGAGACATCCGCAGGTTCCATAACTGAAGCATCTTGCGGCATACGAATGGGTCTCATTAGAGGCCTGTGAAAGTGCCTCACTGAGTACCTGTGAACTGGCGACTGGCTTAGGAGAAGTGTTGTCGGCAGTTTTGGACCTCAACGGCCTGTGTCTGTCTTTTTCTTTGCGTTTTTTAGGTATTCCAGTAGTTGGATTGCTAACCGACGACATTTCTGGATAATTAAAGTATGAGCCAAAATATTTAGAAGCAAAAATATACCGACGTTTGATAGTGCATTGATTAAACAAAGCAAAAGACCGACAGCAAGGTACGTTGTGGTCAGGGCCTAGGCAAGGAATATACAGTATAAATGAAAATCCTTATGAGGTATTTGCTTCCCACAAGTAATGCTATTATTAACTTTTACTGACATCGGTAAGGAGCAAGAAAAAGTTTCCCCAACGGGGTACTTAGCTTCTTAGTTGAAGACTTCGGATCTGAAACTCGAAAACGAAATTTTCAGTAGTCGGCTGTCTGGCACTTGCGAAATGCTTCTGCTTCGGGCACTGCGCGGCAAGAAAGACTGATGTAAAGGCGTCAGCTGCATGTTTTATACCCCTGATGACCTGACGTCATGGAAGAAGGGAAAGCAACCGACGCAGGACCCAAGACTTTGTTAATCAGGCCGACTGAGGGCAACCTGCCAGCAGATTACCCAAATGTAATGACTACATGAAGAACATGTGGAACCAAACAGTAAGGGCTTGTCTAAGGCAGTATTAACCGACTGCCCTTTAATATTCTCTTGTGAAGTTCATATTTCAGGCTGTGTATACCTTCTAATTAATATACTTATTGTTGTGCCCTATGTCCATCAGTGGCATCAGAGCACATTTGACTGCTTTCCATGTTAGCAACAGTTTGACTGGGACCACTCCTTTTGGCATTTAATACTCTGACGTTAAGGTCAATGTCAATGGCTCTGGCTGACTAGATTTGCAGATGATTGCAAATTAGTAGCGGTCACCGATTCCCCCGCTGACATAAATGTTCTCCAGGAAGGGCTAACGCAGACAAATAACTGGTGTCAGATCCATGGACTACAACTAAATGCCAAGAAATGCATATGAGTAAGCCTTGTAATTCTGTTTTTCATGACTTCATCTTGTATCTCAGAAGCCAAGTCCTCAATCTGCCTAAAAAGGTTATATTGTGATACTTTATGGTGTGGCTCTGACATTTTTTTTTTGTTCCAAACATCAAGGTAGCAAAACACACCTTTTCCCAAATGTATCCAGGGCATTGCTTCAATGGGATAAGGGGAGCATGCTGGACCTGGGAATACGTCTTAGGGCCCTTGATGACATCCATTGATAGTACAGTTGGGTCCAACCCAAGGATTCTATACAGGCAATAACAGGATTCTTTAACTCTATACAATATGCTGTGCTTCTTGAGGGCTGAGATCTGACAGTCCAGCTCTAAGGAAGTTGCTTCAATGGTATATTTGAGCATCTGGAATACAGGAGGTATAGCCTGTGGGTTTTGGCTCCTTGAGTTCCAAGAGGTCCAGGCACATTTTGTGGGACATGGAAACCTCTCCCCTCCCCATATGAAGTATTCAAACATTAAATTTAGCAGCTCTCCAAAGTGTGTGTGTTAGCAGGGGGGGGATTACATGGTCTTCTTCTCATTTGTACTGCAGCCCAGAAGAGAGGACTTCTCAGTTAATTATGCCAAATCCTCTTCCAGCTCGGAATCAAATAAATTGGGGAGGGGGGGGTACTCCAGAGGCTGAAGTTTGTCCTGCATGCAGCATGGTTCTTTATCAGGCATCCACGTATTCCTCAAAAAATCTGTGGCACTCAAAGTCAGCACAGATGAAAGCTGAAGCCAGCAGGCCAGATGACTGGCACAAAAGGCATCAGTCTTCTGACAAACAGCAGATGCTTTTCATCCTGGCAACAAGGAGGAAAGGTGTAAAGTTTCAAAGATAGTGAGCCTTTTGGAGTGCCCTCTGTCAGGAATTTAATATTATGCGTGTGTGTGTGTGTGTATGTATGTGTGTGTGTGTGTGGTGGGGGGATTCACTGGCACCCTATAACTGCAAAAGTTGATGTCCTTTGTGGGAGCATGGAAACCAGTGTCCAGTCCAGAAGTTTTGATTTCTTCACTTGAGACCTGAGTAATGACAGCTATTATGATGCCTGCCTCTGAAGAGGTCAGGACAATGGGACAGAAAAGCTGCAGTTCTCTAGGATCAGCACCCTCAGGTCTCATAGCCGGCCTTAGGCATAGGCCAACTAGGCAACCGCCTAGGGCGCCGCTCTAGCAGGGGCGCTTTTCCAGTATTTATTTAATGTAGGTAGACCAGGATGGGAGCACTGGGTGTTGTGGTGCGCCGTGGAGCCATTTTGCCTAGGGCACCAGTTGACCTAAGGCCGCTTCTGAGTGGAGCTGATGGAGTCTCTGAGGCTGTCGGCTCACTTGTTTTTAAACCACATTCTTTTTTTAGGCATATTCATTTCTATGACTGTTTTTCCTTTTGAGAGATGTTTTATTCTGTGTTACCTTAGAGGGTTCCCCTAAAGAGGCAAGCATCTAGATAAGGCTACTAGCATGATGTGTTCAAGGAAGGCCTTAAGTTTTTTGTCCATCCTAAGCATTTTCTTATTAAAGATCATATACTTCTCAAATGTACAGACATAATGACTTGCCTCTAAGCAGAAAAGGCACTGCAGATGAAAACCTTTTGCAGACTTCGTCTTCACACTTGTTAATTCACTTTTCCAAGAACATCATGGACTTTAGAACAACAGACTTCAAGCTCAAAATTCACAAGTAATTAACTAAGCAATGCAATCTCAATAATATGTGTTGATTAACTGTTTTGCACTCTTAAAAAGTTATTTGTTGCTTAATTTTACCTGTAGGCTAACACACTCAAGTGTGCTAGCCGCTTAAAAGCATTTATAGCATTTACTGTCTGTCTTTTTCCTTGTCTCTGTAAAAAAACAAAAAAAACAAAAAAAAAATCTCTTGTTTTCCCACCTTACTGAACTAGAGTAGTCCAGTTTCAGAGTTGCTGATCCCTGGGCTTTGTTTTTAGTTCCTGTTACTGATCCATTGCCTTATTAGGAAGGAGGGAAGTTTCTTTGCTTACCAGTGGGAGTGGGAAGCACTGAGCAGCCTTTTTGTCCGAATTGGTGAAGTTTCAGCCAGAAACTAGTAGTCCATTGGTCGTTTTGGGCCAATTCCTAGCTCCTTTCAGCCCCCTGCTATAAAACACGCTAAACACGCGTTTTCCAGCTTGTACCAACTCAGCACAGATCCTCGTGGTGGCCTGCAGAGTGATCCAAGCAGCAGAGAGCTAAAAGAGTGACTTTCTACCAGATATAAGTATTTTTGTGGCTTTCCCACTGCTATTAAGCTAGCGACTGCATTTCGCCTGTTTTACTGCTACTTTAAGTGATTTCTGCATTTTACACTGTTTATTGCACTTTAAGTTACTAATTGTTGCAAATTGTTTCTGTAGGCTACACACTAAAGTGCGCTAGCCGATTTACAGCATTTACTGTCTGTTTTTTTCCTTATCCCTGTAATAAAACAAAAACATCTCTTGTTTTCCCGCCTTACTGAACTAGAGTAGTCCAGTTTCAGAGTTGCTGATCCCTGGGCTTTGTTTTTAGTTCCTGTTACTGATCCATTGCCTTATTAGGAAGGAGGGAAGTTTCTTTGCTTACCAGTGGGAGTGGGAAGCACTGAGCGGCCTTTTTGTCCAATTTGGTGAAGTTTCAGCCAGAAACTAGTAGTCCATTGGTCGTTTTGGGCCAATTCCTAGCTCCCTTCAGCCCCCTGCTATAAAACACGCTAAACGCGTGTTAGCGCGATTTAGTGCGGAGTTGCCACTGTTGCACACAAGAGCAGCGGCGGTTAAACTATTCGGGCCATCTAAATTCCACTCTTCAAATTTTCCCTTAGAACTACCTTCCTCGAGCTGTACTGCTCATCTAACCAGCATATCCTATAACTGAAAAGTTCATCTCTACTTGATTCCCAAGTAGACTATTCTCTATCTGTAAAGCCTAGCACTTACTCCTACAGTACTTGCACCTTGATAAAGCACTCTTATTATAGATAGTACCCCACCAGCCTAAAACCCACTTTCCCCGGAGTCCTTTGAAAGTCTCTTTATCTACTACTTCTAGTATGTCGAGGGATCAGTTGCTAGTGTCCTCTCAAGCTCAACTGGTGAACCTGGGAATATTGAGGCAATGTTACAATTGCCTCATGTACACAGACAATCCTCTCCTTCTCCCACAAAACACAAATACATGCGAGAGATGCAACTATACGGCCAAACTGAAGGCTGAGCTCTCTCAACATAGGACTGGCAAGACCAGACAGGAGGAGAAGGTAACCACACACAATACATACCCAGTCACACATGGTACCATCACAACTTCAAATCATACACATACTCACACAAAGACATACTCGGAGGCTCTGATCAAAAATTTACCAAAACAGCAGAGGCCACCAAAGCAGACACCCAAACAACTATCACCTCACGACCCAACACATGCAACACATAGACCACACAGTCAGAGTGTCAAACAGTCACAGCCCTTAAGGCCAAACAAAATGCCAGACACACTTGTCATTGGTGATTCCATAGTCAGACACACTGGCGTCCCGCTCACCAGACTGAGTAAGGAGAAGGTCACAGTAAGCTGCCTGTCGGGCGCTAGAATCCGCCACATAACGCAAGCACTCAGGTCTCTCAACAGCAGGTACAAGTGCGACTCAGTCATTGTCCACGCTGGTGTCAACGACCTGAGACGTACCTCCTTGGACTACATGAAAAGGGACATCGAGGAGCTCTCTGATTATGTAGCCCAGGCAGGTATGACCCTGACCTTGAGCAGTATCCTACCTTCACCTAGAATGATGCCACAATACAGTGATAAGATGATCAGCTTTAATAATTGGCTTAAATTCTGGTGTCATTCAAAGGGGATCCAATGTCTGTCTGCCTGGGATGACATGCTGGACAAGCCACGCTGCAAGAATGGACGGCTTGCACCTGTCACCCTGGGCTTCCGGATATTGGCAAAGGCTCTTGCCACCCCATAGTGCCTTTTTAGGCAAGGCTCAAATTCTAAACCTACCACCCTAGAACACCAAAAAGGAAAAAAACTAAGGGTAATGCTGCTCAATGCCAGAAGTCTCAATCTCAAGATGCACGCACTTGAGGCCCTTCTCAATATGGAGAACATCGATGTCTGTGCTGTGACAGAAACCTGGTTCAAGGCTCCTGAGAGCACCCCAGCACTAACAGGTTTCACCTCATATCATGCGTTCCGGCCCCAAAATCCGGACAACACCAAGAAAGGAGGGGGGTGTCCATATTCATAAAGGACACCCACACCTCAAGGTTGGTGGCAACGCACGATGCATCGGAGACCATCCAGGTGCAATTAACCATAGGCAAGACTGCTCTGCAATTTGCAGCATGTTACAGGCCACCCTCTCAAACTCAGGAACCTCACATGGCCTTCCTGAAAACATTGGAGGGATAAATGTATCTCCAAACACCATCATACTAGGTGACTTCAACTACCCTAATATAGACTGGGAACACTACTCAAGCCCGAACACTCTAACCCAAAGATTCCTGGAGTTCATAAACTCAAATGCCATGGAACAACTAGTCACCATCCCCACAAGAGGAGAAAACATACTTGATCTCATCATCACGAACATGGGATCAAAATGTTCAACACCGGAAGTATACCCCTCACTGGTGAGATCAGATCATAAACTAATCTCGCTGGAGGTCCTCATCCCGCCCCACCTGAAACAAAAAGACCACAGTGAAAAACTTCTCAAAAGCCGATTTCACACTTCTAAAAACTAGTGTGGTCTCCTTTAAGGCCCCTGAGCCAGTGGTAAACATTACTCAAACCGCTGAATCACTTACAAATGCCTTCTACCAGCACCTACAGGACTGCATGGATCAGGCAATCCCAAACAAAACTAAGACTCTCTGTACCAAAGGCAAGCGTCCAGTCTGGTGGACCCCAGCCATAAACAAGCTCTACAACAAAAGGAGGAAGCTACTACAAGATAGAGCAAAATCCTTGAAAGGTAAGACACCTTTGATCATTATAAGTAAAAAACTAAGAGCTCTCATAAAATCATCCATGGCAAATTTTGAGAGAAAAATCGCCAAGGACTCTAAAGACAATCATAAGGCCTTCTTTAGCTATGTTAGAAACCTAGGAGGAAACTCCCAGATATGCTCAGAATTAGTTCAAAATGTGAAAATTACTGAACCTACACACATTGCTAACATACTGGCTGACAGGTTCAGTGCAAACTTCTCCCCCCTCTCCCCCCCAAAAGGAGAGATATCTATTCCAGAGGATTGTAGCCCCCCAAACATCTCCAACGCCCAGGTGAGAACTGCCCTCACTAAGGCAAAAACACAGCATCCATGGGACGGATGGTGTCCCCGGCTGTGTGCTTCATGAACTCAACGAGGAATTAAACCCACAGTTAGGGCAGCTGTTTAATCTTAGCCTCACCTCAGGATACGTACCCAAGGAGTGGTGCACGGCGACTGTGGTCCCACTTCATAAGGGCGGAGCCTCCACAGACCCTGGAAATTACCGCCCCATTAGCTTGACAAGCCTTATCTGCAAAGCCATGGAGAGGATCATAATGGAACTCATAAATAAAGACATAGGGAACTTGCAGACTTTGGATCCAACCCAGTTTGGCTTTGTCAAAGGCAGATCCTGCCTCCTAAACTTGGTTGACTTTTTCGAGACAGTCACCAAGGCCATTGATGAGGGAAAGGCAGTCCATACAGCCTACCTCGACCTGGCAAAGGCCTTTGACACAATACCCCACTCAGGTATCATCGAAAAACTCATCAGCTTGAATGTAAACCCATACATCACAAGATGGGTTGCAAACTGGCTAAGTGACAGAACCCACAGGGTCAGAGTTGCTGGAGCCATGTCAGACTCAAAGCCTGTCACAAGTGGTGTCCCACAGGGCTCAGTCCTGGGTCCACTCTTGTTCGGCATCTACTTTTCTGAAGTACAAGCAAACACAGGAGGGTTATGGCTGACAAAGTTTGCAGATGACTGCAAACTGGGCGCCATAGTCGAAAACACATCTGACACAGATATCCTCCAGAAGGGCCTCACAGAAGCGGATAACTGGTGCCAGAGCCATGGCCTGAAGTTAAACGCCAAAAAATGCATAGTCATACCCTTCGGGAAAAACAAGGTTACCCCTAGCTACCATATAGGTGGAAATCCACTGAGCACAGAAAAAGTCATCAGGGATCTGGGGACCCAAGTTGACAGTAGCCTTTCGTTTGACACTCATGTTGCTAAAGTAGTTAGGAAAACCTTCTATATCGCCCACCTGATCATGAAGGGATTCACATCTAGATCAAGGGAGGTCATCGTCCCCCTGTACTCATAACTCATTAGACCTATGATTGAGTACAATGTCCCGTTCGGAATGTATCTGACCAGACACCTGCTGCAGCTTGAAAGGCCCCAAAAGTTCCTCACCAAAAGGATAAAGGGTCTCAAAAATATGTCTTATGCTGCCCGACTGAAAGAACTCCAGCTCTATTCAGTCTCATACTGCTTGCTCAGAGGTGACCTGTGCCTGACATATAAGGCCATGTCAAACCCAGATTTGATGAATATGTTTCACCTCAAAAAATCTACATCCCTCAGAACCACAAGGGCGGGAGACTTAAACCTTGACACGGTTATAAATAGAACGTGCTGGAGGGACAGATTCATCACCCAGAGACTCCCTATGTTGTGGAACAAAATCCCGGTACATGTGAGGCAGAGCACCTCGCTGGCCTTGTTCAAGAGGAATCTTGACCAATGGATGGGAGATCGCAGATATACCCCAGGGATTACTTCAGTGTCACTGCTTGACAGAGGCACAGAAAAATGATAGGCATAGTTTTTATTCAAACTAAAGGGGTGTGGCGAAAGCCACATAACTATGGGCTAGGCTTATAAATGCCCTTGGGCAGATAGCCTAGTATGAACCTATGAACCTAAAATAAAGATCCGCAAGAGTAATGATCAGTAAAGTAGCTGCTTTACATTGAAAAATGACAGACAGACTGAAGATTAAATGCCTTATTGTGTCAAAAAAGTAAAGATGGTGTGGGGCTCCCCTTCCTTTTCTTTGTTCACCACCTAATGCTTCAGGCTGAGGGTTAGGCAGGGAATGGGAACTTAAATTTAAGGAGTTGGGGGGAGTTTTAAGATTAGGCAGCAATCATGGAATGTAAGTTTAGGAAGTAGGAGGGAAATTAGTAGCATCAGTTTGTGTAAAGGTTATGTAAGTTGGGAGGATCAAAGTTGCTAAAGGAAGGGTATTGGGATTTCATGATGTTCAACAGGTTTTAGTTGATTTTGTTAGGTTGGGATTCAATGAAATATTCATTGATATAATGAGTGTAGGGACAGTCAAGAAACCCAGCACAAATGTGATTTGTGGAATGTGACTGTACACAGTCATGGAAGTGGTCAGTCTGAAATCGCAAACTCCTCCGTGAAATGAGATAATACCAGTAAAAAAAAAAATCGCACACACACACAAAGAATCTCACAATTCATAGGGAATCTTGCATCAAATACAAAGTAATAAATGACAGTACTACACAAAAAAACAGACTGAGAAAAAATGGGAACATTACAAGCACTTAAACCCCAAGTGCTCAAAACCACTGTCTTGAATCCGGGGACTCTACCATCTTGTAGCTTGTGTAGGCTGTTGCTCATGCTTGAATACAAGTTTGGACAAGCAGCTGTGGAGAGGGAGATTTTAGAGTTTGGGAGCAGAAGAAAAAATTTAAGATTAGGAGGGGGAAAGAAGTTTTACGTTTAGGAAGCAGAAAGGAATGCTTAGACTTTTTTAGTAAGTGACTGAGGAATTTAGGTTTGGGTGGATTTTTAGGTTTAGGAAATGACTGGGGACTCTGGTGTTAGAGAGGAGGAGTGGAGTTTTAGAGTAGGGGAATGAGGGCTCGAGTTGGGAACTGGGTGGGAGTTTCAGGGTTAGAGTTTAGGGATCTGGTAGGACTATACAGTTTTACAGGGATGGGTGTTAGGAGGGCTACACAGAAATGAGAGATCAGGCTTGCAGAGGTCGAGCACTTGATTTTTCAATGAAGTGGCGTCTAGCAAATGTACCATGAGTTACTAGCACATGAGCACCTTTAGTACACCTATAAAAAGTACAGGTGTGTAAAATCTTACCATAACAGTAGACAACCTTCGCTTCACTGTTGCAATAGTCTTTACCTAAGGGATCTGTAGACAAGGATAGCCCAACATCCAGCCAGTATACCAAAGCTTTTAGCACTTATAGGCAATGTACATCGCACATATGCTCCGCATGCACAGTGTAGGCCATAAAGGTGATGTATGGATGCACACACTCAGAACTGAAAAAGCCCCAGGAGGAACAGAATGTCCTTAGGCTCTAGGAAAACATGTGCATCCAGAAGGAGAAAAAGGAAAAAGAAGACAAAGGACCCCTCAGGCAGAAGGTTAAGAAACTACAGGGCAAGAGCTAAAATGCAGGGGTTAGGAGAGAGGGAGCAAATACTGCAATAGTGAGGAGAAGGACACCTATTGTTATGGTAAGAGTTTACTGTGTCTTTCCATATCACTGTTGCAGTACTGTTTACCTAAGTGAGAGTAGAACAGCACAAGAGGAAGCCTGGAAGGAAGAAGGCACAGAAGAGCCGTCTACAAACTCATGCAGGATAGTCCTGACCCTGGAAATAAAATCCAATTTGTAATGCTTAGTGAAAGTATGAACAGATAAACAAGTAGTGGCTTTAAGGATAGAATTGGTATCCAAACCCTTGAAAAAAGGCACCAGAGGAGGTAACTGACCTAGGGGAATGTGCCTTTACCAACAAGGAATGACATCTTCCATGAAATGAATAACAAAAAGAAATGCCCTTAGAAATCCAGGAAGACGTTTTGCTTAGAAACAGTCAAAACCAAAGACCTGGGATGAAAACTGGGAAAAAAAGCCGCTCAGATTGGCAAATAACTATAGTTTTATACAAATAATATCAGAGATGTCTATTCAAATTCAAGGCGTGATGAACCTTCTCACTGGCAGACTGTGCAGGATGAAAAAAGGAAGGAAGATTAATAGCCTGATTAAGGGGCAACTCATTGATCATCTTGAGCATAAAGGAAGGATTAGTAGGAAGAGACACCTTGTCTCTGTGGAAAACTAATTAAGGAGGAATAGACATGACAGCCTGAAGTTCAGACACCCACATGGCTGAAATGAGAGCCAAAAGAAGAACAGTCTTCAAGGTACAATGTTGAAAGAAAGTTGAAGAAGCAGGCTCAAAAGGAGCCCGAGTCAATTTTTCAAGTACAAATTTGAGGTCTCAAGAAGGAGGAATGGGCTTCTTTGGAGGCCTGATATGAAGGATGCCTTTAAGAAATTGCTTGATCTCAACTCAAGAGGCCAGAGGAGGAATCAAAGGCAGACAAGCAGAAATTGCTGACAGGTAAGTTTTAACTGAAGAATATGCCAACCCAGTATGGAGCAGATCACACAAATAAGGCAGAACCAGAGGAACCTCCACAGATAGGTAGTGGGTTTTCTGGCCTCCTGCAGAACACCAAGCACATCCTCAGAAAAAGAGGTGCCTAAAAAGGATTAAAACCCTATCACTCACAGTCTTACTTGAAAAGTGGACAAATGAGGATGGATGAAAGACCCCTTGTCTTGTGTGAAAAGATCCACCTAGTGAGGCAATTTGTGATGACTGCCCTTCTGCAAGTGAGAAAGAAGGTAGGACCAGTGCTGTCTGGGCCAAAAGGCAGTCATCAGCAAGATTTTGGGAGAGTCCTGCCTGATCTCGTGCAGAACTCAGAGTAACAGAGGAAGAGGGGAAAGGAGTAAAGAAACATCCCCTTGTAAGGAAAATACATTCCAAGCCAGAGGACTTGTGACTCTGGAACAGAATAGGGGAAGTTGTCTGTTCAAAGGGGAGGCAAAAAGATCTATCTGAGGAATAGTCCACCGAAGCACAATATCCAGGAACACATCTCTATGAATAATCCATTTGTGAGCTTGTGTACTGGGCTGCTCAAAAAGGCTGCCACTAGATTATGCTCAGAGGGAATGCAAACTGCCTGAAGAGTCACTTGATACTAGATAGCTAGATCCCAGACTTGAAGAGCTAGTCTGCAAAGATGATAGGACTTTGTACCCCCCCCCCCCCTCTTGTAGACTGTGGTACTGTCTGTGAATACTTTGAGGGGGTCCAGGATGAAAAAGGGAATGAAAGGCTTGCAAATCAAGCAGCAGAAGCCCCCTTCATCTCCTTTATGTTGGTGTGGTCTGACCTGTGATGAGGAGGCCAGAGTTCCTGAACCTTTAAGGGGAAAAGGAGGCATCCCACCCCCTGTCTGAGGCATCTGTAAAGAGATTCTGAGTGAGAACTGGAACTTGAAAAGGAAGCTCAAAGGTTGAGATAAAACTGAAGAATACACCAATGAATTTTTAACTTAAGACAGGGAAAACAAGGTACTGGGAACTCCCAGGGTGGCAATGTTGAAGCCACACTGATTTGAGGTACCACTGAAGTATTCTAATATGGAGTCTGGTGACGGGGAGCATGGGAATGGTGGAATCCATGAACCTGAGCACCCTGAGAAATTCGCTGGCCATGATGGATGCCAGAGAAAGAAGGGATTAAAAAAAAGGGTTATTAAAAGCAAAATCACCCTGACATGCCAGTACAGAATCTGTGCACAGCCAATGCTGCACTCAACTCGAAAAAACCACCAAGGCCAGCAAAATTAGTCAGCAAAATCCATTCATTTAATCAGAAATAGACAAAAGAAAACAGACCAGTTTCGGCTAACAAGCCTTCTTCAGTGCTTATTGCTGCTTTCTTTTCACCCACCATTTAAATAGTCACATGTCTATTTTAATTGGTTAATCACATTTATTCATTCAAACCAGGTGCAAACAACACACCTACCAATACAATCCATTTTCCCTCCGTTTTATTTAAAATATCATGCCATCCAATTTTAACCCTCTCATTTGACATAATCCATGTTAGTATATCTGATCTGAACTGAACTGAACTGAAGAGCGTTGCTTGGTGTGTTTGTGCAATGCATTGGACATTCGAGCACATCTAACTCAGAAATGCGCAACTTGAAAGGTCGAGCGGTTTGGCCAACACAGAATGCTTGGCAATTGCAGTGAACCAAATAAATAACCCAATCTAAGGTACAGTTTCCATAAACATGTACGTCAAAAACACGAGATGAATTCCTAGAACTAAATTCCTTGGTTTCGTTTACATACTTGCAGAAACTGCAATGATAACAAGGCTGGCAACCCCTTATTGGTTCACCCCCTAAAGTCAATTGTTAAACCACAATCCTATACATAGGTGGTCATTTGTAATAGTTTAACCATCCTCCTACAGTTTTTTCCTCATCTATATGGAAACAAACAACTTGGGGGAACTATGTGTCTCAATGAATCTTCCAAGGTCAAAATGCCCCAATGTTTGTTTAATAATATTAATCAGAACTGAAATGCTACTACCGTAATTGATGAACAGTCTTAACTGAGTTCTGGAAGCTTGTTTTTTGTTTTGATATTTTAATAAATTTTGACTACTTATGTTCCGAACATATTGGTTAGAATCTATCACTTGTTCAAATTTGCATCCCCTATTCAAGAACCTATTAATTAATTCCTGATTCTGTATTGCAAATCCGTCATCTGTTGAACATATTCTTCATATTCTCATAAATTGACACTTGGGAATATTTCGAAAGACATGTTTGGGATGACAGCTATCTGAATGTAACACTGAACTTACCTCCAGATGTTTCCTATGTGCTTGACTTAATATACCATCTTGTTGGATGCAAACTTTCACATCCATAAATACTATGTGTGTATGACTGTAACTCAGTGTAAACTGTAATCCCCATTTGTTATCCTTGAGATATGTCACAAATTCATTCAAATACTCTGCATCTGATCACCACACCAGCCAACAATCGTCAAGGTACCTACTCTATATATCCATGTACATGTACATTGTGCATAGGATCATAGATAAGTTGCATCTCCACATAACCCATAAAAAAATCAGCGTATATGAGAGCAAAATATGCTCCCATCGCTGTTCCCCTTAATTGTAGATAGCATTCTTGTTGGAAATAGAATACATTTTTATTCAATACTTGTTCAATCAGACACACCAACAGAGTGTTAAAACCTGGACTGTACAAAGATGACCTATCCAACCAATAATTAATTGCCGCTAAACTAGCCCAGTGTGGAATATTGGTGTATAAAGACATTACATCTAAAGTACATATTTACCAACCAAATTCCATCTGGGTATCTTGTATTGTATTCAAAAATTCGGTTGTGTCCTTTATTCTCAAATAATATGATAAGTAAGTCGATAAAGGTTCCGTAAGTGACCCTCTACCAGAAACTACTGGTCTGCCCAGGGATTGTTATTTGTTTTTATGGGTCTTTGGCAACATGTACAAAATATTGTCCGGTAGGTTCCTTATCCATAACATCCATCTTTGTGGCTTTATTAATAATACCTTATTCCCTTGTCAGTTCCAAAAATTGATCTATCTCTTTCTTAAATTCTGGTGTTGGGTCCAAAAACATCTTCTGGTAGGTCCCTTGATCCGATAACTGTCTACTGGTCTTAGCCTCATACATCTCCCAATCCCATACAACCACAGCACCTCCTTTATCTGCTGGACTAACCACGATTTTTTTATTCTGCTTAAGGTTGTCCAGAACCTGTTTTTGTGAAATAGCAGATTATGTGCTGGAAGTTTTAAAGACGTGCTGTAGCTAAAGTGTAGTTCCCTTAATACTAGTTGTTGGAAAACCATAACATTTTTGTTCGGTGGTGGTGAAAAGTTGGAAACCTTAAATCTGAACCTACTGGATTCCTGTTCATTTTCCTTCTGTTGATCTTGAAAAAATATTTTAAGATTTAATAGTCTACTGAAATTCATCACATACTGTGCAAATATATCTTATGGGGCCAAATAACTAGGTACAAATCCAAGTCCTTTATTTAATAATTGCGTTTCATCAAAATTTAAAACATGAGAAGAAATATTCAATACATTTTGTTCATTAGCTATTTGGTCTTGAGTGGCAACAGTACTTCTAAGGTATGACTGGCACCTCCAATGTTTTCGCCCTCCCCTCCTGGATCGCCTAAAGGGAAGGCATCAGTCTTTTTCTTAGCTAACAGTGAGCCAGAAGGGGTACCGAACTCTGCATCTGTATTGGATGAAAAAGCATCCCCGATGTACCTGAAGTACCTGAGTTCACCCCATTTCTCTTAAGTATTGTTTTCCTCCTTTTTCGCCTAAACTGTGATTGAGGTACCTGCCTATTATCCTGAAACTTGACATTTTTCTGAATAAAAAATAGTTTACCATGTTGGTAATCCCTAGAATCACATGAAAATGTTTTAAGCATATGTGTCTTCAGTTCCTTTTCTAGGCTGATAAGCTCTTGTGTAAGCTGCACAAATTGATCCTTATATGTTGTTTCAGCCTCATGTATTTTAAGATTGTCACAGAGTTGTCTGACCTGTAATACCAATTCACTAGTTCTACGTTCATAAAAAACATGGAGAACATTTACAAACATCATGGACGCACTCTGTAAAGCCCCCTGCCATTCCATCATGAGTTTCTCATCTGGGGATTTCACAGAAGGTTGCATCCTTATCCTTAGACCCCTAGGACAAAACCTGTTTGCACTATATGCTTTAAATAATTTCTGGTGCCATACATTGGCTCCTTCATTAACACTGAAAGTTGGCTGAAAACTTGTCTATAAGTATGTACATCACCCATGTTCTCCATCTCTTTCTTATCCAACAGCTGTTCAAGCACCATAACATCTTCCTTATCTGCAGCCAATCCCTGTAGCAATTGAATGAGATCCATTATCACATACACTAGGTGTTAGCATATATTAAAGCACCAATCCTAATATTAGTAGAATTTAGACAAAACTCAGTTACTACCTATATGGTGGAATGTTAACAGTCTTGGTATATAATATTTCCCAATATACCCCAAACCACAAGTTATATATCAATTATACCAAAGATTATTCTTGGAAAACTACTTGGGAAATAACTTAGCCTACGTTAACTTTTAACAACATAATACACATTCACCCCAGTTGTACACACCAGCAACATCCACCATAACCCATTAGGAAAAATATCCCTTTAGTAAGGGCAACATATGGGTTATACAAACTAAACAATTGTACCTTGATGTATTTACTTTGTCCTTATACCATAAATTAACCCACAGTTGTCCAACTTAGTTTCGTAGAAAAACAGGTACCAAAAATCCATCACATTCAATTTAAATCCAAAATTATCAACATGTATCATGTGAACAATAACTTTTGCGCTTACTAAGAGTCAACAACCATATGTCTCTATTTGATTTGATTCAAATGTCATTTGTTCAATGTCCAATACCAAAAAATGGAGTTATTTGTACAATAATTAAAAACATAGATTTGGTAACAAATGGTAATTACCATTCACGTTGTAAAGAGTCCCACCGCATAATGTGACACAACTTGTCCATATAAATCCAACCGTTGCTGAATGTCATAAAGCAGTCCGATTCATTACTTTCACTCGATGTTATGATATTATGAGCAGAGCCAAACTAAGACTGTTATGAACTTCCAAACCAGTCTCTCACCATAAAAAAATAAAAAACACATCCAAATATAAATCTTTGTTCGTAGTAAGACACACCAGAGGAACGCCAAACTCTTCCTGTATATCCACCATCATTGTCATAACTTGCCAGAGTGATCCAATTGGCAAGTCTTTCAACCCTGGCAACTTCAAACTGTTCCTAAGCCAAACTGATGTCGGATTCTACTCCCCTTACAGTTTCTCCGGCTTGACATCACTACGAACCCGGAACAGACTTGCGAATCGCTCACAATTTCGCAGACTCTCCTCTGTACCAAACATTGCAAACATGCACATACCGGCAAAACTGGCAATCCGTTCTTCAGGAAATCAGGCAAAACAATAATACAACCAATCCTTTAGCTTTAATGACATGAGCTAGGCATTTGGTAAATACCCTCTAGAGAGTAGACAGGCCAAAAGGAAAAGCACAGAATTGAAAATGCAAGGAAGAGACAGAGAAACAAATAAAAAATTCCTGAAGAGGGGATGGATGGGGGTGTGAAAGTATGCATACTTGAGATCCAGAGATACCAGAAATGCCCATTACTGGTCTCTATGTGCTCATCTTTCATAGGACCAAAAGCATCCTGGAATAAAACTCTTTCCCCACTTGGGCAGGAGGCACAGCTTGAATGGTGCCCTGAGCCAAAAGAGAGAGTGGAGAACCTCTGAGAAATGACAAAGCTGCTCCCAAGGTGGCTGGGAAATTCCTGAAAAGGGAGGAAGGGAATTTCAAACCATGAAATATCCCTGATGGATAACGGACAGAACCCAAGAGTCGGAAGCAACTTGTAGCCAATTTGGAAGAGAAAAAACAGACAGAAGGACAAGGGAGGCTGGACGAGAGAAGGTAGAAGCAAACTGTCAAACAGAACCTGGCTTCTCCTGGAAATCAGGTTTCTGCTAGGGGAGGGGTGCAAGAATCAAAATAGACTTAGCAGGAGGCAGTCACTTAGAACATTTTTTGCTCTTAGCAGAAGGATGAGCTTGCCTACGAAGAAATGCAGACGTAGAGGGATAATTACTATGAAATTTGAGAATAGGAGAAACAAAAACATGTTTCAGGTCCTGTAAGGCTTTGCCCTTTTCTTGGAAAGACTTGAAAGGTTCAGCAGCAGAAGATCCAAAAAAATTTTTATTATCCAATGGAGTATCCAAAAGTTTGGCCTTAATGTCATCAGGCAAGATGAAGCCAAGAATAACGTCTCATAATTAAACCAAAAGCAGCAAGGCTGGAAGAAACATCAGCTGTATTTGACTGAGTGGTGTGTAACCTGCACAGTCAGGAAGGTCAGAAACCTGAGAAAGGACAGCCAAGACATAACTGGTCATGCAAGTCTGATAGTTGATGGCCCTAAAAAATATTGTGGCAGCAGTGTAAGCATTCTTGCCCAGCCTTTCAACAGCCCTACTATTCTTACCAGAAGGCAACAGCTTGGTAGAGGGCAATAAGTTGGATTGCTTGTCAGAGGAGACTGACTCTACAGAAGGGTCAGCGAAGGGCATTTATAAAGAAATTTATCCTCAGGCACTTTATAGAAAATATCTCACTTCTTAGGTGCAGGGCTACAGGTGCTGCCAAGGAAATATCCAGAAGGGCAGCCAGAGCAAGAGGAGCAGCAGATGACTTGGGAGACTCCACGTGTAGGAGCTTGTAACATCTTTTCTGAATATCAGAGACTTGAGAACAATACCACTTAAAATAATCCATCATACAGGCAATGGTATCCCCAAAGAAGAGTTCCACTAGGGGGAGAATCTGGATTTATATAGTCCTTCTCCTCTGAACCGTAGTCCAAGGGGGAGAGATTTGGAAAGAATCCTTGGCTTATTCTTCCCAAGTCCAGGACCTCATCCAAGGAATCCAATTCCTTAGGCCTGTTCAGTGGAGTGGAAGACCAAGGAGAAGCAGGAACAGAGAACCCTTTAGGAAGCTTGAAGGCCATCACAGCATTAATAAACCCCGAGTGAAATCCTGCCATTCACGTTGGGATCATTAACAATAGAAATATGCTTTGTCTTTTTTTTTCTGTGGAATGTCCACTCAAAACACCCTCAGAGGGTCAGATCCCTAGCATGACTCTATAATGGTTGTAGGAATCTTCTACCTAACTAAGATCTGAGAAATCCCCCTCGGTCCTTTGGAAATAATCAGCTGAGGTTCCCCCTCAACATCAAGTACAGATGTTTGAAAAGCCTCCAAGAATGAGCGAGAAGTTGGATCCATGCTGGCTTCCAATGGGGTCGTGGCAGAAGAATCTGAAGCAGCCACTGGATGGCCCTCCAGGATTTCACCAGCCTCAAGAGACACATCCAGGGAAGGTTAAAGGGAAGCTTAAACAGAATCCGGATCAGAACTAACTTTTTTGGTCTTCTTCTTGGCAGACAGCTGGCCCTTGGGATGGGAGGATTCTTCCATAGCACCTTGAGCCAACAACGTAAGGCGTTGCTTCTTCAGGTATATGGACAGGGAGGAGAGACAACTATGAGGGGTCTTGGACACAAATACCTGGCAGATGGTGCACTGTGCATGATCATGGAAAGCACTTAAACATAAGAGACACAGGTTGTGATGGTCTTTATTGGGAGTCTGCCTCCCACACTGACATTTTTCCTTTCTGGATTACATGAATACAATAAGCACAAAAAACAGAAGAAACCCAAACAGGGCACTTTTCGGAAAACAAGGTTTGGTAACCAGCACAGTGGATGGGCATTCACATGACATTTATCAGTGATGTTCAGACTAGCGGCAAAGAAGTTGTGTGTTTGGCATTCACACATCACCTTTATGTCCTCTGCCATGTGCAGGGAGCACAAGTGTGATGTACAATGTCAAGTGCTAAAGGCTTTGGTATACTGACTGGACGTTGAGCTATCTTTGGCAGATCATCCCTTAAGTAAACAATACTGCAGCATTGATGTGGAAGGACATCACTATTTCTCTGGCTTGTGAATAAGGTAACACCAGCACAGTCTTGTAGTATTGTTCAAAAAAATCAAGAAATAATGGACTGACTGGAAGAAATACAGTTTAAAAGGGGAAAAAAGACAGAAGAGAGAAGAATGCCACAAAAGTGGGATGACATTTAACAATGTGTGAAAAGTGTGCTTGAACAGGATAACATTCATTCATTTTCTGACACCTATTTAATTCTATTCAAGGTCATATGGGACCTGGAGCAAGCAATGTCCATAAAACATAGAACTAGTTTTGTATGACAAACCAGCCCACTACAAAACAAACATACGCTCACAAGCACATGTACACTTACAGGTCATATGTAGGAACATCGGTTCTCATACTAGGATATCTTTGGGATGAAGAAGGACACTGGAGACCAAACTGGAGCCGTCAGAGAAAACCCATGAGGTCAGTAGAAGGAACATATAAAATCCACACAAAAGGCAGACCAAATGAGAACTGAACTGGAGACCCAAGTGATGTGAAGCAGCAACCTTAACCACTGCACCAGCGCATCCCATAAGATTCCACACTTAAAATTCATGATTTACAAATTTCTAACATGCAGGTAAAAAAAAAAAACATGTCAAACAATAGAGAAATTAAATCACTACATACATCACAATTAAGTACAGTATAGTCCTCATGTTATGTGTAGACTTCAGCTGCCACACATATTTTACAATATAATTTAAAAAGAAAATAAAAAGGAGATTTTCAGTACCCACGAAGCAAAACCACAAACTTAAAAAATTAATTTAACAAAGAAGCAACTCTAATAATCTAAAGGTACCCTAAATTACAATTTGGGCATGACTACCTTGTGACAGTGCAGTCAGACAGTGGATGTAGCACAGTTAGATGGCTGCAAATTGACAAGCCATCACATTTTTGCACAGGTTGCACAAGTTCTTCATTAGTGTGCAATAGTTTAATTTAAAACACAACTTACAAAAATTAATAAAACAGTTTACTAAGGTTATGTAAATATATGTATTGTCAACTGTGACCAGGTGTGGCAGTCATAGAAATTTCTTGCACAAGTGCACACAGCTACACAAGCAAGCCAGATTACAGTTCAAATAAAGTCAACTACAAATGTATCTCCTAAAAATAGTTCTACTGAGCAATAACAGCGCTCAGCTTAAATATGGTAATTAACAACACTAAACTAAAGAAGCTGCAACAAATGCAATTTTCACAGTAATTAGGTAAGCAGAGCAATGAGGACTACCAGACCAGGATTAGTCACATAACATGCCATAAACTCTGGTAGTAATATGATTACAGTGTTAGTAAGAGAAAGATAAGCATAATATGCCACTGAATACAGTAAACCATCAGACTCAGGAAGTGTCCTACTGCAGAAGGCAACACAGTGCATCATTAATTGTTACTATCCTACAATCACAGAATCACAGTAATCAGGGGTGGCCAAATGAAATAGTTACCACTACTAGTCTAAAAATAGGGTGTACAGTAGGTCTACAGGATAGCAAGGGATAACTGTAAGCCAAAGGAAACATATACAAGTGTGTAAGCTTAGGAGGGTTAGAAGGCAGTGTAAAGTTCCACTTTATTGTGAGTACAGAGCCCCACTTTCCATTACTAAATGAGAAGAATGAGATGTAAGGTATGCAAAAGCAAAATGGAGATAAATACAAGGAGAACGACAGTTCAAATGAGAAGACACAAACATGAAACAGTACAGGCAAAACAGGTGCATTTCTTTACACATGTATTGGAGTGACAAGGGACAGGATTCATCTGTAAAAACAGAGGACAAATTGTGACGGGGAGTGCTGGACTCCACACAAGATATGGGGAGTGACACTAGGACAGGGGTATACCAGGCAAGAAATAGGATTGGAGCCATTCAGAACTGGAGTATTAGAGCAACCCAGAGGGCAACCTACCAAGAACCACTGCCACCTGACAGTTCCTAAGAAGTGATAGCATGTGCTGGGTCTCCATCCAGTGGCGTTATGTTAAGGGCCTTCTGCTCCAGAAAATCTCCTATACACTGCAAAAGACCTTCAGTGAGGACAAACTGCCAGGACACCTTGCAGGTCGTCATCTCCTAGACAAGTAGCAAACAAACTCATTAAAAATAAACACTTGCAGTACATCTGTTATTGCATGTCAGTTTCCCATTCTACGAGGACATCACTCTGGCAGCAACTGAGGTCAGTATAACATTGTTTGCACTGTTCTTTGGACCTCAGAATACCTGCAGCTCTTGTAATTTTCTTGTCCAAGTCATGCCAGGCACCCATCTTTTTGAAAAGACTATCACAGTAAGTTAAAAGTTGCTGGCTGAAGTCCCTGTGAAGGACATAAATGAATTTCTTCATCTCCTTCATGCATGACATCTATGCCTTTTACTGATACCCACCATCTCTGCATCAAAGGATACCAAATACCAAATGCTCTAGCAAAAAGGCAGACAGCTGCATAAGTCCAAATATTACAGAATCACATGCTGTGTAACACTCAATGGCCTAGTGCCATCATATTTGTACAAGCACCCTTTCTTTGAACTAGCATTAGAACCAATCTGTGGCCTGGTGCCATGGTGTATGCACAAGTGCCACTCCTGTTAGCTAGCTTTAGAACTTCAAGAAAATGTCCCTGCTTCCATGTATCTGGTGCACATCACAGTCTGTACAGTGTGAAGGCAAAATCATGTGATTCATATACATCCATGTTAAGGTGCATCATTTGTTTGTGTAGAACTCTATTAGGGTGTAAAATAGTTTTGTTTTGTGCCTTAGCAGCATGCCTGTTGCAATAGTTTTAAAGAGCATGCTAAAGTGAGTATTTTCAAGCAGTAGATACCATGATTACATTGGTAAGATAAAGATTTTCCATTCTGACAAAGATACCATGCAGCAGGGCCATAATATAACAGCAGGCATATTCTATTTGTATATTAGTGGCATGCTACATCTGATTTCCTTGAGTACCTTACTGTGTTAAAGTAAACGTGCAGCTAGTATGTATTTGGAGGTACTGTATTATGCCACGTCAACAGCCTGTATTAACAGGTAATAGTAGGCATGTGTCCCACATATTGCTGTATGGGTTAACACAATGGTTTCTTGTCTCCCCTATCTGCCTCACTGTTGCTGTACCTCGCCTGCAGGAAATGCACTGTCTGTTGAGGTGTGTGTGTATCAAAGCATATTAACAGACCCTTGTACAGGCTAAACCCATTAAAGATATGTTATATGTTACAATAGCATCTCCTCATAGGGCTTGTGTTATGGAAGACATCCATTTGTGAACAGGCATATTTCCCATCATCAATACAAATATCTTGTCCAGTACGCATTCATATATATTACATATCTTATGTTTAAAAAGGAGACATCCTGTTCACAGAACAGGAAAGACAAGGGCAAAAGTTCAGCAATACTGATAATGAAAGTTGGCTGCAGGCATTTTGACAGTATGGCCAACATTGGTTGAGGTGGATCAGAGCAGCCATGCTTGTCCATGCCAAACAGAACGCATATGCAGCTGCACAGGAAAACCTGGCACAGAGGGTGGATTTTCAGGGTCCATTAGACTGACAGAAGTGGAGAAGTTCGTGTCTAAAAAAGGAGGAGAAGATTTAATTGTATCGATACCAGGTGGAAGTGGGATGCTGTTGCCCACTTAGCCAATCCCACTCAAATCGTAGAGGGAAACAGACCAGGTTAGTAATAGAGATTTGCATATAAAGCTACTATGCGTACTGACAGCATCCTAAACTGGATATGATGCACATATGCACACTTCTTTCCTGGAGTACAACAGGGAGCATGTACCAGACAGGATAAGCCTGAGTAATAAAGACTATGATTCATATATCACTTTGTCCTGCACCCTTGCAACACCTATTTATATGTTTATTACGATGATGTATTTATATGTATAAGCAGTAATGGGTAAATGGTAACAATGGCTGATGCCAAACTAGGGAGTGATGTTATAGCTTTGTATTCTGGAAGTAATGTAAGGAGAGGTCATACGTCACAGTTGGAGGACTGAGTAGTACTTATGCTTATCTCACTCCTAGATGGTGAGATACACTCCACAGTGAATGCATGTACAACCAGATATGCTGAGCAATCTGTAGCTTTACTGGCAAAAACACACTATCCCCTGTGAGGGTTGGATCTACTGAGGCCAAGGGACACAATAATGCTCTTTGTCTAAAACAGTAGTTTCTGAAAGTGCACACAGCTTCATCTCTGGGCATCAGCAACATGGGGTTACCAGTCATTGCTGCCTCCTAGGCAGTCTTGGAGATGTATTGGCAGATGTGCAGAATATCATCAGAGCACACTACTACCACAGGCAACACTGGAGCTGGTAAGTGTGCAGAATGGCATTTATGAGGGTGCTGCCCAGCACTATCACAAGCTCTGCATAAACATGGAGCTCACACATCATGACATAAGTGATCAGGAAGTGCATAGTGGGACCTCAGTCAGTACCTTCATATGTAGCCTTGCCACTGCCAGAATGTTTGACTACATTGCCAGTGGTATATGTGGAAGGAGTTGTGCACAAACATGCTGCTGTGTACACAGCTCTCTGCAAGGGGATTAATAAACAGTTGTGTCTGGCGCTGTCAGAAGTTATGCCATCCCTTGTCATGGGCAGCAACAAATATCTAACATACCTACTGCCAGGAAAGGAACCTCTTCAGTAACAAGCTCCAGCCAGGTCCAGGTACCAAAGTGCTACATCATCACAAAAATTCCTAGCCAAGGCTCCTCACAATGCAGGGGTGGAAGCAGGTCAAGATAATGCAGTAGTGCCCCCTCCTGTCAGAGGAGAACACTGTTCATGAAACTGTTGAATGCATCCCTAGCCTGTAGCCCCTGTGACTTGCATCTCCCACCTCCACGCTGATGTTTCTTTATCTCCTGTCCAATTTACAAATGATGACTGTGGCACACAACATCCCCCCTCTTCTGCTGTACTGATGATATCTGAAAACATCCGAAGTATACCATGCAACAGCCAAACACAAACTGATAAGAATGCATCAAGCATCACATTTACTTATTAAACAAATGAACACAGTGAGAGAGAGATGTAGTTATACAACATTAATGAAAGCAAAGCTCTCACAGGTACTCACTAGAAATAACAAGCAGGTAGTCAGTACCACACAACACCACACTAAATCAATCACACATAACTCGGACCAAACACACAGACATATGTATGTGCAGGCTCTTAAAATTAACTTACCTAAAAAACAAAGGCCTCCTAAGATAAATCTATGAAACAAGTATCCCCAGCAACCTCAAAAACACTCAAAGGTAGACCCACAGTGAAATATGCATCCAAGAGTCACAGTACTTCATGTCAAAAACCCAGTCAATTCAGTATCTTTGTTAAAGATAACTCCATAGGGAGACACTCTGATATGTCACTCACTAGACTGTGCAAGGAGAGTGTCACTGTCAGTTGCCTATCAGTTGCTGGGGTTCAACACACCCATTATGCAGCCAAGTCCTTGCACATCAGGTACACATATGACACAGTAGTACTGCATGTGGGTGTAAATGATTTGAGATACACCTTCCTGCACTACATAAAGAGACATAATGAATCTCTTTGAATATGGGTCTGAGGCAGGTATGGACCTAGCCTTCAGCATCATTCAAGCATCTCCAAAAATGATGCTGTAACCCAACAAATGAGCACTAACTTTAACAACTGTTTTAGCTTCTGTAGTCATTCAGAGAGGTACTATACATATATATATATATATATATATATATATATATATATATATATATATATATATATATACTTGGGAGGAGATGGTAAACAATCCTAACTGCTTTGCCATGGATGACCTGCACCTATTCCCCCAAGGCATTTGTATATTGGTTAACTCCTTGTACACCCCAGAGCACCTTTTTAGGAAATTTAATCTCCTAAAACTTCCAACAAAGCAAAACAGAATCTGGGTAACAAAGGTAGTGTTGCTTAATGTTAGGAGCCTTAATAAACTACAAGCATTTCTTACCCTGGAAACCATTGATATATGCATTGTCATATAAACTTGTCTCAAGACCAATGGCAACTCTCCATCAGTGCAGAGCATTAATGAATACCACACATTCAGGCCCACTGCACAAGATGAACGTGGTGGTGTCTCCACATTCTTAAAAAAATTATCTCCAAGCTCATTTGACAAGTGAACAACCTGAAACTCCTCCACATTTAATTATAAAAAAAATTCCTTATCATACCATAGCTAACTATAGGACACCCTATATGGCCCCCTTAGCCCATAACTCTTACCTAAACAGTGTGGAGTCACTATGTATCATGCTAAACACCATTTTCCTAGGTGACTTCAACTATTCCTCCTTCAACTGGGAGTTTTACACATCTTTAAATATATGCACCCAGAAATTTCTGGAATTAATACAAACTCCCCGGACCTTTTTCTCCACACTTCAGCTAGGGGTGATAAAATCCAGGACTTGATCGTTAATAATATGGGACATCTTTACTCCCCACCAATTATAACCTCCTCCTTGGTTAAACTGAACCATAAATCAGCAACATTTACCATAAGATTAAAGCTGGAAGCTTCTTCCAATAATTCTGTATTCAACTATTATGCTAAGGCTAATCTACTAAAACTAGGTGATGACCTGGTTAAATTCAAAATCCTTTTTCAACTTGAAGACCCCACTGCTTAACCAGAATACTTTCCCACCGAACTCTAGGCACATGTAAATAGCTGCACAGATGCAGCTGTGCCTCTTTGTCATAAAAACAAAACTAAATTTAAAAGTAAACCCGTATGGTGGATCCAAATATATAAGCAGGCTCTATAGTGAAAGAAAAAAAATCATTGCACACAAAAATAAGTTTAACTCTCGTGATGCTAAAATGCTCTTGCTAAACTTAACATGAAAGTCTGAATCCTGATCAAAATAAACCAAAGCCAGATATAAGTTAAAAACAGTCACTCTAGCAAAGGATAATCACAAAGCTTTCTAGAATGATGTTAGAAGCTCAAACAATGCCCAGCACTTCACAGAGCTAACAGTAAATGATATGACAAATTCAGTCCCAGAGGACACAGCCAACCTACTGGCAGACATGTTTACCTCAAACTTTACCCCCTACCTTCCTATATTCCAAGAGCACATACCTTTATCGACACCCTCACAAATATACCAAACACAAAGTCCTCAAGGCAACATCCAAGGCCAGGAACACTACTTCTATGGGACTAGATAACATACAGGGCTGCCTACTGGTCAGCTTGAAAAATAACTTGTCTGACCCCTTCAGAGGTTATTCAACTGTAGCCTACAAAAAACCTTCATGCTGGATAGACTGGGGGCAGCAGCACCAGTCATTCATTTGCACAAAGGTGAGGTGTCAATGGACTCAGGTAATTACAGACTCATAAGCTTTACTAGCCTCATCTAGAAGGCTATAGCAATGGTCATTATGAAATTTAATAAACAAGGACACAGACAGCCTACAAACTCTCAACCCGAGTCATCTTGGATTCCTCAAGGGCAGATCTGGTTAACTTCTTCTAGGAAGATAGTGAAGCAAAGGATGAGGTCAAATCAACACACCCCATGTATCTACACCTCATAAAGGTATTTGATACCATTCTATACTTGGGTATCATAGATGAACTCTCCCAGATAAATGAAAATTCCTACAGAATTCATTGGGAACTAAGTGTCTCACAAACAGAATCCAAGAAATTGGGAGAAGTGGATCTAAATCCTCCAAAAGACCTGCCACTAGTGGTCTAACCCAGGGTTCAGTCCTTAGGTTACCCCTCTTTGGCATTTACTTCTCGGAGGTCAAAGCGAATGTTGAAGTTTTATGGCCGACCAAGCTTGCAGATAACTGTGAACCTGGTGCCATCTTTAATTCCCAGGAGGACACCAAGATCCTCCAAAAGAGCCTTTCCCAAACAAATAGCTGGTGTCAAAACCAGGGGCTAAAACTAAGTGCATAATACCTTCTTCAGCAAACATCACTTCCCCTGCAACTATCACATCCACAAACCTCCTATGAAAGTTGATCCTGTAAGTAAATGATCTGTGAAACCATGTAGACAACGAAATGCCCTTTGATCACCAATTATCCACTATTGTAAAGAATTCCTCCTTCTTTACACAACTTGTATCAAAAGGTATGGCATCCACGTTTGAGGATGTAATCATTGCACTGTACTTGGCTCTCATCACGCCGATCATTGGATATAATGCTAATTTCGGTATGTAGCTGTTTTAACACTTGCCACAACTGAAAAGACTGCAATGCTTTCTCACTAAAAAAAATCAAACGCTTAAACCTTAAAAACTATGCAGACTGTTTCAATGCCTTGTTCTGCTTCTTGGTATCATACAGGCTGTTAAGAGGCAACTTCTGCCTTGCATATAAAACTTTAACAGACCCTATGTTTTCTGACCTATTAGACATTTGCAAGTCGAAAGATATAACAAACACCCACTCAAGGGATCTCAATCTCTTTTGGACTGTAAAGAGGACATGTTGGAGGGACAGGTATATTTCACAAATACCTGCTTCTAGGGAACAGTCTTCTACTCCACATAAAGTACTTTTGTTACTCTGTTCAAATGTAATTTGGAAGAATGGTTAAAAAACCACAAATTCACTGCCCCAGTTTAGCACCCATGTCCCTCATGAATAGCAGCAAGTAAATGTCTCAACATACCCTTGCTCTGCCCACTTCTGCGTTACTCACACACACAACACAGGGATGAAATAACTTCCATGGGAGTGTAAGGCTAGGCTTCTAAAGATCTTCACAGACTAAAAGCACAGAAAGTACCTACAAACCTATGTTTAGTCTGTGTAACACTGTCACTTTGTAAAAGTTAGGGCATGAAGCCTTGCCAGCACTGCGTTTATTGTCTCCATCAAGTCCATCGGAGTTGGGAGGGTGGCCTAATGGTTAAGGTGTTTGCCTTGCAAACACAAGGTGCAGGGTTTGAGTCTCACAAGGGATAATTAGCTATATGGCTTGCAAGGGCAGTTAGCTTCGTACCAACCTACGACTGTGGGAGAGCTTATTCTGATTGAACCTTTGGCTCTTGATCTGCTAATGCTTACAGCGCTATCAGATTGTCTAGCAAATACTGTAATGCTGACAAGTACTCACAATGATGTTCCTGCTTTTGCATGATCATATTATACAGCATGCTACAAACTGTTATCATCTTGTTGGCTATCTCTGAGGAGTATTGTAATACTCCACTGGAAGTACTGAGGCAACAAAACCATGACTTCATTATCCTGAACACCTACTCAATTATGTTCCATGTTTGGCAACACACAGTTTTATATCATATCTCTGCCCTACTTTATGGGTTATACACAGGTGTTATAAGCTATGCTGCAAGAGGGTAACCAGCATCTCCTGCAAAGCACAATGCACAAATAGTGTGTGTGTGTTTTTTTCCCCGGGGGGGGGGGCAGTACTTACCAAGATGGTCTTGTGGGAAATCTCCATACTGAAAGTGCAAATACAGATCAGATGTACACCATGTGTGGAAATCATATGAACTATTTGGGAAAGACATGCATGCTCAAAACATAGACTCACTGGAAATAATGTCCTCTGTCATAGATTATCTAGAGGTTCTGGAAACAGTAGCATTTATTGCCAAATGAGTGCAATCTACGGCACCCAGTTCCTCGAGGAACTGTACAATGTTATGGAAGCCACTCATAATTCTGACTGCCTTGTCTACAGTGCTGAAGAGCCAAATATGAACATCTACAAGCATCAGTATAACAACAGGAAACTTGCTGTGTATTCAAGAAGCAAATGTTTGCAAAACCCCGAACCTGTCCTCAGTAGATCCCTGAAATGTTCCAGTAGAAGGAATACACATACCTTCGTCCCCACAGATACAAGAAGATTGTGCATCCCATGGATCTAGCATGCAGGTAGAATACACCTACCAGTCTTCCCCGAATGCCCACATCCACTCTGCATCTTGCCACAATCTCTTCCTCTGTCAGAACACGGCAAGTCACCTACCATCTGCAGTGCTTCCACATCATGGGACTGTGAGGACTCACAACAATGAAATATGCTGCAACTTGCAATATGTTTATGAGATACAATTCAAGTTTTTTCTTTTGTTTTTTTGCTGGGGTATAAAGATGTGCAAAAAAGTTTGCAAAAATCTGGCTAAGCCCCCCGATTATGAAATATTACCAGTGTTGTTGTGGTTCAAGCGTAACATTCCACATATGTTTGCAATGGACCTCAAATGCCATTTTTCTTCTCACTTGGCCAGCTTTTCCAAGTCCTTCCTTAGATTAAACTTATTTTCCTATGTTCCACTACTGCTCATCTTTATATCACCAACAAACAGGTTTACCCTGTTCTCTACTCCCTCAGGATACATTCTGTGATCTTCATTGTCAAAAGCCTTAGGCTAATAGATTTACAGTACCCCATATTTTTCTACCCCCTGTCTTGTACAAGGATTCCACTCTTTCCATTTCCATTTTCCAGTTATTAGGCACTTCTGGATTGTCAGTGATCTGCCAAAGATTTCTGTCAGGGGATTTGTAAGTACAAACCCAAATTTTCCAGGTCACTGGGAAGCCTTTCTAGCCCCTCTGTCTTAATTTACCTTACAGTATCTAGTTCCTTCTTCATTATATCATTTTTTTCTGTCCTGGAACTGCTCTCTATGTACTCCCCATAACTCTCTCCCAGCATAGAAGTCTTTCTTCCCCTACCTCTGTGAAGAAGTTTTGATTCAATACCTTGATTTGCACTGTTTTCTTTGATCCTTAATTAGTCCAGCAAGTCAGTCTTTCTATTCTACCTTTTAGATGAGACCAAGAGTTGTACCAAACCACTATGAAATTACAAACAGTCACGAACTCCTTGTACCAGCAACCAGACAAAACGTAATCTTTCTTATCAAACAGGAAATAATTTGATGACAGAACAACGTCCAAAATCTCGGTAACAAGGTCTACTTCAGTTTTTGGTGCCCCAAAGTCCATAAGTAAAAGGGCTATCCATTCCAAGGCTTCCTGGTGTGGAATGGAAGTGTATAAGTCCACTACATCGATGGTGAGAAAATTGTTCTCAACATCGAATGTAAGACCATTAACATTTTCCAAAAAAGACCAGGAGTCCTTACATACTCCACAAAGACATTTTAAATATTTTGACAAAATTTTGTCAACTAGTTTAGCACTAGGATACGTCATGGATGATCTTCCGTCAACTAAGGCCCTCATAGGTGGATTGTTGACGTCTTTATGGACCTTAGGTATGCCAAACATTACTGGAATTTTAGGCAAAGTAGTATCTATATAATTGTAGGTGTCAAGATCAATTTTACCTCCCAAGAATAAGTCACGGAAGAGGCCTCTCATCATATTGTGAGTTCGGTGTATTTCATTGAGGGAAGCTGTAGTGTAGGCAGATGTCGCCAATACAGCTAACATTTTCTCTATGTACTTAGAATTATCCATAATAACTAAGCCAACGCCCTTGTCAGGTTTAACTAGTCTGACCGGGTAATTGCAAAGTTCTTCCAAAAGTAAAGTTTGTTCTTTGGTAGTGTTAAATCTTGTAGGCTCTACTCTACTACGGCTTTCCCTAAATGAATGCCTTAGGTCAACCTCACAAACCCTCTCAAACAACTGTAGAGAAGGGTGGAGGGGTGGATTAAAGACACTAGGCAACCTTAAAGTGTCCTGGAGTGGGGCAGTGTCATTATTAAAAAGTAACTTAAGGTTAAGTTTCCGGACAAAACACTTTAACTCGATGATCTCCTTTGAAATGTCCCCAGCATAGAAGTCTTTCTTCCCCTACCTCTGTGAAGAAGTTTTGATTCAATACCTTGATTTGCACTGTTTTCTTTGATCCTTAATTAGTCCAGCAAGTCAGTCTTTCTATTCTACCTTTTAGCAATATATTTAAAACATAGTTGTACCTTTCTTGACAATTCAACAAGCTTTTTGCCTCCTTCATTTGCTGCCCTATGCTCGTCTCTGGCACTCTCTCCCACCTCTCCAAACCTTTCCTTCCATTTTTACTATAGTCTTTCTTTAGCACTAAATCACTAGCTTCACCTTTCACTGTAACCACAATGGTCTTCATTTTGTTTTCCTTCTTTCACACCCCTAAATACCCCATCTTTAACCTATTCCCTAGTTTGTTCGCCTTCCTGAGTTGCCTTCCAACCCTAATCATTTTTGATCCTCTCCTCCATGCTCAGCATAATCCAATAAGCTGAAATCTTACAGTATCAACTGTCTTTTATTCTGACATATGTTTGTGGATTAACATAATCTTTGTCTTTGATTTGTTACCCTCTTCTACACACATTAAACCACTCAGTGGCTTAATCACTGTTGGCTGTCACCTTCAGTGAAGACATTCCTGCCTTGGTTAGGAATACATTCAGATTTCTATTCTTTCTGGTATTTTCTTGCATCACATGGTTACACCTGTCATGGTCTAGGGCCTCAATCACCTCCTATCCTCTTTACTTGGAAGCTCAGGATCTACTAGTATGTTCCCAATAGATTCGGATCCCCATGTTTGTGAACAACTTCTTTCTATTCCACCCCTTATCTCCCAGAACTTTTTTTTTTTAAAACAAGAAACATCTTTATTAAATTATCACATCTGACATAGGCAATCATACATTTACATAAATGAAAACAAATCATATTAATATAATTTAGTTGCAAACATTACACATCACAAACCATATTGACAATTTTATTTGCAAACATTCACATCACTTATAATCTATCCAGTCACTGTCATTAAAAAAAGTTGCATAGCTCATTCAAATCCTGCTGTCTTTTAACCTCATTCTTCCACTGCATGTATTGTTCCCACAATTCCCATTTTCTTCTTTGTAATTTCCTTTTACCCTTTTCTACTGATCCCAGTTCCACTTGTTTTACCTCTGTTATTATATTCACTACTTCTAGTAAAGTTGGTTTAGAACAAGTTCTATTTTCTAGTAATTGCTTTTTTGGCAGCCACCATAATTAGACTCTGCAAGACCTTACTATGTCTAGGCAATTCCGATTCTCTATCATAGTTCATAAAAATAATTTCCCTAGTTGCACCAATCTGCTCACCCAGTATCTCTAACAGATCAGTCTGCAGGGAATCTTTAAAGTCTGCCAGCTCATTACATTCTCAGAAAATATGTTCCCAATTACCCCCTTCTTCAATTCTTTGGAGTCTACTTGGATTATAAAAATATCTATGTAACCACTTCCAAGCAAAGATCCTAAATCTTCTAGACCTTATTGCATATTTGGTAGACATACATATATCCCCATTGATTCTTTGTGAATTGCTTAAACAATCTCTCCGCCCAACCTAACCTCCTCTGATTGATTCTTATAGTTATCATGCAATATGTTGTATGGTCTGCTAATTATTTATTTTTTTAACAATGGTTCCTGTTCTAGATTCCACTAAAAACTCTACCAGTGGTGGTCTTTCACTTCGGATCCCCCCATTTCTTTATCTTTGCCTATATTCTGATATCAAACCTTGATAGGGAAGACAGTCTCTTGCTTGCAGTCCAATGGCTTTTTTTCCTATTACCTTTCTCTCTTTAATTATTTACTCCCAACACCTTGGTTCTTTTGCAAGCTTTCTCCACTAACTTCTGGACCCCTCTTGCCTACTGTCGGAATCACTAACTGCAGTCATCCCTATTGGAATAATCTCCCTTCTCCATTCCTGTGTTAGCTTAGTTCTTAGAACACTTTCTGCTACTTTATGAATCTAATATTGTGTATGGTTATTGTTATTCTCCTTAAAGGATCTGCATCCAAAATCTCAGTCTCTCCTTGTTTCTTGGGCTTCCCCACTGTTTCATCCTCACCCTTTTCCACTCTGAATTACAGATTTCTGCTTGTGATATTTATAGGAGCCTTAACTGTGTAGCTCTGAAGTACTCCATCAAATCAATAATCCCAAACTGCCTTGATCAACTGAAAGAATCAGCTTATCCCACTTGACTCTTGCCATCTTCCCCTTCCAGACAAAATCCTTCAGCTCTTTATTAATTGCTATCCACATATTCTCCCCTGCTTGATAAAAATGTGCCTGACCTGTGCATAAAACTAAAGGGACTAAAAACATTTTGATTACCTGTATTTTGCTATCCATATCCATACAACGGAGAAAATTTTTTAGTTTTTGTATAATCTTTTGTTTAGTCCCATCGCACATATGCTTAGCTGCTACATAATTTTATCATGCCCCCATAAATATTGATATTGCTGAACTGGTTTGTGTGTGGGTACATAATTTACAGCTATTGCCTTTGTTTTAGCTTCATAAATTTTGTATCCCAAAACGACATGAGACTGCCTTAAAATGTTCCACAACACTGACATGTCCTTTTCTGGTTTTATCAGGTATAAAATAATATCATTTGCAAATACAGCCAGCTTTTCTTGACTTCCATACCAATTATATCCTTGAATTTGTGAGTCTCTTATTTTCTTTGCCAATGGTTCTAAATATAGTGCAAACAAAGGAGAAAGAGGACACTCCCACCTGGTTCCTCTGCTCAAACAGAAATAAACAGAGAGGACCCCATCCACTTTAATTTTTGCCTCCGATCCCTCATATATTCTCCTAATCAACCATATAATTTCACTAGGGAATGTAAATGCTTCCATTGCCCTGCTCATAAACTCCCAGCCTACCCTGTCAAATGGCTTCACTGCATCAAGACCCACCAACAACAGTGGTATTTTCTTATATTCAGCTTCCCTATGGATCATCGATGTTCTGTTAATGTTGTCAAATGTTTCACTCCCCTTCACAAAACCACACTGATCCATATATATATATATCAATGTTGGCATAATCTGTGCCATTCTTTTAGCCATAACAGACAAACACTTTATAATCACAGTTTAAGATTGAAATGGGCCTGTATGAAGCTGAATAAGCAATGGTATAAGAATTTTCAAAGCCCCCTCAAACAAATAACACCGACTCCTATGCAGAGGTGTACATTAACATCCTGTATAACCACTTAAGCAGTTGTATAGAATAGTCTGTACCTGACCGGATTTAAACTAAGTCTTGACGAAAAAACAAACCACCCTGGTGGACCCCTCCTATAAACAGTTTAGAGGGCAGTGGCTCAGCAGAGCAAGAATTCCCTCTCTAGCCTAAACAAACAAATTAAAGATCATGTCAAGTCCTCCAAAGGCAATTATTTAAAATATGCCTCCCCAGATAAGGATAATCACAAGGCATTCTTTATGTCCAAAATCTAAAGGGAAATACCCAGCTATGTGTTGAACTGGTTGTGATGGCACCATCCATACTCAACTGGAGGTAACAGCCAACCTGCTAGCCAACAGATTTGGAACAAACTTTATCCCCCAAAATATATCCCCCAAAATATACCTGCCTCCATTCCACAACCCATTATATCAAGACAGCAGGTCATCTCTGCATTCTCCAGGGCCAAAAACACTGCATCAATGGGACTAGACAGCATCCCAGGTTGCCTTTTAAACAACTTAAAACATGACCTAGCAGGCCGACTTGGATCCCTGTTCAACCACAGCCTGCGGACTGGCTATGTTCCGGTGACATGGAGGACAGCAACAGCAATACCTGTGTACAAAGGGGGACCATCAATCGACCCTATGAATTATAGACCCATAAGCTTGACTAGCCTCATCTGCAGGGCCATGGAAAAATCATTATGGACTTTAACAAGGATGTGGTTAATCTATAAACTCTGGACCCTGCTCAGATTTGTTAAGGGAAGATCATGCCTGTTAAACCTGGTTGACTGCTTCGAGAAAGTCACCAAAGCCCTGGACAAAGGAAAGACAGTGCACACCCCCTACCTTGACCTAGTCAAGGCAACTAACACAAACCCCCACTCACGTACTATACAGAACTCTCCAAACTGAGAATTAACCTTTATGTCACCACATGGGTAGCCAGTTGGCTCATGGACAGGACATACTGTCAAAGTGGGTGACTTCACCTCTACAAAAAGACCAGTCACCAGTGGCGTACCACAGAGTTCTGTACTGGGCTCTTTACTGTTCAGAATCTTTTTCTCAGAAGTTCAAGCAAAAGTGGGTGGCCTGCGGCTGACCAAGTTCAGTGATGATTGTAAACTGGGAACAATCACAGATTCCTACAATGATGCTAATATACTGCAGAAAGGATTAAAGCAGACAAATGATTGGTGCCAAACTCACAGATTAAAACTAGATGCAAACAATTGTATTACTATCCCCTTTGGGAGAGCTAACAGTTTTGCTAATTACATTACAGACAGCATTCCCCCAAGTATAGACCCAGTGGTATGTGACCTGGGTACTTAGGTTGATAACAATCTGAACTCTGACCACCATGTATCCACAGTGGTAAGGAAATCCTTCTATGTGGCAAACATCATAAGTAAAGGCATCGCATCTACATCTACAAATGTTATAATTCAACTATACTTAGTCCTCATCAGACCAATAATGAGGTTATAATGCTCTCTCTTGCATATATCTCACCAGATACCTGCAACAGCTGGAGAGACCACAGAGATACACTACAATTCTCTGCAAAGAGACTAAAAGCCCTGTCATTGTATTCTGCCTCCTACAAAGCAGTCTCTGACCAGGCCCAGATGGAACTGCTACACATTCCTAAATCAAACTGCACAAAGGTAACATGCACCAGGGATCTTAACGTAGCCTCTGACATAAACAAATCATTCTGCAGAGATAGATACATCTCCCAAAGACTACCCCTTTTCTGGAACAAGCTTCCCATTCACTTGAAACAAAGCCCCTCCTTGACCCTCTTCAAATACAACCTAGATCAATGGATGGGTGACTGAAAATTCACTCCTGGGGTGGCGCCCATGTCCCTCATGGACAGAGGCAGTCGGTATTACCTACCATAGATACGTATATCTGCAAACTTTGCTCACCTAACTACTGACAATTGGGGTAACTTGGGATAAATATGGCTAGACTTGTAAGGGCTCTAGGACCATTAGCCTAGTAACCTCCTACGAAGCTATGAACATGTTATTCCAATACTAATTACAATAAAAAACATTTAAGCAATAACATGAAGACATTCTGCTACAAATGCACTGAAGGTTATTACTCTAAGCTTAAGGATTTTAGGACACTTCCATGCTAAATCTAACTTCATCATTTTAGCCATTTCAAACCATAGCATTTAAGCTATGTCATGTCACAAACTAAAAATACAGGATGCTCACTTACAATATAATGACAGCTTTAAAAATGTGTAGTTTAGAGCAGTATTGTATTCTGCATGCTGAGAAAAAGTTAAATAAGACATTCCCAACAGACGCTAGTTAAAATGTCAAATCTTAGACTGCAACTCTGAATGTATACAAAACCCTGCATTTGGTACCTATGAAAAAGGACATAGCTCATCCTTTTAGATTTACAAAATTTTCAAGCAGTAATAACAGGGTGTTCAGCAGCAAAAAGCATCCTAAGTCTGAACACAAATCTGTCATTAGAGATTTTGGTGCAAAATCTTAGCTGCTTCAAACCAAGCATTTGAGCCAAGACATTTTACAAATGAAATATGTTTATGTCTGATGTAATAATTGAATCCACATATATTCTGGACATCAGTTTCCCTTTGGCTGTGGATCAAAAGTCATACTTCTCAGTAGAATACAGGTATAATGCTAGACTGGAACTCTTGGAACACCAAGAGTTGTCTGAAACACTGAATGTGGGACTTGTGCATAAGGCCCTATGTCAGCTTCCCATGACAGTTTGTAATAAAAGTTTTAAGGGATTATAACAAGAAACTGAGGTATAAAACACATTCCAGACTGCCATTCTACCCTCATGTATTTCAGTGAATATCAACCCTAATTAACACAGCACATACTGCCTCTGCTGGTATATGGAGTTTAGGACTCATCCTATTAGTAAAACACACACGTCTTGTCTGGGGAAATATTTTTGACTTTTTAACTTCTAATGTAATGACAATATTATATGCATACATTCTGGACATTAGTCTCACTCTGCCTTCTGATCAAAGTTTGTATAAGCCCCCCCCCCAATGAAAACCAGGTATAACAACATATTGAGATAAAGTCCACTAAAACACTGCATTTGGTACTCATGTATGAAGTCATATATATATATATATATATATATATATATATATATATATATATATATACATGTATATCAATTTCGTTAGAACAGTTAGGTACAAGATGCACTCAGGACTGCGATTTGCATTACTCATTTAACCACCCAAACACACAGGTTCATAGGTGCTTACTAAGCTAATGACCACAAGGGCCTTTTTAAGCCTAGCCATGCATCCCAAATCTCTGACGAGTTCTGATACCCTTGAGAAGTGCAAGCATGGGCCTGGGAGACCATTTACAGGTTAACTGTTTGCATCAGAGACATAGGTGCCAAACCAGGGATGAATTTCCAGTTTCCCATCCAGCTGTCCAAGTTGCACTTGAATTGGATTAGGGAGGAACTCTGCTTCACATGGATGGGGATCCTGTTCCATAGATGGGGTAGTCTCTAGGATACATACCTCTCTCTCTCTCTCCAACAGGTCCTATTTATATCACAGGCAAGGTTTAAGTCTTTAGAATGGGTAATTCTGGTACTGTTTGTTTTGTGGATTTGCAGGAGGTCCATCAGAGTGGGGGTCTGACAATGCCCTATATGCCAGGCATAGATCTCCCCTCAAAAGCCTGTAAGGAGACGGAATACAGGGATAGGGCTTTGAGGCAGTCTGCATAGGACATATTACTTATGCCCTGTATTCTTTTAGTGAGGAACCTCTGTGGACGGTCCAGTTGGAAATGCCTGGTTAGGTATATACCAAAGGGGGCATTGTAATCAATAATAGGTCTGATGAATGCCAAATACAGTGGAACAATGACTTCCTTGGACTTAGATGCCATATCTTTATTTATAAGTTGCTCAGCATAGAATGATTTCCTCAGCACTGTAGACACGTGATGATAAAGGATAGACTGTTATCTATGTGTGTTCCTAAGTCCCTGACTACTGGGGTCAACTCTAAGGTGTGTGTTGTCAATATGATAATTACCAGGGATGGATGACTTCTCAAAGGATACTATTGTGCATTTCTTGGCATTTAGTTTTAGTCCATGGCTCTGACACCAGTTATTTGCCTGTGTCAGCCCCTCCTGGAGAACATTTGTGTCAGTGTGAGATTCAATGACAGCTCCTAATTTGTAATCATCTGCAAATTTAGTCAGCCAGAGACCAGTGACATTGTCCTTGACTTCTGAAAAGTAAATGCCAAAAAGGACTGGTCCAAGGACTGATCCCTGAGGGACTCCACTTGTGACTTGCCTCTTTGTAGAGGTAGACTCCCCAATTCTAACTTCCTAGGTCCTGTCTGTGAGCCAGTTATCTATCCACTGGGTGACATACGGGTTTGTACCTAACCTCTTGAGTTTGTCAACAACACCCAAGCGAGGTATTGTGTCAAATGCCTTGGACAGGTCAAGGTAGGCAGTGTGAATGATTTTGCCTTCATCCATTGCTTTGATGACCTTCTCAAAGAAGTTCACCAAGTTCAGTATGCATGATCTGCCCTTATGAAACCAAACTGAGTTGGGTCCAGTGTCTGGAGGTTTATGATACCTCTACTGATCATCTCCATGACAATTCTTTCCATGGCTTTGCATACAAGACTAGTGAAACTTATGGGTCTGTAGTTTCCAGGGTCTGTAGATGTCCCACCTTTGTGCAGAGGGATGACTGTTGCCTTTCTCCATTCATGAGGCATGAAGCCTGTTTGGAGGCTACAGTTAAGTAGTAATTCCAGAGGCTCTGACAGGTCATGTTTCATGCTATTTAGAAGGCATCCTGGGATACTATCTGGTCCCATTGATGCAGTGCTCTTAGTCTTAGAGTGAGCATTAAGGACCTGTTTCCTAGTGATAATAGGGGGAGTTATATTTGATGATATTTCCTGAGGTAAGGTTGAGGGGGAGAGAGGAGTAAAGTTGGAGCTGAATTTACCAGCCAGGAGGTTTGCTATATCTTCTGGCTCAGTATAGCCGGCTCCATTTACAATGAGCTCTGCACGCAATTGTGTATTGCCTTTGAGGTTGTGGACATAGCTAAAGAATGCTTTGCACTTGCTCTGTTTGCTACAGACCCATAAGGAGGATGGGATGCAAGAATGAAGGCGAGATTATGGACAACAAACATGGAACGTTATGGTGAGTACATAACTTCTTAATGTTAAGTTGTCCTATCTCTCCTTCATTCTTGGTGGTTGGGACAGTGTCCCTAGCACCTTCTTCCTTGGGTGGCTCAAAGGAATAAACTCTTCAGAACAGTGGAACCAAAGGAAGCCCTGTTCCAGGAGGCCACATTTACTTTGTAACGAGTGATAAAGGTATGAGGCTTGACCCATGTGGCTGCAGCACAGATTGAATCCATAGGTTATCTGGCCTGAAAGGCAGTCGAAGCTGACATGGCTCTTGTTGTGTGGCCTCTAATCTTTCCGGGCAGTTGACTATGTTGAGAAATATATGCGTGGGTAATAGTGTCAGTAAGCCATTTTGACAAGGTAATTTTTGATATTAGTGCACCTTTTCTGTTATCTGAGAAGGAAACGAATAACTGGTCAGATTTCCTAAAATCCCTTTGTTCTATGCAAATAGAAGTGGAACTGTGTGTGTACATACAGTTGGTGTAGGGAGTATTTTGCCTTGTTGCCACAGTTTTGAAAGAAAACAGGGAGGTCAACGGATTTATTTAAATTGGTTTCAGGACATACTTTGGGAAGAAACAAAGGATTTGTTCTAAGAGAGACTCTGTCTTTATGAAAGACTAAGTAGGGAGGGCGTATGGACAGAGCTTGAAGTTCTGAAACCCTCCTAGCTGAAGTAATGGCTACCAGAAAGGCTGTTTTCCAGGTTAGAAATTTTAGTTGGCAAGAGGAAGCTGGTTCGTATGGTGGGAGAATCAGAGTAGTCAGTACAAAATTGAGGTTCCAAGGAGGTGGTGGTTCCCTTATTGGAGGTCTTAGTAAAAATGTACCTCTCAGGAAGACTTTGCACATTCTGTGAGACATTATCTTTGATCCCATGTCTCCTATGTGGTAGTTAGATATGGCAGCTAATTGTACTCGTATGGTAGCTGCTGTGCCTTCATTAAAAATCTCTGCTAAGAAAACGAAAATTGTACTTACAGGAACTGTGAAGGCATCTGTGTGATTCTTGGAAGCCCAGCAAGAAAATCTTTTCCATTTGGTAGTATAAAGCTTTCTAGATGTTGTCTTATGAGCTGAAATTAGAATATATCTCACCGCAGGGGATATGTCAGGAAGCCTGGCTAAGATTGGAAGTGGAGAAGCCAAGCTGTCAGTTTGAGGATCTGGATAGAGGGATGGAGCGCTCCTGACTGATGAGTCAGAAGACCTGGTACCGGGTCCAGAATCCACGGCTCTTCTCAGAGATGGGGCCATAGGAAAGGAAACCAGATCTGACGAGGCCAGTATGGAGCAATGATTATTAATCTGCAACTCAATGCTCTGGCCTTCTGTAAAATTTTGGGGATTAAAGGGAATGGGGGGGGGAGGCATAAAGTCGTCCCGGGGGCCAATCGTGAATGAATGCATCTCTGGGAGACTCCCCAGCGAGGGAATTAGGGCAAGGTAGCTACTGCATTTGGTGTTCATGGACATGCCAAACAGATCACAGCAAGGATGGCCCCACTTGCAAAAAATCTAGTTCGCAATTTCCTGTTTTTGAGACCACTCGTGAGGCATTAGAATTGTTCTGCTCAGTTTGTCTGCTATCATGTTGGATTTCCTTGGAATATGCGCTGCAATCAGAAAATGTTGAGAAGAGACTGCCCACTGCCATACTCTTTGAGCCTCTTGGCACAGGGGATAGGATCTGGTTCCACCTTGTTTGCTAATATACCACACCACTGACATGTTGTCTGTCTGTATTAGAATCGTGCCTATTGGAAGAGAGTTCTGGAATGCCTGCAACACCAGAAGCATCACTGTCATCTCTAGGACATTGATGTGCAAGTGGTACTCTTGTTCCTGCCAAGTTTCTTGGACAGTCTCTCCCAGATAATGCCCCCCCACCCTATCTGGGAAGCGTTGGTGGTCACTGTGGCTACTGATTGGGGGAGAGTGAATGGCCTGCTTAGAGTTGTCTGCATGGAATGAAGTCACCAACGTAGGTCTTTCTTGGAGGGGTCTGTGATGAAGACCTTATGAGACATGGGAAACTTCTGCATGGACCATTGAGCAAAGAGGAGTCACTGTAGGACACTCATATGTAGACATGCCAGAGGTACTATGTTATAGCCACTGCCATAGTGTCCAAGACCTTTAGAACCAACCTTGCCTGTACTTTCTGTTTTGTGAACAAGATGGACACTTGATACTGCAGTGTCTGTATCCTGTCGTGAGGCAATTTTGCTACCATGTCTTCTGTGTTTAAGTCTGCTCCTATAAATATAATATGCTGTGATGGCAACAAGGCAGATTTTTTGAAACCAGTTCCGAGCAAAGATGAACGGTGGTGTCTCTTGTCTTGATTAGCAGATGCTCGGTGGTGGCGGTTATGAGACAGTTGTCTAAGTATGGAAACACCCGGAACCATAGATGCCTCAGTTGAGGCGTGACTACTGCCATGCATTAGGTAAACACCCTGAGGCTGTAGTGAGACCAAAGGGCAGAGCCCAGAATTGGTAATGATGGCTCCCAGCCGGAAGCGTAGAAGTCTCCTAGATTGCCTGTCCATTTTTGTATGGTAGTACACATCCTGAAGATCGATTGAGCACATCCAATTGTCTTTTCCCAGAAAAGAAGTATAGACTGCAGTGTCACCATCCAGAACTTTGATTTTTTTTTACGAACTTGTTCAGCCTGCTGAGATCCAAGATGGATCTCCAGTCCCCTGTTTTTTTTTGGAATTAAAAAGAATCTTGAGCAAGTTCCGGATCGGGTTTGGTCTGCGGGGACTTCTTGGATGACTCTTTTTCTTAGCAACTTTTGTGAGTTGCTTGATCCCTCTGACAGGGTGGAATGTCTGGGACTGATCTTGTTTTTGCGGGTGGGGTGGAGAAGGGTATGTTGTATCCCCTGGATATTACTGACTGTACTCAATTGTCTTGAGTAATATTTAGCCAGGCTTTTGGGTACAGTGATAGTCTGCCCCCGACTGCCTCCAGAGGTGGACAGGCAGGCCTCCTTCCAGGAGCGCTGGAAGGGTCTGCCAGAAAATGTATCTGTCGCCCTGATTTTGCGGACTCCTCTGCCATGCGGTCGGCATCTTGCATTGTTATTTCCCCCTCTGCCTCTGGGGGAAAATTCACCACATGTGTCTGGCGAAGCTCTTTGAGATTTACGGAACCACATTTTACCACCCTTCTAGCCTTTGGGATAAGGCCTGCTAGGGAGGTGAAAGCGTACTTCCACGACAGACAGAGTTTTGCCTTGTTGTTCACACCTGGTCAGAGTCCTTTTAACTTTAGGCCTGAACAAGGATGAGCCATCAAAAGGGGCGTTAGTGAAGGAAGACTTGAAGGGTTCAGCGAACTCACTAAGGTGCATCCAGGAATGCCTTCTCAGAGCAATTCCTGTACCAGCTGCCCTACTCGCACCATTGGCTACATAAAAAATGAGCCACATAGAGGAGTTGACTACTGAATTCAAGGTAGCAAGCTGGGCGGTTACCTTGTCTGGAACCCCTCCAGCTGTGGAACCTTGGAGGGCATCTTCTAGCTCCTTCAGGAGATCCCTCTGAAGTCTGGTAAAATGGGTCAAACAGTTCAGCGATCTGAGTGCAAAAGCCGCTGATGAGAACGAACGTTTCCCATACCTGTCCGTCTTTCTCCTTATTCGGCGGATGGACAGATGAAGAAGTCTCAGCTAACTCCTTTTTGGTGGCCGCTGCCACCATCATAGCATCTACTGAGACACCTTTGGTTAAAAAGTCTTTGTCTGATGGAGCCATTATAAATTTGGTGAGTCTCCTCAAAACAGGTTCCACGGATTCTGGAGAGCCGCACACCTTTCGAATAATAACACTGAGGAGCTGGTCGAAGGGTGGAGACATCCAAGAGGTGGAGGGTTGAGAACGAAATGCCTCCAGGTATACGGACTCATCTTTAGAAGGGGTGAGGGTCTTCCACCCACCTCTCTGCTTTAGGATCTCTAGGATGTCTGAGAAGGAGACATCCTTAGATGGTGACCGTGGGGACCCTTCTGAATCATCCAAGTCTTATCTGAAGTGACAGACTCCTCAGGGGATTCTAGATGCTTCCTCTTATATGTTCTCTTCCGAGGGACCTCCCTGGAGGGATCCTCTGGGAAGGTTTCGGAAGAGAGAGACTCACCCAATGGGGCATCCTGGGGCATTGATTCTCTACGTCAAAGGAGGAGGGATGGTAGAGAGGCAGACACCGGCACTTTTGGAGGAAGAGTGCTTGGATCCGAAAGTGGAGCCATCAAGGGTGACAGCACACTCCTCATCACCTCGAAGGCACCACAACCCGGGTCTGAGGAACCCTCTGGCTCCGAAGAGCCAGGAAACATCTCTCTCACCAAGAAGGAGGGCTCCGAGGTAGATGAAGGCACCGAGCTGACCTGTGCCGAAGCCCCGAGAGGTTGATTCGGATATGACAAGCATCAGATCCGACTCTCCTACCCGGACTGGAAAGGGCAGCGTCAGCTTGCAGACCCTTTGACCGAAGATGGTACTGAAGAGGTCGGAGCAGAAGTTGGGACTGAAAACCCTGGGGTGAGTCTCAGACCCAACGGTTCCACCACAAACACATCCAAGCTCTCCGGCTCTGAAACCACTCGGGTCGTTGGAGGAAAAGAAGAATGGGCAGAAGCAGAAGTTGGTTACAATTCCTTTTGGGCTGGACTCAAATGGATCTTGGCTAGGGCTGGAGTCGGAAGCAACCTCTTGACCACTCACTCCACGTCATCATCTGATAGACTCCTGGATAAGCAAGAGGATGGGGTCAAGGATTTTACACTGCCAGCTGCAGACTGTAAAATGGGTGACTGGGGAATGAAGGAGACTGGCTTCAAGGTTGGGGATCAGCTCCATATATAACTCGTAGTTGGTTCTGACAAAACTGATGGAACCGAAGGAGCAGTCCTTTCGGGCCTGAAAGCGTTCGGGTCAGAAGTTGTAGCCTTCAAAAGCTTTTTGGCTGCCTCAGAAGCAGGAGCCAAAGAAGAAGCTCTTTTAGTAGACTTGTCAGATTTTGGTGATTGAGATGATTTGGAAGAGGCCTGTTTCCCTTCTAGTGCCTCAGCAAAAGGAAGCAATCCCTTGATCATCAGTCTGTTTCTGCGTTTCCTGCAGTATCCTGGAACTGAACCCATGACTGATGGAGCATGAGTCTTGGAGTTGTACTGCATGTAAACAGTCGACACAACTAGTGTGCCCATCAATTAAGGGCATCTTCTCAGAGCAGGAGTCAGCAATCTGAGTGCAAAAGCCACTGATGAGAATGGCTGCTTCCCATACCTGTCCATCTTTCGAGACTCGTTATTTGGCGGATGGACAGATGAAGAAGTCTCAGCTAACTCCTTTTTGGTGGCCGCCGCCACCACCATAGCATCTACTGGGACACCTTTGGTTAAAAAGTCTTTGTCTATCAGAACCATTATAAATTTGTTGAGCCTCCTCAGAACAGGTTCCACAGATTCCGAAGAGCCCCACGTCTTTCGACTAATAACACTGAGAAGATGGTCGAAGGGCGGAGACACCCAAGAGGTGGGGGGTCGAGAACGAAATGCCTCCAGGTATACGGACTCATCTTCAGAAGGGTTGAGTCTTCCACACACTTTTCTGCTTCAGGATCTCTAGGATATCTGAGAAGGAGACATCCTCAGATGGTGACCGTGGGGACCCTTCTGAATCATCCAAGTTTTATCTGAAGTGACAGACTCCTCAGGGGAGTCTAGATGCTTCCTCTTACATGTTCTCTTCCGAGGGACCTCTCTGGATGGATCTTCTGGGAAGGTTTTGGAAGGGAGAGACTCACGCAACGGGCGTTCTGGGGCACTGACTCTCTACCCCGGGGGGGGGGGGTGGTAGAGAAGCAGACATTGGCACTTTTGGGGGAAGAGTGCTTGGATCCAAGAATAGAGCCATCAAGGGTGACAGCACACTCCTCATCACCTCGAAGACACCACAACCCGGGTCTGAGGAAGCCTTCGGCTCCGAAAAGCCAGGAAGCTCCTCTCTCACCAAGGAGGCAGGCTCCGAGGCAGATGTAGGCACCAAGCTGACCTGCGCCAAAGCCCCCAGAGGTAGATTCAGATCAGACAAGAGTCCGATCTGGACTGGATGGGGCAGCGTCGGCTCCCAGACCCTGTGACTGAAGATGGTACCAAAGAGGTCAGAGCAGAAGTCGGGAGCAAAAACCCTGGGGTGGGTCTCAGACCCGACGGTTCCACCACAAACATATCCAAGCACTCCGGCACTGAAACCACTCAGGTCGGAGGAGGAATAGAAGAAGGGGCAGAAGTCAGTTCCAATTCCTTTTGGGCTGGACTTGAAAGGATCTTGGCTAGGGCCGGAGTCCGAAGCAACCTCTTGACCACCCGCTCCACATCGTCATCTGATAGACTCCTGGATGATCAAGAGGATGAGGCCAAGGATTTTACACTGCCAGTCACGGACTGTAAAATGGGTGACTGGGGAATTGAGGACACCAGCTCCATGGTTGGGGACTGGCTCCAT